>NW_024424230.1:18076720-18106967 GCF_017311325.1 Ursus maritimus | reverse complement strand
GGCGCGTCTCTGTCCTTTGTGTTTCTAATGCTGCCAGCCACTGGCCGCCCCGCGCGCTCCCGGGTCTCCCGGTCTCAGTTTATGCCCGGTGAGCACACCTCGATTCCGGAGTTCCGTGAGAAGCCTGGTGGCGCGCACCCGGTTCAGGGTCTCAGTCTGCTGTTTCGCGGGTGCCGACCGCGAGCCCGCCCGCTCCCCCGTGCAGGTGGCCCGCCAGCCGCCAGCCGCCCCGCGCGTGCTCCGGGAGTTCCCGGTCTCAGTCTGGATCCCATGAGCACACCGGGGATTCCGGTGTTCCGGGAGATGCCTGGTGGCGCGCGTTCACGGCTCACCGGTCTCAGTCCGCTCTCTCGCGGGTGCCCTCTGTGAGTCTGCCCGCTCCCCCGTGCAGGTGGCTGCCGCTCCCGGCCCAAACGCGGCTCCCTCCCCCTTCCGTTTATCTTCCGATATCTGTGCACGGTTTACAGCTCCCCTCTTCGGACCTCAATACTCAGCGCTGGAGATGTTCATTTGTAGAGATCCAGATGCATCATCCTGCGTCTCAGGCTGATTCCGTGGTTATTTAGGCTGGTCTGGTACCTATCCAGCTCCACTCAGGGGACCAGCTGAAAAAGGGGTCCCCTACTCCTCCGCCATCTTCTCTACTCCAAAACTTGAATGAATATTTTAATTGAAAGTAAGAATATGTTGATTGTATATTTACTATATACTTATAAGTATATATAGATTTCATTTTTGGTTGTTTTAAATGGTTATAAGAACAAAAATTTTACATTACACTAATTGTTGTCTAGTCTTTAATAAATAAAGGAACCTTAGTGAGTTGTCTAGTCTTAAGAAAACAAAGGGGTCAATGTCTGACTGTAGGAGGGGAATAAACTTCATTGAGTGCCTGCATGATGGGTGATTCTCTTTAATGGGGATAATAATTAGAAACCAAATCTGGATGCTGGATGCACTCATTGCTCCTGGGATCATTGCATCCAAGCCGTCTCAGGAGACAGAGCTAGATTGTATATGTCTGTTTAAACACACACATCTGTGTTCCTCTATTTTCCTAGATACAGTAAATACCATCAGTTAACCCTGTTACCTCCATGTCTGATCAGACACCACAGTGTTTGTTCTAGCCTCTCCTCCTGATACACTAACTCTGTCCTCCAGCTGTTGGAAACCTCATTCCCACTATTTTCAGTATATTCGCTGTCTTCTGTGACTCACAATGGGGTTATATCCCAATAAACCCATTGTAAATAGAATATCTCTTAGGTTGAAAATACATTTAATACACCTGACCCCTCAGACACCATAGCTTAGCTCAGCTACCCTTACCCATGCTCAGAACACTTACATTAGCCTGCAGTTGGGCAAACTCCTCTCATACAAAGCTTGTTCATAACGATGTTAAGTATCTCATGTAATGTATTGAATACTGCACTGAAAATGAAAAACAGAGTTTGTATGGGCACAGGTGGTCGTCAGTGTGTCTGTTGTTGACCGCCACCCTTGCCTGCTGTCACGGGAGAGGGTCCCATCGCATGTCACTGGCCCAGGGCAAGATCCACATCCAAACTGCCAAGTAGATTTTCTACCGAATGTGTATCGCTTTTGCTGCATTGTAAAGTCAAGGAATCGTAAGTCAGGGGTCATCTGTGTTTATTTTTTCAGTTCGCCCTCTATGTAAACAATTTCCTGCACAGCCCAAGCCTCTTTAGGTGTGCCGGCACCTTTTCCGCAGAGAGAAAGAAGCTTCATTTCTTTTTTATCCTTAATATCGTCCTTTTCGCCTCCTGCTTCTCTTGAGGCATTATTGCTTGTATGTATTCACTCTTGGGTTTCTTTCAGTTGAGTCTTCATTGCTAATGTGATGTCTTATTTCTCATTCTTTTTGAGTTCAGTCATTTCCTTTCTGATTTTTCTAATGCTCATTTATGTTCTTTCGTGTTGAGTATCATTTTTAAAATGTTTTTCAGCTTGTTTTGAAATAAGCACATTCATTTTATCTGCTTTTTGATCATGTCTGTTTTTTTCTTTCTGGTTTTTCTTCTTTTTAATTACCATAATTTGACCTCAGTACTTTTCTGTTGCTGAACTTTTTTTTGGTGAAATAATCTTTCCTGGACTCTGTGAATGATTACAGAACTTCTTTTTTATTGTTGCATGTGGTTCGAAAATACGGTGGCTTGCTTTCTGACATCTCCTAACACCATTCCTCACTTCTTTTTTTCAGGTGGGAGGAATTACCTGTTAGTTTTGATGGCATTCTTAGCAGTTTCTCGTTACCGGGGGCCCTTTCCTGAAGGCAGCCCTGACGCAGCGGTGTTATGCGTGGACGGGGACCGCCATGTGCCAGCCCCTCAGCCCTTGTGACTGAGGGCCATTGCATTCACTTGCTGGGAAGGTGGCTAAACCTCTGCCACGGTCAGCTGCTGTTTTTAAATGGGCCCAAACTATATTTTCCTGATAAATATTGGTTAGCGTTTTGGGGTTTTCCTATCAGATCTGTCACATACCTCACTACTGCCCTTTCCTTCGTCCTGCAGAGATGCCAGATACCAGATAGATCTTGTAGCTGTTGGTGGGTTTTTCCATATGCTTGAATTTTGGGATTTCTGGATGTATTTTGTCACCTCGTTTTGTTGAAAATGTTCTCAACACATTTGGTTTATTCTATCTTAATTGCTCTGGTTCTGTGCGAGGATTTGGAAAAATACAATATCTATGCTGCCATCAGTGCCATGATCTTTCCAGAATCCCTCTGAGTTTCTGTATTCTTGATGTTAATTTTAAGATTTGGTAATGAATTAGTTAAGGAGATATCATACTAAACGTTCATTTTAAAACCTTAATTGTGTACTTATTTTTGAACTAGGTGAGGCACATCTGTGAATATATGTTTTCTCTATTCTGGATCATTTGTGAGCTTAAATTTAAAGGACCGTTTATCTGAAAACATCCTTAACCTACTGGCAAGTGACAGAGTCCTTCAGCCTGGGCTGGAATTTTCCTCACGTATTGACCCACTACTGCTCATACCCACAGTCTTACAACGTAGTGGTTAGAATGTCTTCAGACGCTACAGTGAACAGTCAGTGACTTTTTTTTTTTTTTTTGCGACTTCTTCCCTCTGTATTGTCTGTCAGTTGGTATCTAAACATTTCTAGAATGAAAATTCTAGAATTTAATGTGAGGTTTTTGGTAAAGAGATTCCCTAAGGAATAATAAGATTCTTTTGGAACCATAAATATAAACTTAAAATATTTAAGGTTATTGATTAGGCACAGATATATAGGTAAGGTAATTGGGATCAATTTCTGAACATACATTATTACGTTGCTATTATCACAAGCACCAGGAAGTACAAGAAAGTCAAAGAAGTCCAGCTGCACTGTCTCCTTCCTCCTTCCCTCTTTTCCTCTTTCTCCATCCTCCTTCCACAACCCATCCATCCATCATATTATATTAATCATTCCTCCTCCTGATCTCCGTACAGGTGGTTCACATTCCTTTCACGTATTTATGTCCTAATTCTGTTGTCTCTTATTTTCTCCATATTTACCTCACATTCATGGTACTTTCACACACATAAGAAAATCCACTATATGTAGATTGTGTGTGCGTGTGCTCTCCTCTGTGCGTGCGCCCATGCGCACTTGAATCAGCAGTAAGTGAGATAGAGTTAGAAATGAATGCTTTGAAGATTTCCAGCTCAGGTTATTTTTCCACCAACGTTTTCTCCAGTTTGAGGGTAACAAGTTTTAAGTTATTATGAATACCATTAAGGAATAAAACTAAACTCTCAAAACTAATACATATTTAATTGAACTTACATTTTTTGATGATTACAGGATTTTTAGTTCTGTTCCCATTTTTTAAGAATCCATAAATTAGAACTGGATTTACCGTGATCATTGCATCATACCATCAAATAATGACATATACGAGGGAGCTCCCCTTCTTGAAACTTAACAAGCCCCGTGGCTCTGGTGTCTTATTGGCCCTCTGTCTTGCGCATAATAGGTGTTCAATGGATTTATAAATGGAATTCATAGTTCATATTAAATGTAATTCATATTATTCTGAACCAAGAAAAACACTGTTTTATTCTATGATGGTTTTATATTCAGAACACTTTTGTTTCTCCTTGGAAGTACATTAACAAACCACAGTGTACCTGAGAAGAAATTCAGATTGTTGTGCAGGGTGTGAGATACAGCGAAGGAGAAATTCCTTTTACCATCTCACATAATAAATCAAATGGCAGACTGCTGAGAGAATAGGAGCAGTAGATAGATTTAACCTTATGACCTTCTCCACAGCCAGATCTTTCTAGCCCTTGTGTGTGATACTTTATATTTAACTCTTATTTGGGAACTTGAAGGTATTTTGAAGTAATTTGACAGAAATGTAAAGATTTGTAGCTAAATACTAATGTGTTAGTACCTTGGGTAAGAAATAATTTCTTCAAATATGCTTGAAATATCTGTTCTTTATTAGACTATATAAAAGATTTTCAAACTTCTTGACTTTTATAGCCTCTGTTAGAAAATAATTGAATCAGTCTAGTTCAGTAAACATTTATTGACTACTAGGTACTGCGTTTGGCCTTGGAGAGCCAAAATGAATAAGACATGATATTTACCCTCAAGAAATATAATCAGATAAATAAAAAGCAGAGGAGTGAGATGGCTGAGAAATGCAGAAAGCATTTTGGAGACCTGGACTAGCATGAGGTGATCAGGATTGGCTTCTTGGAGGAGGGGACGTTGAAGAATGAGTAGAATGTAGTCAGGTGATGGATGGAGGTGGGTTGCAGTATGTTCTGGGATGGCATATGCAAAGAGGGAAGTGGGGAATACGATGTGTGTTCGGCATTGCTGGAGGATTGAAGAGAGGAGAGACAGGAAGTGGTATGAAATGAGGCCGGTCCATGCTTACCATGTGAAGGTGCTTAAACTTTATCTTTTACCTCTGTGGCTTTCACACTTTAAAAAAACAAAATTGCATTAGAATCCTTCCTTCAAAAAGAATTGTGTGTGAGAGCAAGTATGTGCAACAGATAGAAGGGAATGTAGAGGAGAGTTTAAATTCAAGAATTGTTTGTGAGTGATTTTTGGCAGTACCTAATGATTAATTAGGTGCATTTGGTGAGTGAGGTTGACTCACAGGTTTTCTGATTGGGTGATTGAATAGAAATTGGCTCTATCAAGTGTGATATCGAATGTAGGAACAGGTTTTGTGGGGGATGATGATGAGTTGCTTTGTATATGGTGGAGGGGTGTGGTGTTGGATATACGGATTGAGGAATCTCCAGTGGACACCTGGTACTTAAAACCATGGAAGGCCATGGGATTATTCAGAGGTAGCAAATGGGCTGGTACAGACTCTTGGGATACTAACCTTAAGGGGAGGAAGTGGAAACGATTTGGAGAAGTGTGAAGAGTTTGAGAACCAGGAGAATGTGCTGACTTGCAAACTGAGGGGATCAAGAATTTCAAGAAGGGTGGAGAGTGATTAGTTGTATCAAATGCAATAAATGTTCAGTATTGGAAGGGTTGAAATGTTATTTGTCAGTGAGGTCATGAGGTCATTAGTACCCTTTTCCAGAACTGCTCCTCAGGATGTTGGGGGCAGAAGCTTGAGTGTGATGGGTTCAGGAGTGAATGGGCAGTGTGGAGATAGAAACAGCAAATGTAGGGTACTTCCGAAAAGTTTGAAAAGGGAAGGAGAAAGAATAGCTAGAGGAAAATGCAGTTTGCAAGGGGTGAGAATGTTTGTGGATTAGGGTTAAAGAGCCAGTAGAGAGAGGAACATTCTAGATTAGCATAGAGAGGAGGTAATTGAGGGAGCTAGCTTCCCAGGGAATGAGAGAGTGGCAGATTGCAAAGGCGGAGGGAAGGCAATTGGCTTTGACCTGGAGGAGGAAAGACTTTATTTTCTGAAATTAAAGACAGAGAGGGCAGACTGGATGTCTGGGTGGCTATATATTTGTGTGTGTAGTGGGTGGGAATTGAAGAGAGAATATTCCTAAAACCTTCACATTTTTCCAAGAGCTTATAGGTAAGGTTGTCTGTGGGGAGTGAGAACCTAGGTAGGGACTTGATGAGAGGGGTAGAGGTGGGGGAGAGAGAGAGAGGGGAAGCTAGGGATGAGTAAGAGGATTGACTGTGAATTTGTAGTTGTAATGGGCTGTAATTAGCTGTAGTAAAAGATCTAGGAAAAAGTGGAAGGTACATTGTATCACTGCAATTGCAGTCCTGTAATTCAGAGGTTAAAGGACATTGAGGATGTAGTTTTAAGAGATTGATAGGATTAAGCAGAGGTTCTGGGCTTGTTAGGGAAGGAGGGCAAAAGAGGATGAGGCTGATAGGTTTTTTTTTTTTAAGATTTTATTTATTTATTTGACAGAGAGGCAGTGAGAGAGGGAACACAAGCAGGCGGAGTGGGAGAGAGAGAGAGAAGCAGGCTTCCTGTCTAGCAGGGAGCCTGATGCGGGGCTCCATCCCAGAACGCTGGGACCGTGACCTGAGCTGAAGGCAGACGGAGGCTGATAGTTTTTGACAAAACTGTATCCAGGGACTGAATGCCTCTATGATAATGGTTCCCAAACTGTGGCAAATTGAAATCATCTGAGGATCTTTAAAAAACTGGTGCCTGGGGGCACCTGGGTGGTGCAGTCATTAAGCAACTGCCTTCGGCTCAGGACGTGATCCCAGCGTTCTGGGATCGAGCCCCGCATCAGGCTCCTCTGCTGAGAGCCTGGTTCTTCCTCTCCCACTCCCCCTGCTTGTGTTCCCTCTCTCGCTGGCTGTCTCTCTCTCTCTGTCAAATAAATACAAAAAATCTTTAAAAAAAACAAAACAAAACAAAAACCAACTGGTTGCCTGGCTCCTTCTCATGGGCTTTGTGGTTGAATCCGTGTGCACGCAGCCTGTGCACTGGGAATGTTAAAGTTCCCAGGTGACTGAAATGTGCAGCAGTGTGCGAACTGCTGCTCTGGAAGGTGGAAGAGCAGATACGGTGGAAGGTCTGGAACTAGAGAAGATTGTGGTCACTGTGGGGATACTAATGCTCAAGATTTCTGAGGTGAGGACACATTCAGCTGAAGTGGGCTGGAGTCGAGACAGCCACAGAGTTGGGAGGGCAAGTATGGTCTCCATCATTGGCACAAAAGACCCTGAAGCCCACTTTCCCAGTATTTCCTGCTTCTCACTGAGTGAGAACTCTGAGAAGAGAGGGCAGGGCTTCTGGCAGGCTGATTGGGGAACAGGGATTGAGTATCTAACCTAACAAGAAGGCTCAAACATGTCTGATTCTTGTTTTTGGAAAATAATAGTACAAATAAGAGTACAAAACAAGGTAACGAAACTAATGGGAACTTATTTAAAAGCAAGAATAGCAGCAGTTGAAAAACAGCACTTATGATGTGCTGATATCAAAACATCTCTTTTATGGCTAATTCATACATTCGTATGCAGTAGAATATTTGTACCAATACTCTGCATCTTGTGATTGTGTGACATCTAAGTTCAGTACTGAAAGTCTAGAAAGCTGTAGTCCTCTACAAACTTCAAATTATAAATAGTAACATATAAAACTAGCACATGTAGCATAATTAGCACACGTAACCGTAGTAACTCACTTTATTACTATCGTGGCTCCATGTTTAACATTGTCTCATTTGCCCTCTGACTTCAAATCCTTTTATATCCATTAGGAGGCCCCTCGCCCACCCAGGGCAGACCATAAGTTGAAAATCACTGAGCTGTATGGATGGTGAGATCTTCCAGAACGAGGGTTGGCAATCAGGGCTTTGAGCGAGTGACAAAAAAAACTTCTCCATATGACATTCATAAGATGATTTGTAAGTTGTGGTGTTTCAGGCCCTAAAGTTTACCTTGGATGGAAGTATATTAATCAGGCAGTCATCTCAGGGAGGCAGTTGATTGCAGTGTCCAAAGATAGGAAGTATAATTGGTTGTAGTGGTTGTGGTTGGAATTCTATACTGTGTTTCCAGAGGTCTTTCCGAGGTCTTCCACTCATCTTTCTCTTAGTTTGTATGAAGATGCTTATTTTTTGTAATTACACTCACACCCAGCAGTAGTCAGCCTTGGTGAGAGTGATATTTTCTCAGGGCAGTGGATGGCTGTGAAGAAAGAGTGTGTAGAAAAGAGAAAAGAGGGGATTTGTCAGCATAAATTGGGATTGTAGTTTTCCTCAGTGCACTGTAACTTGGTTCTCCAGTCTGTATTTCGATAAATGTAGCACTTGCTAGTTGCTGGGCCCAGAACACCCGTGCCTCCTCCACCCCCTCTGCCTGCCTTCCCCTGGCTACCTCCCACTCACCCCCCGGCTGACTCTCCGTGCTCCCAGGAGGCTCAGTTCGGTGACCACCGTCTCCGCAGAGGGTCCTGAAGTTTTCAGGTGATGCCGCCAGGTCTAGCGGTTATTCGGATCTTCTCTGACCCTCTGGCATTTGCTTTACATTTCCATCCCGGTACTGATTCTTTGGTACCAATACGGGGAAGCAAGGAGACATGTTTGCTTACATGACCGTTTCTGTGTGTCAGGGTTTCTTCACTTCAACACGGTTGCCATTTGGGGCTGGATGGTTCTTTGTTCTGCGCTCTGTCTTGTCCACTGTGACATGTTTAGCAGCCTCCCCAGCCTCCGTCCTCTAGATGCCATTAGCACCCTCTCCCAGTTGTGACTCACAGTGATATCTGCAGACGGTGCCAAATGTCCCTTGAGGGTGAGGAGTAGGTCACCTCCGGCTGAGGACTGCGACTCCGTATCAGACTAAGAGCTCCTCAGAGGACTATTTGATATATTCCTCCTTATATTTCCAGTGCCTGGCACAAACTGTTCATTGAATCACTGGGAATAACCCAGAATTCGAGGGTTGATTAATGTGGAGTGGATTCATCTCCCCCAACCCCCATCTCTAGAATCTCTGCAAAACTAATGCTGAGAAGCTCTTGATATCTAGAAGTAAATGTCTGGCAGATGCCAGAGGATCCCGACTTTTTCCTATATCCTAACCATCTACTAGCTCTGTGACCCGTGTGACTGACTGGCTTACCTCTTGGCTTCCATTTGTTTTTAGCTTTAAAGTGGAGGTAATAACGTTGTAATGAAGTCAAATGGGCAACATGTTTTCACGTATTTATCACAATAGGTATTCAGCACACACAAGTTGAATACCCTTGATTGAATGCTAGACTGATCTCATTTATGCAGCACACCTGGAGTGTGTACTGTAAGCTGGACCCCGAGCTAGAGCAGCTGGAGAGTGCATGAATCACTTCCAAACCCAGCAGGTCCTGGTGTCGCGGGGTTCCTGCTCTCATGAGGGAGAGAAGCGAGCAGTTCATTGTCATGAGCTTTATATCGCCTAAGGTATGAACCAAGTGGGAGAGAGCCCTCCGGAGATGACTGACCTGGTGAGGTGCTGGGGAGGCTTCTCTGAAGAGAGTCGTTCGTGTGGAGGCTTGATCAAAAGGCAAAGTGGATAAGAACTAGAATGATCAGTAGGGGAAGAAAGGGATAAAGAAAGGGGGGGTAATCAGAAGGGGGAATGAAACATGAGAGACTGTGGACTATGAGAAACAAACTGAGGGCTACAGAGGGGAGGGGGGTGGGGGAATGGGATAGGCCGGTGATGGGTAGTAAGGAGGGCACGTATTGCATGGTGCACTGGGTGTTATACACAACTAATGAATCATCGAGCCTTACATCGAAAACCGGGGATGTACTGTATGGTGACTAACATAATATAATAAAAAATCATTATAAAAAAAAAAATAAGCCTCATGTCAGGCTCTGTGCTCAGCATGGTCTGCTGGAGATTATCTCCCTCTCCCTCTCCCACTGTTCCTCCCCTGCTCACTCTCTCTCTCTGTCACTCTCTAGCTCTCAAATAAAGAGAAATAAAATCTTAAAAAAAAAAAAAAAAAGGCAAAGTGGGGAAGAGCATCCCAGGCAGAGAAAACACTGTGCCGCTGTGGGAGGGGACAGCGAGCAGGCAGAGAGAGCATGGGGAGCTGTGTGCCCAGGCCTGCAGCCGGCGGCCTCAGAGAAGAGGGTTAAAAACAGGTTGGAATCTTGAGTGTATTTCTGAAACTGGAGATTGCTCACCACTGTGACCCTGGGTGGATTGAAGCTGTTTTCTTTTCTCCGGTTCATTTTGACATTATTAGTCTTAGCTTTTCTTTTAGCAAGTTGACTTCCCAGAATAACCTCTCATTTCCTTTCATTCACAAATGTGTTAAGGGTTTGGCATACCCAGGAGAATACATTAGCCTAGGAGCGCTTTTTTTTTTTTTCTCAACAGTTTCTTTTTTTCCTTTCTTTTCTTTCCTTCCCTCCGTCCATCCTTCCCTGTCTTCCTCCATCTATCTTTCTTTCTTTCTTTCTTTCCTTTCTTTCTTTCTTTTCTTTCTTTCTTTCTTTCTTTCTTTCTTTCTTTCTTTCTTTCTTTCTTTTCCTTCTTTCTTTCTATGTTTCTTTCTTAATTTTCTTTCCTTCAGTTATTTTCACATGCGTCTTTAACATTCATTTGAGATAAAATGAGCTGGGTTTTATTGTCCAAGTTTTACCAGTGAAGGGAATACTGTTGTGTTAACTCTTGACTGTTTGCAGCATCTCTCCTGTTTAGGAGACAGAATTGATGCAGGGGACGTTAAGTGAGTCATATAAAGACTTGTCTAATGGAGTAGTGGGGGTGTCCAAGCCCCCAGCCCCCAGGGCTCCTGGTCTTGTGATTTTGGTGACTTGGCCATTTGGGAAGAGTTACAACTTAATGTCTTTTGTGCTGGTGTTATGGATTAATATATTAATCTTCTAATCTCTTAATATATGAATACCATTTGGGTATTATTATTATTCAAACATTATCCAGTAAGATATGGCCTGTAGAAATATTTTTAGATGATATTATCTCTATAACGGACATGAGCTAAGTGTTTATATTTAATATGTATACTTAACTTTTGAGTAATTTACATTTTATTTATGTCATGTGACATAGATTATTGTATAGTATTAAACCTTAAAACCTCTCAAATATCCCTTTTTGGTTTATGCTTTTTAATATATTTGTTAATGAAAACATATGGAAGGAAGTGAAATAATATCAGCTCTGAATATATTGTCATCCATGCCAAGTCATAAGATCTATCCAAAATCAAATATTTAAGATAAGTGTATTGTCTAATTTTAACTTAAATGGAGTCTCTGAGAAAGAACTCTTATTACCCTGTTAGTATTAAGTAACAACAATACAACAGCAGAGGGCACCAAATATCCATTTCAGTCTTACACATTTTCTTGACGGTCTCCCTTTCTTCCTCCCTCCCTTTCCTTTTTCCTAATACAGTTGACCCTTGAATGGCACCAGTTTGAACTGTGTGTGTCAGTTTATATGTGGATTTTTTTTTCAATACGGTATAGTCCTGTAAAAATATTTTCCTTACCATTTTCTTTTTTCTATCTTTCTTTATTGTAAGAATACACTATCTAATACATATACAAAATATGTGTTAATCAACTCTATGTTACTGCTAAGACTTCTGGTCAACAATAGGCTGTTAGTAGTTAAGTTTCTGGAAAGTCAAAAGGTACACTCAGATTTTCTTCTGCATGTGGGAGAGGGGCACTCAGTGCCCCTCACCTCTGTGTTGTTCAGGGGTCAGCTGTAGTTAAAATCATTAAATTAAAACCATATATTCTTACAGTAAATGGTGGATTTTCCCTTAACTAATTTTAAAATATATTTTTTTAAGATTTTATTTATCCATTTGTTAGAGAGAGAGAGAGAGAAGGCACACACGCGTGAGCACACAGCAGGGGGAGCAGCAGGCAGAGGGAGAAGCAGGCTCCCCACTGAGCAAGGAGCCTGATGAAGGACTCGATCCCAAGACCCTGGGATCATGACCTGAGCCAGAGGCAGACGCTTAACTGACTGAGCCATCCAGGCATCCCTAAAGATTTTTATTCAGTAGGATATCCTTTCCATAATCAAGAATAAAATTTTTGTTTAATTTTTCCTACCAAAATATTCTTAGGTGATAAACCAGTTCTTTATACTGTACTTAGGAGATAAAAAATTATTTAGATCATGCGTTAGAAATATGACACCTAAATAATTATTTTGTAAAATGTTATTATTTGTTAAATACATATTTTTCCTATATTCTATTTTAGGACTCAGTGTTGATATTTATAGAAGCACATGTGCACATGTGTATATGTGTGTGTGTGTATGTTAGATATATAACATTTCTTAGTATCCCTCGATCTCTGCTTTCAATACAGATTCAGATTTTTTTTTTTTTAAATCACTTACTTGTCTGCTTTACACATTAGCATCAAAATCAGCTGGGTTTTTTCTTTTTAAAGATTTTATTTACTTGAGAGAAAGAGGGAGAGAGCGTAAGCAGGGGGAGCGGGAGAGGGAGAGGGAGAAGCAGGCTCCCCACCGAGCAGGGAGCCCCATGTGGGGCTTGATCCCAGGACCCCAGGATCGTGACCTGAGCCAAAGGCAGACACTTAGTTGACTGAGCCACCCATGTGCCCCCAAATCAGCATGTGTTTAATGCTCACTGGCACAAATAAAAGTTATGTTTAGGTAGAAATTTGGACTGTTTGGTATTATAGATTGGACTCCATGCATTTTCAGGAAAAAAAATTATTTTACTAGGTAACTTTAGAAATAGTCCTGAAAACTGTGACATTAAAAAATGATTCAGAAATAAGTTTTAAAATCAGGACCATTGAAGTGAATAATGCAAGAGTGAAATATTGCCAACATTCTAAATTTCTCTAAGTCATCGGATAAAATGACATATGCTTAAAATATCATTATAACGACGGTATTAGGGGACAAAGCTACCAGGTGTTTCAGCAGACATGATTTAACCTAGCATGTATTCAAATATATAATAATGATAAATGTTATAACAAGGATACATCAACATTTTCTCCTTTGCAGATTGTAAGTTGTTTTCTTGTTGCCGGCAGTGCTGCTTATCATGTGCTTGTGTGTGTATATGCTGAAAAATATCTGGGCTTGAATAAGGATTAATCTCCTGATCATAGTTCTGTCATTTTCCTTAGGTTTTTCACTTGGGATACAATTTTACCTGCTACTCTTAATGTGATTGCCACAGGTTTGCTTGCAGTGATGAGCAAGCAATCCAATAATTTTTTCCTATTATTGCATTTCTGTAATATTTTAAGTCAAGTTCTTTATCTAGTATTTGAAATGGCTAAATCTGTATTTTCCTGTATACAGATATAACGTTGTAATAGGCTTAACACTTACAATGAAAATGTCAAATCGATCTGTCTTACTAGCTTCTTAAGTACATTGTGTGTCTTTTGCATTTACGATTGAGTTTTACTAGCAAATTTGAGACCATTTCATTTGGATATATTTTATGATTTAGCTTTTCTTGCTGCCCTTTTTCAAGTAAGTTTTGAAATTATTGCCTTAAGTACAAAGGCTTTATTTTCTTCCAAGCATCTTGCATATAGTAGACACTCCACAAGTATTTGTTGAATTTAATGTTCTGCCACGATAATGTAAAAAGGAATTTGAAAGCTCACATTTCAGATGTTCTTAATAAAGGTGACAGAACAAGCATACTAACATTCCTGGTAAAGAATTTCCAGGGTTAGGTAATCTGTATGTGAAATTGTTAAGACTATAAAATGATTTGAATGCGTTAGTTTGTTCTAGATATGTATATCTTATGATTAAGCTAAGAGATCCTTGGAGTTTGATAGATGCTTCTGCTCTTTTTTCTTTAGCTAATCTTAGTTTGACATATTAGAATATCAAACAGGTCTGTGATCAACTCTGCCATCTCGGTGCACTTAGCTAAAGTCTTACCCTCACAAATTTGCTAGGTATCTGTATTTTGTTGTAATAAGCCTTTAAGTCAGTAAAATCCATTGACAGGTGTCAACAGGTCGTATGCAGGACTTGGGGATGAGTCATTTTCTCCTTCTTTCCTTCAGTCTCCCTCTATTCTCATCTGCTTTTATTGATGCTTTCTGTTTTTCACTCTCTTTTTTTGACTGTGGCTTGCTCGTAGGTACAGTTTTTCCATGGTGACACAATCAGCAGCACTGAGAGGTTGTGATAAGAGGAGTCGCACACAATCACATCTAGATATCGTAGTACCAGATACTAGATAACCTTTCAGTTGTCCAAGCACATGGGCTGTCTGCTGGCACACCTCCCGGAAAGAGACAGAACCAGAGCGGATCTTGGGGTGCTGAAAGGGGCACAGATGTGGTTGACATCAGAGGAGAGAGCTTAAAAGCTGACCTTGTGTACTCACTCTTGCCTTCTCTTTTCTTCAAGCCACTCTTGCTGCCTCAATAATTTCCTTACCAAACATGTTTGATTTTACATGCTTTGGTAGCAATGATCTCCCTTTCTCCTATTAGAATTTTGTAGATCTTTACTGGAAAGACAATATTTACTAATGTACTATGGTGGGCTCTTGATTTTACCTGATGCTGTTGTTACCTATTCCCTCATACATAGTGACATGCCTGTCTACCTACAGTTGTTAAAAGATGATGTTTTACCTTTTTCTGTGGTATGATGAACCCTAATGCCCAGCATAGTGCCCGGGCCATAGCAGCAACTTAGTATGTGGTAGCTATCAATATTAATTTTCATAGCAATAATATATTAGATATAATGTATTACAAATAACTTTGTCATTCAAATTGTACAAAGCAATTAAGCATAGTGTTTGACATTACACATTCAGCATTTGAGAAAACAAACATGAAGCACAGTGGTGTTAGAAATAAAAGGGTAATGTACACATTCTTCACCCCATCCCATCTTGTACATTCTCAGTACTGTTGCATACTTTTATCTCCCCTCATCTGGACGGCTTCTGTTTCCTTCCAATTCATATTCATGACTCTGATCTTTTCAGCCAACATTGCTGGTGGATAAACATCTATAAAATTCAATTTGATCATGTTGTTCCACTTTTTTAAAGCCGTTAGATGATAGTTCTCAAACTGTACTGCAGCGTGAAGTTGTCTGGGGTTCTCATTAGGCAGGTTCTGATCCATTCAGGTCTATTCATACTGATTCAGGCCTGATATCAGGCCCAGGAAGCTGTATTTTAACAAATAGCCCTAGTGATTCCGAGAGAAGCACTGCTTTTAATGACTCCCAAGCCTGCAAGCCTTAGTGTGAACCCCTGTGTTCTCTTTGAACCATCCCTTGCATTCTTTCTCTTGGTCATCTGCGGCTTCATCAACATCCATCCTGTCACTTTTTTTTTTATCCTTTATCCTTTTTCACATTTTGCTCTCTCTCTGCCCTTTCATAGTTACGCCTTCGGAGGGGCTCTCCCTGGTCACCCAGGGTGGAGTTGGTGCTTTCTCTGCTGTGTCCCTGTCGTCCCTTGCAATCCTCCTTTCTTCAGAGCACCATTCTTACTACATTATCATGGTGTCTTTATATGCCATTATCTAGCTGTGAGGTTTGAGTTCCATGACTAGAAAATCATCTTGTTTGTCTTTGTATCTCCAGTGTCTTGCACAAACACAGGCAAATGTGTAACAAATGAATTAAATACGGGAATGAAATTCAGAAAGTCTTGGCTTTTTTAAGTTATATTTTGTAGAATATAAATTTATATTACTTACGCCCTTTAGGTTCTTAAGCTGTGATTTAGAAATTATTTCCTACCTTCCTTTAAACATGATTCAGTTCAGAACAGAGGTTTAAGTAAAGGAGGCAGAATTAGTAATAATTATGGAAATGATTTTTGGAAGAGCAGCCACTTGAGACTTTTTTTTTTTTTTTACATTTTTCTTTAATTGACATATAATTGACCTACAACATTTCATTAGTTTCAGGTATACAACGTGATGATATATATTTGTATATATTGTGAAATGATCACTACAGGAAGTCTAGTTAACATCCGGGAAATGCCTCTCAAAGGATGGGTAAAGTACGACTTGAGGGGTTTTAAGAAGAATGAGAAAGGAGCATCATCCTGGCATAAGCAAAGGCACAAACGTGTGACACTGCATGGTTCTGGAAGTTACAGGTGGTTTAGGGGCTCCTGGGTGACTCAGTTGGTTAGGCGTCTGCCTTCAGCTCAGGTCATGATCCTTGGGTCCTGAGATCGAGCCCCACGTCAGGCTCCCTGCTTAGTGAGGAGTCTGCTTCTCCCTCTCCCTCTGCTCCTCCTCCTCCTCATGCTCACTCTCTCCCAAATAAATAAAAATAAAAAATAAAAAAAAATGCAAGTGATTTAATTGGGCTGTAGTAGAAGATATAGGGGTCGTGGCTAGAGATGAAATAGAGAGGAGTAGGCAGCAGTGTATTTTGGAAGATGTTTTGTGCTTTGCAAAGAAGTCTTTGCAAAGATTGTATCCTTGGATTATAAAATGCTATTGAAGGGGGCGCCTGAGTGGCACAGCGGTTAAGCGTCTGCCTTCGGCTTAGGGCGTGATCCTGGCATTATGGGATCAAGCCCCACATCAGGCTCTTCCGCTATGAGCCTGCTTCTTCCTCTCCCACTCCCCCTGCTTGTGTTCCCTCTCTCGCTGGCTGTCTCTATCTCTGTCGAATAAATAAATAAAATCTTTTAAAAAAATAAAATAAAATAAAATGCTATTGAAGCCCCTTCAGCTAGGAAGAAACATGATCAGATGGGAGAAGGATTGAGACAGAAGAGAGACCAGTTAAGGGGATTTGTTATAATTTTATGATAGAAGAGTTGATTAGCAATTTAAAATAATTTTATAATTTTTTTTATTTCATTCTTCTGGGTACTCCGATAGAGTTACACAAGATGCGTAAAACATAGCTAGTTCCCATAGAGTATAGGAAAATGTAAATGTGTAAAATACCTAATGATATCGACATAGCCAAGGTGTATACATTTGTGATGTATAGTAGATATAAAATGTTATGGGAGCTGTATTCATTGCGGACTAACTTTCCTTGGGAGAATTAGGGTCTTGGTGCAAGAGAAGGGATTAGAATAGAACAAAGAAGAGTATTTTAGAAAAAGGAATAGATAAAAGGATTAATGGGTAGGAGACCATGGTTATGGTGCGAGAGCCTGTTTGTGAAAGCTGGAAAAATATTTGGTATCAGACTGTAATGGGCCTTGAATGTTGTGCTGAAGAATTTTGTATTTTATCCTGGAGCTTTATTTTCTGATTATGAAAATAATATATATTGACTGTATACCATTTAAGAAATGTANNGGAAATATAAAGAAAAAAGAAAATATTCTATAATTCCACCACAAAGTGTAATTAACAGTGTTTTCATGTATTTCTCCCCAGTGTTTCTCACCATGCTCAAATATATACTTAAGCAGTAAATAAGTGAAATTAGAACCATACTCTGTGTGTTTGTGTTTGTGTGTGTGCATGTGCGTGTGTGTAATTTTATCTCACTTAAAATTGGAACAGGAGGGGTGCGTGGCTGCCTCTGTTGGTTAAGAGACTGCCTTCGGCCCAGGTCATGATCTCGGGGTCCTGGGATCGAGCCCCAGGTCTGGCTTCCTGCTCAGCGGGGAGTCTGCTTCTCCGTCTCCCTTTGCTCCTCCCCCCGCTCATTCTCTCTCTCTCTCTCTCTCTCTCTCTCTCTAATAAAAGTCTTAAAAAAAATTTGGAACAGGAAATTTTGCCATGTGGTTAAATGTGCCCAGAGAGCAGGATTTGTAGTGATTGCAGTATTTATTCTATTATATGGCTACACTTAAATTATTTATCTCTTTCCTTATTGTTAGATTATTTAGGCTTCAATTTAAAATAATCACTACCATTTCACTGAACATCTTTGTACATAAATCCGTGTCTGTATTTCTGACTATTTTGGATAGGGTTCTAGAAAGAAATGCACTGGATCAAACTGTCTAAAGGTCTTGCAAAGTATTTTGCCACATTGCTCTTCTAAAAGGCTGCTATTTAAATTCATGCCTGCAGTATGTGGGTTTGACTTTCATTGTACTTTTGGCTAAGTAGTTTTTAGTGTTTACTGTGTGCTAATTTTATAAATGGTATCTTGTGGTTATTTTAACAGTTATTTCCTTGACAACTAGTTTGAGCTGGTTTTTCCCTATATTTATTGACTCTTTGTTTCTTTTACTGTGAATTATCCTTGATCTTTATGGTATTCCCCCCTTTTTATTTGGGCATTAGTATTTTTCTTGCCGATTTTAAGAAATATTTATATAGACTGTAACCCTATCAGTCTTATTTATGGCACATTTTCCTATTTCTTGCTTACCTTTTAATATTTTTATAGTAGTGAATTTTAAATTTAAGTGTGTTTGGAAAGCTCTTTCTCATCTTGAGATCAGATATATTCACCTATATTTTGATTTAGTTTTTAATCTGTATTTTCCATTTCTCTTCATAACCCATAATAATGGCAACTTTTTGGCGAAAGAGTGATATGACTGTGCTTCAGAAAGAAGTCTTGTGGCTCTGTGGAGTTGCGTTGGAGTAAGGAGACACTAGGGGCAGTGAACCCCCTGAGACGAGAAAATAAGTGTCCAAATGTGGTGACAGTGGTATAGGGATAGAATGGAAGGGGAACGATCCTCCACTGATGGTCTGGGAGGCACAGCAGGCTCAGTGGCAGGGTGAACATCAGGACACATTGACCATGAGGTGCTATGGGACATCTAGATACAAGCAGTTGTAAGTAGAGGATTGAAACTCCAGGAGGCTGGTCTGGCTGATGATGGAAATTAGGGAGCCACAGATGTTAGTCCTAATGTGGGAGGAAGAATGGGTTTTCAGGGCAGCTGACTGCTGAGAAGGGTGGTTCAGAGTTGGGAAGGGGAATAACGTCAGATACTGCAAAGAGCTCAAGGGGGAGTGGGACTGAGGTTTCCTTGGATTAGCCGCCCACTTTCCGTACATTTGGCTAAAAGGGGCTGTGGAGGGGGAAAGAGATCAGTAGAAGAGGGAGCATGGTCAAAGGACAACACTCCTTTTCAGAATCTAAGGAGACCTGAGCATGTTCTCTATTGAGGGAAAAGAATTTGTGAACAGGGAGAGAGCGAAGGTAAAAAGGAGGGATTTGATGGTACAGCAACTTAAGGGATGAGTCACCCTGATGAATGGATTCTTCTTTCAGGTGGACCAGTAGTTCATTCTCAGAGAATTTGCATAGAGGTTATTGAAACAAATTTTAATCTGTTCTATGAGTAAAAAGACTCCCTGCTTCAATAACAAATTTTTCTTGTTTTTAAAAAATTAATTGACCATTTTATAATTGTTTCAGCTTAAAATTCTCTTTTAAATTCATATCTTTTACACACTGCTGATTGGCAAAGTTCGTGTGTTACTTTTAATGATAGAGGTACCTAAATAGCCTAATATGCATTCAAATTCCTGTGTTTAATGCTCATTCATGAATGTATGCAATTAAACGTTTTATATTATAACCATTTTTTAAACATGTTTATTGCAGGGAAATTTGCCTAAATATTCTCATAACTCCCTGATGGTTCAAGCAATAAAGACAAACCTAACAGACCCGGACATACATGTGCTTTTCTTTGATGTGGAAGCGTTGATTATTCAACTCCTGACTGAAGAAGCCTCTAGGCCGAATACTGCGCTTATTTCCCCAGAGAATTTGCAAAAAGCATCTGGCAGTTCAGACAAAGGGGGCTCTTTTTTAACTGGAAAACGAGCAGCAGTTCTCTTCCAACAAGTGAAAGAAACTATCAAAGAGAACATAAAGGAACATCTCCTTGATGATGAAGAGGAGGATGAGGAGATGATGAGGCAGAGAAGAGAAGAGAGTGATCCAGAGTATCGGGCCAGCAAGTCTAAACCGTTGACCTTATTAGAATATAATTTAACGATGGACACTGCAAAATTGTTCATGTCGTGTCTTCATGCCTGGGGTTTAAATGAAGTTCTGGATGAAGTTTGTCTTGATCGCCTTGGAATGCTGAAACCACATTGCACAGTATCTTTTGGTCTCCTATCGAGAGGAGGTCATATGTCCCTGATGCTTCCTGGTTATAATCAGCCTGCTCGGAAACTGTCACATGGGAAAGCAGAAGTAGGAAGGAAGCTGCCAGCAACCGAGAGCGTCGGAAAGGGAACTTACGGAGTGTCCCGAGCCGTCACCACACAGCATCTCCTGTCTATCATATCTTTGGCAAATACGTTAATGAGTATGACCAATGCAACTTTTATTGGTGATCACATGAAGAAGGGTCCTACCAGGTGTGACCATGATAGTTTGATTTTATTCTCACATTTCAAAAAAAAAAAAAAAAGAATAAAACCTGTTTTATTTTTCTCACTGTTTACTTTTTTTTTTTTTTTTGGCTCTGCCCACCTTAGCATTTTTGTGTCGTTTCAATGTTTCCCTTGAAATTTTAAAACACAGCATGCATGATTTAAAGCATGATAAAATTACACAGTTTAATCTTTACTCATACTACGTAGCTGTTTAAACTTAGTTCAGCTTTAGTAAGTGAATTATAGACTAGCTCTTCAGTAAATATAATCTTAGAATTGTATCTACTTAAAGTTTGCATTGACATTTAATTCAAAATGTATATTTGGTTGAAATGCTTCTTTATGACTTATATGTAATGAGTGATAGGTGTTCAGTAATTAGCTTCAGAATTTTGTGAGAAGTTTAGTCAGAATTTTTCAACTGGAAGAGAGAAAACAACTTTTTTAATTGTAGGTGAGTATTATTTTAATATTTCAGGAATATCTAACCTGATTTGCTGTTACCTATTTTCCAGAAGTCATGAAGACAACTTTTTAAACTGTGGTTTTATCATACTTTATTGAGGGTTGATCATATTGAGAAATAAAAAAAAAAAATACTAGGTAGTATTTACCTTGTATCTAGTTCTGTTGTAAGTACTTTATAGATACTATTTCATTAATGCTCTTAACCCTACAAGGTAGGTACTGTTATTATTCTTTTACTATAGATAAGGAACTGAGACACAGGTTAAGTAATGTGTCCAAGGTCACACAAGTAGTAAGTGGTGTCACGAGAATTCACAATGAGACAGACTGCCTCTGGAGTCCAAGATTTCTAAAGCCTTATTACCTTCTTCAGATTTTAAGGATGAATTCTTTTAGACTCACTGTATTGTCCCATGAATTCATTTGGACCAATAATATAGGGAGGGCTAAAATCTCAGCATGCTAATATCAAAGAAAGAAGGACTAATTACGTATTTGTCAGTGGTAGTACATTAAACTGTTCAGAAATATTTCTTAAATTAGTATAAAGCATAAATTGTAGATGTAAAATTTTTACTTGCTGTTTGCTAATCATTCAATGTATTAAGATTTGAAAAGGAAAATCTTTTTAGGTGCAAAACAGAAAAAAACATCTTTTTGGAAAATTGGTAAATTGAAAATGTTATGTATAAACATGTTTCTTTTGCAATTCATTTGGGATTAGAAAATTTAATATTTTAAATGGTTCTGGAAATATGAAAGTATGATGTATATATACGTATATTTTCTTCTTTTTAAAGGCCACCTCGACCAAGCACCCCAGACCTTTCTAAGGCAAGGGGTTCCCCTCCAACTGCCAGTAATGTTGTGCAAGGACAGATTAAACAAGGTAAAATTAAATCTTATTAAGTAATTGACCTGACATTTCAGCTGTAGAAACTGAGAAGGCATAGCTAATGTATAATCATAACATTTTGTTTGTCTCATATTGTTAAAAGAGAGATAAGTTGTTATATTCCAGATGTAAATATGGATAATTAAGATGTCAGTTAAAAATAAATCAGATTTATTTAGAAACTGATAAATGAGCATATTTCACATAATTTTATTGTACTGTCTTTGACCTAATTTTTATGAATTAGGGCACCTTAACTTGACAACACTAGTGTGTTAATTGTGTGTATCTTGACTTTAAAAGTTATACCTTGGAGCGCTTGGGTGGCTCAGTCGTTAAGCGTCTGCCTTCGGCTCAGGTCGTGATCCCAGGGTCCTGGGATCGAGCCCCGCATCGGGCTCCCTGCTCTGCTGGGAGCCTGCTTCTTCCTCTCCCAACTCCTGCTGCTTGTGTTCCCTCTCTCGCTGGCTGTCTCTCTCTCTCTGTCAAATAAATAAATAAAATCTTTAAAAAAATAAAAATAAAATAAATAAAATAAAAGTTGTACCTATTTTTAAACTACATTTAGAAATATTTAAATTCGTATTTTCATACGGAATCTATTCTGCTGTTTGACAGCAGTTCCCGTCTTGTAATCCACAAGTGGAAATCCTTTCTTTTTATTTACGTCATTATATCTTAATTTTTGTCTACAGCTTTGTTTTTCGCGGATGAAGAAAAAGTTGAGTTTCTCTTCCAATGTTATCTTTTATGTTCATTGTGAGAGTGGCAAATGAGGCAACCAGAATTGGGGGGTGGGAGGTCATTTCTGCTTAGAGAGCTTTCTTTTAGGCTGAGAGTCAATGCTGACTCTCTCAGAATGTGGTAGAAGTGAAGAAGTGAGCAAGAGATGGGATGAGGAAAGTTCTGTTTGTAAATGGGGACTTCAGGGTCTTTTTTTCCATAGGTTTTTTTTGTTTGTTTTTGGTTTTTTTGTTTGTTTTAGGTTTTAAAGATTTTTTTTCTTTTTTCTTTTTTTTTTTAAACAATTTTTCCCTTCCCTAAGACAAATACTTTTCTTTTTCTTAGCTTATTATTTGGTATTTAGTATCTTTAAATAGATGCCTGATTTTCAGTTTCAGGCACTATCTGTTGGCTTCTAATAATGGAAGATAAGCTCCCACATTCTCTACCCCCATTCCCATCGTTCATTCCAACCCCACATGCTCACCCCTTTTGTTACCCTTCATCTGATTAAAATTAATGTAAACTATCATAAAATAATTGTATGTTATAGAAAAGTTTTGGTTGGATAACTTTTTATACTTGTGTATGTGTGAAATCCATGTACAGAAAAGTGTGCAAAACAAAAACATGTAGCTCAGTGACTTTTACATGCCAAACTCCCTTGTAACTACGTCTGTGGCCAAGAAATCGAACATTGCCATCACGTCAGAAGTTGCTGGTATGTTCCCTCGCAGTCATTATGTGCCCCCTTCCTTTCTTTTCTTTGGAGTTATACCACCTAAGTTTAAAGCCCTAAACACTGTAGTTTAGTTTTGCTGTGCTTTGAATTTTATATGAATTCCATCAGTCATGGAGTATGTATTTTGTGTTTGGCTTCTTTTGTGAGATTTATCGATGATACTGTGTTCGAGGTTCACTCATTTTCATTGTTCATTTTTATTGCTCTGTAGTATTCTGTGGATTGAGTAGACCACAGTTTCTTCATCCATTTTCCTGTCAATAGACATTTGAATTGTTTTCGTTGTTTTTCATAAATCCGCAAACATTCTTGCGTTTGAATCTTTTTTTTTTTTAAAGATTTTATTTATTTATTTGACAGAGATAGAGACAGCCAGTGAGAGAGGGAACACAAGCAGGGGGAGTGGGAGAGGAAGAAACAGGCTCATAGCGGAGGAGCCTGATGTGGGGCTCGATCCCGTAAGGCCGGGATCACACCCTGAGCCGAAGGCAGACGCTTTAACCGCTGTGCCACCCAGGCGCCCCTCTTGCGTTTGAATCTTAATGTACCTTATCAGTATTTCCGTTGTGTATATAACTAAAAGTGGAATTTCTGCATATGTCTCTCTTTTGCTTTAGCAGATAATATTATGATGTTTTCCTAAGTGAGTGACTAATATACATCCATCAAAATGGCTAAAGTGAAAAAGATGGAAAATACTGGGTTGGCTAGGATATGGAGCAACAAAAAGTCTCATACACCATTGGTGAGCTATGCTAGCCAACCCTGAATATTTTCCATCTCTTTCACTTTAGCCATTTTGATGTATGTGCAGGAGTCTCTCATGTGTTTAATTTACATTCCCCAATTCCCATCAAGGTTGAATACTTTTTTGGTATGTTTATTGCTCATTTCTATATGTTCTTTTGTGAAGTGCCTGTTCAACTCATGTGTGTCTATTAGGTTGTTTTGGGTTTTTTTAAATGACTTGTAAGGGTTGATCAGTGACTATCCTTGATATGAGCCCTTTGTTATATATATCACAAATATTTATTTGCCTTTCACTCCTATCTTTGAAATTCAGCATCTCTCAACTTCAGTGGAATTTAATATATCAATTTTTTCACTTACGATTAATATTTTTGTGTCCTGTTTAAGAAGTTACCCTGATATGCCTACCCTCATAACCATGAGAATATTTTTCTGTTTTAGAAGCTTTATTGTTTTACCCTTTTTATTTAGATCTATAATCTTCCTAGAATTCATTTTTGGGTATAATGGGAAGCAGGGGTCCTGTTTCGTTTTTCTCCTCTATACAATACCAGATTGGTCCAGCATGATTTATTAAAGAGATGATTCATTCCCCACTGCTTTGCAGTGCCATCCTTGTCATAAATAAAATGTTCTTCTATATGATCTGTTTCTGGGGCTGTTTGAGCCCATTGATTTGCTGTGTATTCTTGTGCCTTAATTCCTGTAGCTTTGTAGTAGGACTTGGTATTCAGCAGATAGAGTCTTCCCACCTTATTCTTAAAGAATGTCATGGCTATTCTCGTTTCTTTGACTATCTCAATTGTTAGTTTAGAGCTAGTTTCTCAGTTGTTATAAAGACCTATTGTGATTTCAACTGCAATTTTATTGAATTTATAGATGAGTTTGGGGAGAATTAATATCTTTGTGGGATTCATTCATTCAGTATATTCAATGTATTCAATTCAGCATATTCCTTTATTTAGGTCTCATTTAGCTATTGTACTCTTTTATAGTTTTCTGTGTATAGGTCTTACATACTTTTTATTTAGATTTTTCCTAGATAAGGATTTTTAAAATATTCTTGTAACTGCTATGGAATGTTTTGTTTTTTGTGCCTCTGGCACAGAAATGCAGATTTTATTTGTATGTTGTCCTTGTATCAAGCAGTCATGCTAAATTCACCCATTATTTGTAATACTTTATTTGTGGATTACTTTGACTATATGAACAGTCATGTGGGATACTTCCTCTATTCCCAATGTTTTCCCTTTGGGAAAGCTTTCATAATTATCATATTTCCTGTATGCTTTTTACAGGTAATTTTTAAGAAATTAACTTTCCATTATTTCTTTGCTAAGTGTTTATCATCATGTATGTTGGGTTTTTTCATGCATTTTCTGTATCTATTGAGATGATTATATAATTTTTCCTTTTATTTTGTTGTGATGTACTATCATCTTATATATTGTTGAATTTGGCTTAATATTTTTTATTCAGGAAAAAGTTTTCGCTTCTTCCTCTTCCTTTTTTTTTTTTTTTTTTAACATGGAGCCTAACACAGAGATTGAACTCACAACCCTGAGATCAAGACCTGAGCTGAGATCAAGAATTACACACTTAACCAGCTGAACCACCCAAACACCCCAGTTTGCCTTTCTTCTAATGCTCTTATAAAGTGTTACATTATTCAGGTTTCAAAAAATGGATTAGGGAATCTTTTCTTTTTTTCTGTTTTCAGGTAGAATTTGTGTAAGATTGGCATTCTTTCTTCCATAAATGTGCAGTAGAATTTGATGGATTTAGATGTAGAGTTTCTTTGTGGGAAATTTTAAAATTCTGGGTTTAATTTCTTTCATTTTCATGTGATACTTCAGATTTTCTATTTCTTATGTCAGTTTCATTGAGTAGTACATATTTAGCGATTTTTCTAATTCTTTTAAATTTGTTGTCATTTGAAAAGATATTATCTTTTAAATTTCTTTAATATCTGTAGTGATACCACCATTTTTATTCCTGATGTTAATCATCTGTATCTTCCTTTTTTTTTTCCCTGATCATTCTCATCAGGGATTTATTAATTTTATTATTTTAATGAATCCTCTGTGCCTTTGTTTATCCTTTCTAAGTGCATATTTTTTCCCATCTTACTGAAGTCTGCTCTTCTCCTATGTCTTTTGTAGTTCATATGCTGTTTATTTCTAACTTCCTAAGATGGATGGTAACTTACCAATTCTTAGCCCTTCTTCCTTCAGAGTATATGCCCCAAATAATGTTATCTGTGAATAAAGTCAATTTTGCTTCTTTTCAGTCAGTTTGAATTTTAGTTTTCTTACCTTATCGTGTAGGTAAGGAGTTAGAGAATGATGTTGAATTAAAGAAGTTAGAGCAGACATCCTTGCCTCATTTCTAATCCATGGGATAAAGCACGAAGTCTTTATTAAGTATGATGTTAGCTGCAGGTTTTTCTTAGATGAGAAGGATGTTAAGGCAGTTACCCCCTATTCCTAGTTTGCTGAGATTTTTAAAATTATGAATGGATGTTAGATTTTGTCAGATGATTTTTCTGCATCTGTTGAAATTAGCAAATGATTTTCTTTATTTTTTTAAGACAAAGTACATGAACTTTTGAATTTTAAAACAACCTTGAGATCTATGGTAGACCACACTTGGTCATTATCAATTATTCTTCTTATAGATTATTGTATATGACTTGCTAAAATTTGTTAAGAGTTTATGTTATGTTTATGAGGGATTTTAGTCTACAATTTTCATTTCTGATAATGTTCTTTGTTCAGTTTTGGTAACAGGATAAGGCTGGTCTCACAGGAGTTAGGATGTTATTTCGTGCCCCCCCCCCTTTTCTTTGTATTTTCTGGAAGTGTTTGTATAGAACTGATATTATTCCTTATTTGTTTGATCTGAATTCACTAGTGAAAGTATGTGGGCCTGGAGTTTTCTTTATGGGAAAGGTTTTAACTACAAATTTAAATGCTTTAATAGATATAGGGTTAGTTAGACTTTTTTTATTATTACTACTTGGGTGAACTTTGATATTTTGTGTCAAAGTTATTGGAAAAAAGTTTAATATTGTCTTATTTTTCTTTTAATATCATATCTGTAGGAATTGAAATGGTAGCCCCTCTCTCATTTCTGTTATTCATAGTTTATGATTTTTCTCTTCTCCCCTGAGTAGTCTGGCAGTGATTGTGGTTTTGATTATTCCTCCTTGCATTTCCATTATTTTTTGCTTCATGTGTTATAAACCTCTCTTATTAGGTACATAAACCTTATCTTACTGATTTTTTTTTTACTTTTATCATTATGAAATTACCTCTTTATCCTTGATAATATCTTTTGCTTTGAAAATGTACTTTGTTTATAATAATATAACCAGTTTAGTGTTTTTGGTTACCGTTATTAGCATGACATATATTTTCCTGTCCTACTTTTCTTTACATTTAAACTGTGTTTCTTATAGGCAGTATGGCCTACTTTTTTACTGTAGTGTTTAAGCCATTTACATTTAATGTGGTTCTTGACATAGTTGGATTTGAATCTGTCATTCTGCTATTTTTTTCTCCTTGCTCATTTGTTCTTTGTTCCTTCTTCTCCTTTTTCTGCTGTTTTTCAGATTAATGCTGTATTTCTTTTATGATTTCACTTTATCTCTTTTATTGGCTTATAAGCTAATTCTTTATTTTGTTATTTTAGTGGTTATCTTAAGAGTTTCTAGTCAACATAGATCTTTTAATTTGTAGTGTAGCTCCAAGTGATGTTATACCATTAACATTGAATATAAAAACTAAAATGTTATACTTGCATTTTTTACTTCCTGACCTTTATTCTATTTTTGTCTTCTATTTTACATTTATGTATTTTATAAACTCTTCAAATCAGTATTATTTAACAGTTAATTGTATTTGAAAGAGATTTAAATAAAGAAAAAACCAATATATTTAACTGTGTAATTACCATTTTGGGTGTTCCTCATTCCTTTTTGTAGATCCAGATTTTTGTTTGGTATAATTTTTTTTTGTGTGCTTGAAGTAAACATTTTTTGTAGTGAAGGTCTGCTGTTCTTTCAGCTTCACATCTGAAAACATCTTTATTTGCTTTTGATTTTGAAAGATATTTTTGTCTGGTGTAGAATTCTCAGTTGACCATTTGTATCTCTCAGTACTTAACAGATGATACTCTGTTGTTTTCTTACTTTCTTTGTTTTGTTTTTCTTAAAGACTTATTTATTCATGAGAGAGACATAGAGTGTGCACATGAGAGCACATGTGAGCATGGGGAGGGAGAGGGATAAGCAGACTCCAAGCTCAGGGTGGAGCCTGAAGCAGGGCTTGATCCCAGGACTGCAAGATCACAACCTGAGCTAAAATCAAGAGTCAGATGCTCAACTGACTGAGCCACCCAAGTGCCCCCTCTTTTGCTTTGTTTTTAACAAGAAATCTGATGTCATCTGTATTTTCCTATATAACATTTAAATTTTTTTTTTTATACTTTATAACTCTTGTTGTTTTAAAGATTTTCTCTTTGTTATTGGTTTTGGGCCATTTGCTTATGAAGTGCTTTGGTGTAGTTTTCCTTATGTTTCTTGAGGCTGAGGTTTATTGAGCTTCTTATTTTTATAGTTTTCATTAAAGCATTTTTTAACCATTATTTCTCCAAATATTCTTTCTATTCTCTCCTCTCTTCTCTCTTTAGTGGACTCAAATTACATGTACATTGGGTCACTTGAAATTGTTTCATAGATCACTGATGCTTTATTTTTGGATTTTTTTTCCTCTCTGTGTTTTCAATAGGTAGTTTCTCTTGCAATGTCTTCAAGTTCATTCATGTTTTCTTGCCACTATCGAGCCTGGTATTAAGCCCAACCAGTGTATTTTTCATCTCAGATATTATGATTTGCATGTCCACAATTTTGATGTGTATCTTTTTATATCCTCATTGTCTCTATGTAACTTTTTTCAATGTATTACCTATAGTTATAATAACTTTTAATACCCTTACTTGATAGTTTTGACATTTCTGTCATTTGGGGTTGATTTTTAATTGATTTTTCCCCTTCATTATGTACTGTGCTTTCCTGCTTCCTCACATGCTTGGTAATCATCGTTAAATGGCAGATATTTGAATTTTCAGTTTGTTTCCCAGAGTCCACAAACTGAGGGCTTCAGAGGGGAGGGGGGTGGGGGATTTGGGATAGGCCAGTGATGGGTATTAAGGAGGGCATGTATTGCATGGTGCACTGGGTGTTATATGCAAATAATGAATCATGGAACATTACATCAAAAACTAAGGATATACTGTATGGTGACTAACATAACATAATAAAAAATTATTATAAAAAAAAAGAAAAAAGATATTAGTAAAAAAAAAAAAAAGAAAGAAAAAAGAAAAAGGATATTAGTGGAGAACCAGAAAAATTCTAGTAAGATCTGTTGCTTGCTCTATAGTGTTATATACTAATGATCATTTCCTGGGTCTGATCATTGTCCTGGACTTCTGTAAGATCCTTCCATTAGAGGGGTTGGTGAGGGGAGGATAAGAATTTTCTGTATTATTTTTGGAACTTAAAAAATTTGTTTAAAATTTGTTAATAATAAAATATTACCAAAAAAAGATATTTGAATTTTACCTGGTTGAGTACTGAAGATTTTTATATTGTTATAAATCTTTTTTTTTTTTTTTTTCTTTTGTAAGCTATATTCTGGATGCAGTTAAGTTGCTTGGAAACAGTTTGATCTTTTTCTGGTCTTGCTTTTGATTTGTTAGGTGCATTTGGAGTCATGCTCTATCTAAGGCTAATTTCCCATTACTGAGGCAAGAGCTTCCTGAGTACTCTGTCCAGTACCCCATGAATTATTAATTTTCCAGTCTGGTTGGTGGGAGCAACATGGTCTTTGACCTTATAGTTTCTTTACACACAAGAACTGATCAGTACTCTGAATATTCGAGGCGGACATCTGAAGAACCTGATCTTTGAAGTTCTCTTCTCTCTGTCCTATGGATTCTAGCTGCTCTGGTTTCCTGAGACTCTCAGTTCTGTCTCTTCAACTCAGGGAAACTGTGGGGCTCTCCCTCAATCCTCCTTCCTGTATCTTGGTCTAGAAACTTCCATAGGACAATAAGCTGGGGCAATCATAGTGCTGTTTGTCTCCCAACTCCTGACTCTCAGTTCATTATCACTTGACGTCCAGTGGTTTGAAACCATTGTTTTATGTATTTGGTTGGGGGGGGGGAGTTGTTCTGGATGGAATTATAAATCTGTTTCATGTTATTCCATCTTGTCCAGAAGTGGCAGTTCCTCTCCCTTTGCTTTTAAAATGTTCAAATATACTATTACTTCATAAAATAGAAATTCTTTATGTTATATATATATATATATATATATATATAT
>NW_024424230.1:17842745-18076710 GCF_017311325.1 Ursus maritimus | reverse complement strand
TATATATATATATATATATATATATATATATATAAAATACACTATATATGTATATAGTATATGTATATAACATACACTATATGCTTTTAAAATGTTCAAATATACTATTACTTCATAAAATAAAAATTCTTTATGTTTTATATATATAAAATACACTATATATAGTGTATATATAGTGTATATAACATACAATATTTTATATATAATATATATATTTTTATATGTTATATAGTGCTACATATATATATTATATATATGTTATATAGTGTATATAACATATAATATTTTTAGAGCCATTACTTCAGAGAGAAATGGAAATAGGCTGACAAAAGTAAGAGACTTGTTTAAAATATGGTTAGTTACAGTGGTATGATTAGTATACAACAACACCTTTTAACTCTAGATCTGTGCTTCTATAATAACATGTATTTATGTTCTAAATTCACTGAAAATATCTTCCACCTTATACAATACAAATCAGTGGCAGGGCATATTCTCCTCCATTTGGTTAGTTCAGAGCTTCATTTAAGATCAGTTCCCGTTAGACATATTTGTTGTCCTCCTCATTACCATCTTCATTATCATTCTTTGTAGTTGATGTTTCTTCTTGGATTACATTTTTCTCCCTCTGTAATCCGAGCAGATATGAGACATCCAGTTTAGTTTGTCACATTCTCGTGATGCATTGTGTACTCTACCACTGTTATGGTATTGAATTTACTCACCTGGTCAGGTCTGAGGATGTTACAGTTCGAATGCTTTAACGTTTCTCCTCTCATGAATCATCATGTTTTGAGAGCAGGGAAGAGGGGGGCCACTGAGGATTGAGTCTTTTTCCAAAACATTTATTTAAAGCAGTAGAGTTAGGAATTCCCATTTGAAACAACACAGATGCTTATCTTTTAAAGTAAATGAAAGTTAGCAATCTGTAGTGAGAGTTACGTGATAAAATAGGATGGCATCATGACACCCACTTTCTATTTGAATATTGAAAATATGGAGTAATTATCTCTTTAACAAATATTTATTAAGTCCTTTTTTTTCTCCAAACAACTCTCTTTGGGTCATTAGAAAGATTAGAATGACGTATACTCTCTTGAGTATATATATCTAGTAGATAGCTCATGAACATAAACAACTAGTTTAGGGTAAGAAGTGGTAAGAGAACAGATAAGAGCTCGGAGTTCTCTGACTACATTTGAGCAGTTAGGGTATTATATTTTTGTCTTTCTGTTCTGACTTCTCTTAGCTTGGTTTGCTTTTAAACTTTTTCCTCTTTGCTTATGTTTTCTTTTCCTGACTCCCACTGCAGTACACATTGACTCACAATCCATTTTTCAAGCTGGTTTGCAAAGATGAATATGGTCCTTTTCGATAAACTGTCACTTATGTGTTGGCTAATACTTGTTCAACTGCAAAATAATCTATATGGAGTAAAGACTTTAGCTGGGGATTGGACCTTTCATAGACATTTGGGTCTAAGAATGAAGATGATATAGATAGTTCAGCTAACATAATTTCTCATAAACATTATCAGGGTATTTCATTGGAAAATAATTTCTTCACAAGAGCTTTATTTTGTCTAGCAGTGGGCTTGTTAATTCAGTCTTTGCCAATCATTAACATTTACTGACAGTCATGTACTTTTTGATAGAAACAGTTTTTATTTATTAGATACTCGATTGTGTACTTTATAAAACATCTCACTTGAGAAAGGGATCAGAAATGTCAAACTAAATTTTTGTTCATAGTTATACAGCCCTAAATCTCCCCATAGCTGTAGGCTTATCTACATTCTGACATACTGTACTTCTCTTGATCAATTCAATAATGTTATGGCATAAGTCTTTGGTCTGTGTCTCTAGTGCCTATCTTGATTGACCCTATGTCTATGTTAGTAGCTGTATCTTTACTCAGTGGTAGGTGTGGAAGCAAGTCTAAGCAATTTAAATATATAGGATTATGTTACAGTATCTGCTATTTTATTTTTCAGAAATGGATTTAATTTAGGTTGTCTAAACGTAGAAGTAGGAGGTAGTCATTGTTAAATTATTTCATGAATCATTTATATAAATTAATCAATAATTTCTCATCATCCTTTTCCAGGGTCTATAGCAAGAAATATGGAGTATATATATCAGGTCAATGGATGGACCTCAAGACTCCTTAAAATTTTGTGTTTGAACTTATATGTGCCTTTTAGTTTGAAAATTGGCTTGTGACTTTGGAAGCTCAGAGGACAGACATTTGTTCTTTTTTATTCACTGATTTAGCACAAGTTCTTGGAACAGTAGCTGAAACATAGAAGGCGGTCAGTAAATATTTAGATGAATGAATCTATAGATACCTTCTCTTGATGCTTCTAGTGTCAGAATGTCAGGAACTAGGTGCTGGGTCCTTAAGGCTGACACAACAAATCTCTGCCTTCAAGGAGCTTCTGTCTAGTGGAGGAGATCCAGAGGACAGTGCAGTTGATGATAATATTTTAATTAGTTATTTGCTTTTCCTGCCAGACTCTGAGTAACTGAGAGCAGCATCTTTGTCTAATCTTTATGACTTTTTATATGCTTAGCCCAACATCGGGCACATAATAGGTGCTTATTGTTAATTAAATGAAATAGAAAATTTGAATAGCCTCCATATGTCCAATTCAAGTTAGTGTTCATGTTATCACTTTATCTTTCACTGTAATACAAACTCTCCCCCCATGGTGCTTGGTCTTAGCTCATTTATTTATTTTAGATGTTAGCAGACCTTTTATAGAAGCAGGATTTTTAAAAAAAATTTTTATTTTTATTTTTTGGACTCTGGCTGGAGTTATAGTCCAAGGTAAAATTGTCATTACATCTGAACTTACTCCAATTCTGATGTAATCCAATGGTGATCTGGAGGTTAAGTAGAGTTACTGTATTTTTCAAACATTATTAGCACTTTTGTATTTTGCCTTGATGTATGTCTGTCAGAACACCATCTTGGGCTATTAATTCATTCTGCTTTATGGTAGGTCCTTATCCTTTCTATTTCCTGGAACCTTGTACTTCCCTATTGTCCTTAGACTTTCTGTGCTCTTCCTTCATAGCATTTTAAGGATATCCTTTTTCCTTAGAATGTTTGATTAATGATTTATCCTAATGCTTCATGTTGACTTAAAGGATGATGAGAACACTCGTCTCCCTAAGATATGAAAGTGTAGACACAAAGGAAATTTATAAAAAGTCAGATGTTGCCCTAAGATCTCTACATTGAATGACAGACCTAGTGTGGAATGCGTCCTTCTCTATCCTCTCCTCTTGAAGTTTTGTGATTATCCTGTAACACTTTAGATAAAGTGATTCATTATTAAATAATTTTATTTATTTATTTGGAAATAAATTTATTTGGAAAAACTTCTTTACACACTGCATTTGGTTTTACAGAAAACTTTTTAGATTTTCTTTATTCCCTTCTGAAAAACGTATTGAAAGGGCTATTTGTGTTCATGTACCAGGAGACTGATGAGGTTTAGACCAATAACTTGCTACCTAAAGTATGTTCCCTTTCTGTCCTTTATATATTTATCATGTCACAGTGGCAGTAGGGAACAATGGAGTTCAGAGTCAGATTTCAAACAAAGACTGAAATAGACCTATTCAAAAACTGAAAACCAAAGATGATGTAACATTGAGTGCTATGTAGATGCTATTTAATGGGAGGCCAGAGCGTATGTGAGTGTGTGTATATTGTCACATAGTTCGTTTATCTTTGCCTGTCTTTTCATGTGATAGTAAGTAGTTGAAGAGGCTCCTAGCTACAAAATTAAAGAACTTTCCTAGGTAAAATAATAGAATTTGTGCCACGTCTTTCATCACTTGAAGCTATGCTGAGACTTTTGCCATTACGTTTTACTAATCCTTAATAAGAGAGGCCAATTGATAATTGACATCACAGCTTTTTTGTTTTAAGAAACCAAATGCTCGGTTTTACGTTATGCTGTAAATTGTCAATATTCAGCGCTACATATGACTTCTTTCAGATTTATTATTGTCATTAAACCTTGAGGTTTTTGTTTTGGAAGTGGTACTTTTTAAATTTCTTCTGCTGATTTTTCTATATGTGGACAGTTTTAAAAGCTCAAGCAGAGTTAATTTGAATATTCTCAATTATAAAAGTAGTTCTAGTTTCTGCAGTCTCAGCTGTGAGGTAGTCTAAATGAAGTATTTTTTGGTGGTGATGCCAAGATTTTTAAAGCATAGTAAATCTGATTCCTTGATCTCTCTTACAGTAGTCTTGATTTTTTTTTGTGCTCACAGAATTTATTAAAGTAAAATGTAAATGGCTTTTTCTATATATACTGTCATTTAAACAGGACTCAAAGAGTCTGTTTATTTCTCTCATTAAAAATAAACTTACATATATTGAACATTATTCTATTAAGACCTATTAGGCTCATTCTGGCAGTTTTCTCAGTAGATTTTTAGTTTCCTTTATGCTTGTGACTTACAGTAGATGGAGTTTAATCCCACTACGTACTTGACCAGGCTAGGGTAATGATCATTCAGTCCTGAACTTTTATTCATTTGTATTGAATTTCCTCACCTCTCACTCTACTGTCCTCTCACTTAAGAGTAAAATCAAATACACGGCCTTTTCAGGGATGATAATAATAATTTCTTTTTTTTTTTTAAGTAAAATTATAGAAAAGTTCCAGCTGTTGAAAACCACCAGAGGAACTTTGTGAACAATTTTGGTGGCTTGAAAGCTAAAACCTGAAAATTACTCTCTACCATCCCAGCTCACTAACTTTTTTGCATGAGGAAGTGAATATTTGATAGGCTGTAATAACTGAATTTATAATTAAAAATTATTTTTAAAATGAAAAATTTATTCAATGGAACATAAAAATATTTGAGATTTCATTGCAAGATTACGGAAGTCTTATATCTTAGGAAATGTGCACTTACGAAAAGCTCTGTTTCATTCGTAAACGTAACATTATAAAATTATTGTTATTCCATAAGGAACAAAAAAACAGGTCTTTTCATAATAAAAGCAGTTATAATTTCCCAGATGAGACTTTCATGTGTGCAAGATGTGGTTTTTAGGGTTTATGGAGTTGGATTGTCTGGTTTTTATTACTGTTCATGTACTTTTAGTTCTGTTTACTACCTCACACGTGCCTGATTGACATTATGATGCATTCGTGTGGAAATTATGAAAAGTTGTTTTCATGCAGCTGTCCTGTAGTTACAAAGGAACTTCACTGTGTGAAAAACAAACATATCATTCAGTGGACAATGCTTAATCTGTTCAGGAGCCCAAACCTATTGCTGTTCAATGACAGAAGAAAGGAGAGGGATTAATTTGAAGATGCTTGTGCATGACATATGGTAATTTCTCCATAGGAAGGAAGTGTCAAATGGTGACCTCTAAATCTTAACATTGACCTCCAGTTGTAGAATGTGTGTGCCATACGGTCTTTTTGCCTTTTCATATGATAATTTAAGCTGAAACATTTTCCTGGTAACATAACTTTTTGGGGGGTTGGGTGGGGTTGTTGCATGTATTTTACGAGGATTAGAACATTCACAAGAATTACTTTTATAATATAAAACATGGGTATCATAAAAATATTTTTTAAACTAAAAATGAAGTGATGTTAGGGTTCTTCTCACAAAAGTTGTTTAGTATATGTATTCTTTATAAGTTGGCAGATTTTAAATTGTATTTTTATAAAATGTGGAAATTTGAAATGATTTCAGTGGATGTTGGTTTGAGATATCAAAAAATAATTTACACATAAGGATAGGAAATAAATTATTAGAAAAATGTAATTGGCAGTGTGAAGACTAACTTAAACTTTTCAGTATGTGATACATTTTAAAAATTGAATTACATTTTTGCAAATTCTTAATATGTCTGTCATTTTTTCCTTGTAGCCTTCTTGTTTTAGAACTGTTTTTGTATTAATTAGTACATTGATAAATTAGAATATTAAATAGATTTTGGTTGTAAGAGGGATTTGACTACACTGTGATTACTATTCAATAAAATATATCATTTCCCTTCATAATCCTCAACAATCATGTCCTTCTGATGAAAACATCATTTTTCAGTTCTCCATTTACTATATTTTGCCAACCTTGTTTTTCATTCTTCACTAATACTGAGCTTTTTTTCAGAAGCCGCTGTACCTCAATTCTCTCCTCTTTATTTCTTCTGTTTTCTCTGCAAGTTCCTGCTCCTGTCATTTCCGTTCGGTCTGATGCTGACCACTCTGGCTCTGACCCTGCTTCTACTCCTGCTTTACATACCTGTTTCTTAGTAAATGAAGGTATTCTCTCTCAACTTTCTAACAACTCCCTTTCAGTCTGTGCTTTATTTTGATGTGACATGTTCTTTTTATCCAGTTTATACATTTATCTGCTTTGTTATATATGAGATCCTAAATTTTCCACTTTTTAACTTTATTTGCTAATGTCAGTGATAAGGACCAGTTATGAAAATGTAATGCTACTGCTGGCTGGTATAAACTGTGTTTCTTGTAATCTAGAATGCCATTGAAGAAGTGCAAAGATACTAATCTTTGATGTGAAGTAGGTATTAAAAGGTGGATTGGTTTTCATAATGATGTTTGCCGTGTGATCTTTGGTTTTAGAACTAATTAGAGGGAGTTAGAAGGAGATGTGAGGGGTCTGTTTACATTATTATTTGAAAAGTCTTCAGAATGTTGATTAGCACCAGTGATTATAAACTGCAAGGAATTCACCTGTTTGTCCTCCTTACTGTTTGTTTCTGAATGAGGCAAAAATCCGTAATTTCAATTTTTAAAATGTAGTTAGGCTATCATATTATCCCTGTGGAGTTATGCTAGTTGAAAGTATTTTTGGAACTCTGAAAATGTGAATGGAATCCACAAACCTTTTTTCCCCAAGAGCCATTATAGGATTATATTTACTGCCTGGAAGCCTAACGGAACTTGTAAGCTCTGAGTTATATCCACTGTCTTCATTGTGGGCTCTGTCTTGACCCGTATGTATAATATAAAAAGGAGGAAGTTTACAAAATCTCAAATGTAATCCATATTGATTCTGACTCTTCACTAAAAAACAGTATTACCAGTCCATTCAAATGGAAAGAATGGTACAGTATCTGTAAAGTACAGAGCCCATGTTCGAAGTACCACTCATTTGGAAAGAAAACTTGGGAGTGCAAAAGTGTAACTCATTTTTTGTTTGGTTTCCCTGTCATAGACATGAACAAGGTTAGTATGCCAAGACTGGATTTTAGCAAACTAATTAGGGTCAAATTTATTAAGATGTTGTGAAAAATAGTAATTTGCTAGTTAAAAAAAAAAAACAACGAACTGATGATTTTGGACCATGGTGAGAATCACTAGCCTATAAAAATTCAGCTCATAAATATACCTCATACTTTTATGAGACATTAAAGCACTTCAAGAAATTGTTAGGTTATAATTTATATTTACATATATATTTCTGTGTGTGTAAGTATATATATATATATATTAAGTATATATATATTAAATATATATATCTCCTCTACATATGTATATATATTTTCTATTGAAAATAAATTGGAATCTAAAATGTGTGTGCTCATCACCTTAATTATTTAGTTATATATTCTCAGTTGATGAGAATTTCCTTACTGAAAGGATGAATCTTTAGCTAGGTGGCTTATCTGTTACTCACTGATTCCCCCCCTCTCTCTCTCTCTCTCTCTCTCTTTTTTTCAGCAATCCCAGTAATTATTTTGAATTTTATGATAGGGTTCTTGTTGTTTTAGAAAACTGCAGTTTAGATTATTTCAAAACATCGATTTGTTAAAATTCTGTGATCACAGATAACTCACCTTGTATATGGTAGTAGGTAATTGGTTTTTTGCATTCATTCTTGATTATTTGTCTTTAAGTGTTATCCCCAGAAGATAATGGTAATTATTGTGGATTAGTAGTGGCTTCATACATGATTTGGGAAGACTGAGGCATTTATTATGTATATATTTTTCAGACACCTTACACCTTTAAAACAGGGTTGAAATGCTTATTTGAGAATGTCTGGATACTGATACTTTTAGATATTGCAGTGGCTTGCAGTGTTTGCTTTCTTCATATAATCAAGTTCCATATATATTATGGACTAGAATCTTGGAAAAAATAACTTTTATTCCCATAGATTAAAGTTAATGATACTTTAGATGTCAATTTTGGATTATCTGGTTTTTATTTTATGAAATGTCTGAATTCATTTTTCCTCTCAAAATGGGTGTTATGTTACTTTCTCAGTTATGATTGTGATTAAATATCTGATTCTTTTTGTAAGAAAAGAGATCAATAAGTATTAATTAAAGGCCTTGTGACAGACAAGGGAAGACATTTCTGTTGACTGACAAAGGTGGTCATACACAGATGGCCAGGCCTTAAGAGACATGAACTTATCTTTCGATATCTGTGTGAATGCCCTTTTAACTGAAAGTGGTTTCAAGTCTACAGCTGTAGTACATGTTTATTTCTATGCTTTCTCAATCCTGAATATGTTTTATTTTAGAGGGGCTGTTTAGAAATATGTTTTCCTTGGAGAATTTGTATATGCTTTATGTGGAAGTTTATTTTTATTTAGGTCTTTGAGAGTTCTTATAAAGTACCAATTACATGATTTATAATGAACTACATTTGATATAATTATTTGTATAAAGTATCTAATAAATTGAAATCATTTATAACGCAATTAAGCACATTTACCCTTTTTTAAATTTTGGTATATTTAAAGAAACATCTTTGAATTAGGGAGTGCCAAAATGCTCAAAGTATTTGTAATACGTTACATTTTAACAGGATGGAGTCAGTTGGCTGCTATGCATTGTGTGATGCTGCCAGACCTGCTGGGATTGGATAAATTTAGACCTCCACTTCTAGAGATGCTGGCTCGGAGATGGCAAGATCGATGCTTGGAGGTAATACTGATGTGGTATGGACAGAAAACAAAAACCTGAAAGCAGTAGACAAGTGTAAATTTGAAACGAAATGGTTAATGTTTATCTAATTTCTTTTCACCTGTTTATTATGTGGTAGAAAATACAGATTTGTGATTTTTTTTCAGTTAATATACTGAACAGTAATGTTCCAGCTTGCGTGTTTGTTTACTTTTTAATCCAGTGAGTATTTGACTAAAGGTTTTGTATACTTTATGGAACTGCTTCTTTGAGTATTGGTTTCTGTAGAGATTGTTCTATATAGATTAACGTAAATGCATGCTTGTGCACATACACCCACCTCCCCCAAAATCACACACTGAGTAATAATCACATCAGTCAAATTCTAAGTGAATAGCCATCGTCTAGTGGAAGATAGTATGTTATAATAAAAGAAAGTCTTTGGAATTTGAAGAGGCCCAGGCTTAAATATCAGTTCTGCCAATTATTAACTTTGTGACCCTAGGCAATTTACTTAACCTGTTTGAAGCTCATTTGTAAAGTGGAGATAATAATATATTCCTCGTGGGATTGCTGTCAGGATCAAATCAGATAATGCAAGTAAAACAGTACAGAGCCTGACACATGGTAGGAGCTCAATAAATGGTAGCTATTATTTTGTGTTAATGGACTTATGCTGTATTAGACATTGGCTTGGAATATAATATCACCAGGGACTTGGAAATGTTTTATAGATAGAGATTTCCTTTATTATGGCATTTGACCTATCTAGCTATAGCAGTTTGTATCATTCAAGATTTTAAATTGATCAGATATAAATATTTCCCCCATCTGGTTTCCCTTCCCTCAATTCTAAGTGGAACTGTAGCATACTAAAATTTTTATGGTTTTGCATCGAATAGTATTTGAATTCACTTTAAAAGTCAGTTATAATTTAAAACAATTTTTATTCAAACTCTTATCAGACATTGCTGAGTTACCTTTTCAGTGATAAAGAGTTAATAAATTGATTCATAAACCACTTGACAATTGACTGGCTTCTTTGACCCCATGCTTGTGGTAATTTGCCAAAATAAAACTTAACTGAAATAGCAAAATAAACGTGTGCCGCATTGAAGGACAAACTGAAATGATTTAACTGAAAACTAGGTTCCTTCTGTAGAACTAATGCCATTACACAGGAATATATTTTGCCTGTTTGTTGAAAAAAATTGTTTAAACATGTCTTAGGTATACAGGAATTGTGCAGATGTAGACATATGATTGTGCAAACAATACCTATTCAGTATATAAATATAAAGAAATTCACTAGATAAGGTAAAATTTCTTCAGGCTAAAAGAGAAGACAAGTTTAACAGTTCTGACAGTGACTTTTAACAGTACCAATTATATGGAAATTTTAAAGTGAAAATTAAAGTGCAAGAATGTTTTAAAAGCTTTGGAAAATGGAGTTTTAAACCCACTGCTGCATAAATGTACAAATATAATTCTATTAGTGTTAAAATATTTTTCAGTGAGATCATTCATTAAAGTGTCTTTGATTTTGCTCACATCCAGTTTATTCAGTACTTAGTTCATTATTTGGTTTGTAGTTTTTCTCTTGTAAATAAATGTGGCTTGTATATTTTCTAGCTTTAGTTCGTGATGAACTTTCTAGTTTTTAAACACCTCACCAACTGACGTACTTCCTGTTTTTTCATTCGGCTCCGTTTCCTTCTCAGGTCAGAGAAGCCGCTCAGGCCCTGCTTCTAGCTGAACTGCGAAGAATTGAGCAGGCAGGGCGGAAGGAAGCCATTGACGCCTGGGCCCCTTATTTACCTCAGTATATGGACCACGTCATATCACGTAAGAGTTCTCCATGAAGCTTTTCGTGTTTACATACAAAAGTTCTAAAACCTACAGATACGCTTATTACTGCCTGTCAAAAAAATTGTGAGTCATTTAAAGTGAAAATAAGGGGTCCTCGAAGTCTACGCATTCATTTTCTGAATTCCTTTGGGGGTTTGGGGTTTGGTTTAAAAGAATATATCTAAATGCTCTCTAATGGACTGAGCTCTTAAAAATTAATCCCCAATCAAAAATTCCTACTCTGTTGAACAGTAGCATCTGTTTCCGTTGCATGATTATGTTTGCGGATGCCAACTTGCAGATAGGGATCTGATGACGGGCAAGTACAGCATAAGGCAGATCTTTTCCAAGTTGAAGTTGGAGTTGCAAATCCATAAGAAATAAAGATTGGGTAGAGTTAGACCAGCGTACTATCGGAAAAGAAAATTAGCAAGGATTTTGACGGACGGATCTTTCAAAAGAATACAATTTGAATGGACTGGGAAAGGCCTTGGGAAGAATTGTTGAAGTGCTTGAATATTTTTTGCAGAATCAGACCTTTGTGATCCTGCTGCTAGGTCAAGTGGTCATTGAAGAAAAGTTGTATTATGCTGTTGTAGTTTTATTCTTTCTAGAAAAGTATACTTCATCCCCAATTCATCATTTGATTGATTCTTTATTCTTCTGAATTGATTCTTTATTCTTCTAAAGAATTCTTCTTACACTAACAACCCTTTCTATAATAATCTATTCTGGAATTAAAATTTTGAACTGTTATATTGAGTATAAGATAAAATCAGTTTTTCTTTTTAAGTTAAATTCTCAATGAAACTTACAACTTTTTACTATGAAAATTTGGCCTAGGTTTTAGGTAGATTCATTTTAAGTGATTTTTGCCAATACCAAATTCTTAGTAATAAGATACTCACTATACATGTCAAGACAGACAATACATGATTGTTTAAGAAGGATATGAAAACAAGATTCAAAAAGTGCTATAATTGTTATATCTGGTGTAAGACTACCAGATGTTTGTCGGTGGTGACTCTAGTGGTTGTTTTTAGGTATGTGACCACCTTGAATACTTAACCTTTCTCAGCCTCACTTTTATCACAGATGAAATGAAGACATTAGTGAGACTATAGGGTTTTTCTGAGTTTGGAATGAGGTAATATTCGTAAGTGCATGGAACAATGCCTAGGCTGTGGTAAGCACTTTATATTAAATACATTCATAATCTGTAAAAATGCAAATAGGTGTTTTACATATAACCATAATATCGCATGTTAACAACTCTAATTAAAATTCTTTTTTTTTTTTTTAATTTTATTTATTTATTCGACAGAGATAGAGACAGCTAGCGAGAGAGGGAACATAAGCAGGGGGAGTGGGAGAGGAATAAGTAGGCTCATAGCGGAAGAGCCTGATGTGGGGCTCGATCCCGTAACGCCGGGATCACGCCCTGAGCCGAAGGCAGACGCTTAACCGCTGTGCCACCCAGGCGCCCCCTAATTAAAATTCTTTAATCTGTTTAGATAACAGAATTTACTGAGATAATATTGATTTTCATTTGCTTACTGGGACTTTTTCCATTTTAATACAAGGAAATTGAAAAACCAAAGTCTTTAAACATATGGATGCTATGAAAGGTATTAGGCTTAAAGTTCTTACTTAAATATGTATAGGTTTTAATATCTTCTACAATGTAAAAAAAAATGTTTAAAAGAATAAGGCTAGGGTGAAAAAAGCTTTGCTTTTGAGCATTTGAAGAACGCTGAACAGTCCTGTTTGTTCAGCCACTTGTCGCTGTTAGCTTTGTAATATTCTGAAAAACAGAATTAGCTCATCAGCTCATCATAAGCCTTAATGAGTAAAAGATGCCCCAATTTAAGGACAAGCTATGAGATGACATTGTGTGAAAGCAGGATTAGCTCAAGTATCTATTCATTCCTTTACCCCCAACACCATTTTAAGATCTAAGGATGCTGGAGGAAGCAAGATGCTCCAATTAAAGGACAAACCTAGGTTGAAGGTAAAACAATAGCAAATCATTAGAGATCCTTTTGAAAGGACGATGCTGCTATGGAAGTATAAGAAACTGTTTCAGGACACCTTTGTTTGGAGCGGATTACAGTGGGAAAGTGGACTGAAGTAGAATACATAGCTGAGAAGCTACTACAGAGGGAATGTGGGACCCAGACCTAAGTGTAGATAGAGTGGAATAAAAGGTATTTCTAAGGCTTGATTACAGATTATGTATAATGGTCTAAGGAAAACGTGAAAGATGCATACAGTGTTGCATTCTTGACAATTTGGGAAGAAAAGTATCATTAGCAATGGTGGTGAATGCCATTTTATTTTATTTTTTCCTGGAAAGAAGGGAATGAGTTAGCTACAAGATAAAGGTGTAATATGGTCTCAGATTACTCCCTGAAGCAATGATGAAAATGTCTATGTTGCTAGGTTAGAGGTCTGTTAGAGAGTCCAGAGAGGATACGGTGTAAGTAAAATAATGACAGTACCTACCATTAATTGAACATTCTGTCTGTCAGGCTTTTGCTAAGTGCAAAAGGTCTGTGTTATTTCATTAAGCCACTGCAATAAGCCTGTAAAGTAGGCACTAGTGTCACTACCACTCCCCACTTTTTTTCCCCCAGATGCGTTGGTTGAGGCCTAGAGAGATTAAAGAACTTTCTTAAGGTCCCTCAGTTACTAAGTGACTGTCAGACTACAAAACTGATATTTCTTAACCACCATTTATTCTTGCTTCCTCCAGCATCCTTAGATCTTAAAATGATGTTGGGGATAAAGGAATGAATAGATACTTGAGCTAATCCTGCTTTCACACAATGTCATTTCTAGCCATATTTAACAACAACAAATTGGAGCAGAAACGTGTAACTGTAAGAAAATCACTCTTAATTGTAAGAAAATGGTTCTCATCATTGTTTAGCATAAACTAGGTTGTTCTTAGGTCAGATTATTAACTGAATGTTGGCTTACTTAGAATTTTAATCTTATCACTTCCTGTTACTGTATTTTTAGTGAAAGAATAAACATGCAGTCTACATGTAACTAAAATGGCTTACACTAACAACTCTTTTTCTATAATAATCTATTCTGGAACTTTTACATTGTCTGAGTATAAAATTAATATGTTTACTGGGAGCTTTCTACTTTAATAAAAGAATGTCAAGCTGAAGGAGTAAGGATTCTGAATGTGTGAAAGGAGAAGAAAGCATACAACAAATGAGAAATGACCACATAGGGCTGTTGAACAGATTTGCTGTCCAAAGGGATCAAAAGGTTATGGAGCCAGCTGGTGGACAGCCCACACCTGCCATAACGTGCTTGTAGTGAAATTGTCTCTACCATGGTCATTAATATTCGAGGAGATGATTATCGTAGCAAGTTAGTAACAGCATAAAATGTTCTTTTAGGAACTTAAAACCTATTTTTACCGCAGGAATCTTCTTACTGAAGTAGGTAAAATATCAAGTACCAAGGTAAATACACCATTCATCAGATATTTTCTGATAATTTAATCAGCCTAAACATTTAAAAATGTGCAGTAATTAAGCAATATTGGCAGCTCCTAAGTTATGACTGAGCTTCGTCTAAGAGTCCCTTTGTAAGATGTCTGAGACTCAGAGAATGCTTTTGCTTGAAGAGCAGAATGTCATACTAGGCTGATGGGCTGTGATAGCCCTTCATCTAACAGCTCTGGGGCCTGAGGTTTAAAGTGGGAAGTACCTTTCCCTGACTTCACAGCCAGTAAGTAGGTGAGCTGGGACTAAGATGACAACTTAAGTCAACTGGTCATAGTGACTGGGGTCTTCTGGAATTTTATTTAGGTCCATTATGTAATAAAAGCCTTTTGTAGGTTTGTCTGGGAACCTAAGGAAAGCAGTGGGCCAGAAGCCAGTTGCTTTTCTTAGGGCTGGGGAGAGCAGTAAAGGAGAAACTTCTGTACAGCATCCAGCACAGCGGATCATACATGCAGTAAATGTTGGCTGACTGTCTCCTTTCCTTTGCTGTGCTAGTTTCTGTAGTTTTGTTCTCCTTATTGTCACTGCCTCGAATTCACTTGAATTTATAGTGCTCAGAAATTCTGGCAGTAGACCAGAAATCACTAGGGAGGAAAAAGGAGCGATAGTCTGCCTTAACTGAAAAGCCGGTTCACAAATTTTCATAAAAACCAAGTCCTTGTTGAGTGATATGAGAATTTTCCTTCAGGTAATGGAGTCCTGTCCCAGGACGTGCTAGGAAACATTTTATCCCTTACAAATGCAGGCAGTATGTAAACTTTTGATGCTTAATTTCTGATAGAAAATTTGAGGGTAAGTGCATTGTGATTCTTAGTGTAATGGTTATAGGACCAGAATTCTAAATATTGCATACATTCTTGTGATAGTGACTTATATAAATATTGTAAATGTTTTCTGGTTATCACTCTTTCTCATGTATTTGTAATCACTTTTATATTACAAAATACTTTTTAGAAATTTTTAAATTATTTTTACTAAGGAAGGGTTAATGTTATTTTGTGAAACGTGTTATAATTCAGGTGAAATGTTTAAGTTGTCTCAGATTTACTTTGAAGGGAAGATATTTTGTAGAACCCGCTTTTATATATTTCTTTTTGTGACATTCTACATGTAGCATTTTGATAATTGACTTTTTTATGAGGTCAACCTCCTGCTAGTTTATGAAATATACCCGCGCTTGCCCTTCATTCCAGGCAGTGACTACGCGGAGGTAAATGCTGATGGTTCCTGATTTCCTTTGGCCTGTGATGCAGAGTGACCTTATAGGGCATGAGGTCACAAGCGTAATTATTTCTCGTACGTTGTATTCTGCTTGCACACTGTGGCTCATCTCCTCCTTTAATTTCAGAAACATTAAACACATAAAAGTTACTACCATTATATAAATCAAAATCTCTTCTAAAGAGGGTGCTATTGTAATTTTATGCAGTTATGACCAATGTATTAATTTGCAAATTTATCATCTCAGATATTGATAGAAGGATGTGTAACACATCGTGTTTAATACGTATTGATGTCATCAGAAAGAACAATCCTTTGTTCTTATCGAGTCCCTGCCTTTTTAGCTTCCTTTTGTGCTAAGGTTACCAGGGTTAGGCTCCTCTTTTTTATCCCCCTTGGAAACAGAATAGGATTTCTTTGTTCAGTGAAAGACACTCCTAGTAAATGTTTTGGGTTTGATTTTCAACAAGCCACACTGTAGTACCTATTTTAACCCGGAATTGAAGTCACTTTCTGACGATTATAAGGTAGTGGTCATTCTGAGCACAAATGTGGATGGACCAACAATATACAAGAAGGTAAGATGGAACTATATATTGTAGAGGTAGTGGAAAAGTCTCTTGTAGCTGGTTAAAATTTAAATATTAATGCATTCTGTGGTAGGCAGATATTTTCAGGGTTTGCTGGGAAAAGGATGGGGAAAGTCTAGGGGGTTTGCTGAACAGGATTTAAGTGAGTCCCTCCCCCAACCCTCAAAAGGCCTTAAACAACATAGCGTTCCTTCCTTCTTTCTTTTTTATATATGCCTCAGTTATTTGGAACTCTCTAACAGCCTTCTAAGGAATGATTTTCTAGGTAACTGAGGGTTTAAAAGTCACTAAGTACTTGGATTTTTAAAAAATGTTAACCCTTTTTGTTGAAATATTTCAAGATGTCTCTGGCTTTTTAAACATCTTGTCAATAGCCAGAGTTGTTGTTTTGGCCCATGCTGTATAATTACCACCATTTGCTTACTGAAGAGAGTAGACTTGTTTATCTGAACATAAAAGGACCCGGACTGAAATGCCTCTCACGTTTCATATTTTTAAAAGATAACTTTACTTCTTCCTCTTTTTATTGTCTAGGAATTGTTCCCAGTTTTTGCTGGTGGGCTGTTTTGTCTTACCCCCAGAAGCTTCTGCCCCTGATGCCTAATTTACTATTATCACTGTTCTGGAAGTGTGGAAGCCAGGCAGCCAAACTTATTTGAGTTAAATATAAAATAAGAGTAAATTGGCTAAGAATAAGAGCTCTCTGATGGGGAAAAAAAAATCCCTAAGCTTTAGTGTAAGCACTTTGTGGTGTCTCTGTTGGCTCCTCACATTCTGCTTGCTTGACTACTTTCTCAGGTCTTTTGTTGCATTCCGGTGTATCTTTCTTTTTCAGAAAAAATATTCTCTTTAAATTTGGGGAAAAGGAAAATCATTTGGTTTTTTACGAAGAACTGAGAATTCTAAAATAGCCCTTTTGTAATGAATGTGTACTTTGTGAATCCGCTGAAACAAAAGGATGAGGTTTGCTCAGAAATATCTGTGTTGTTAGCTTGTCGGGTTCACAGAGCCAGTTGGAAGTGATTGTGCATTGTGATTAGAAAGGGAAAGTACTGAATTATGACTAAGTGTTCTACAGAAAAAAGTACTTGATGTTCTGTGGAAATTTTTATATTGAGAGGCAGAAGGGTTTGTCTTAAGACAAACTATATTATGCAAAGCGCATTGTATCTGTGTGTATCTGTTTGCAGTGTTACGTGGGTACCTAAGGGATTTGTTTCTTTTTTTTCTTCTAGAGTGTCAGAGCTGTGGGGCTTAGGTGTAAGCACTCTAGACTGATCATGTATTTAACAGCATTAAACTGTTGTACTTATCTATATTTGGCTACTAACCTAATAGAATAACAAAATGTCTTCTTACTCCGTCTCAACTCTTTAAAGGAAAATCCTTTAGTTCCGTGTGACTTGAGTTCTTGGAGGTGATATGTAATATTCTTGGAATTGTCTTTAAATCCTCTTTACAAGTCTTGGAAATTAGAGTAGTAAAATGACAAATTAAAAATGAAAGCATTACTGGATCGATTGGTTATTTAGACTTTACCTCTAAGTAAACAGAACTCTGTCATCAGGTAATGCTGTAGGTTAGGAACTCCACAGGAATAAGGAACTTCGCGCTGCCAGGGAAGTCCTCTGTATACGAATATAGCCAGCAACCTGGTCTCCAGTTATCACCAGGACAGTTTCCAGCCTGTGGAACAAAGCAAGAGTGGAGCATGAGGCAATTCAGTAACTTCTTCCTTGCACAACAGTAAGGAATCGGGGGATTCCGTTAAGTGCAGCACTCCTTGCCTGCTTCTTTCTCTCATGCCACTGGCCCCTGTGGAAAAGCTTCTGGAGCTGGAAGGACTTGAAATAATTGTAGTTATTTTCTCATGCCCCCTTCTTTTTCTCTTTCACAAGTCTGTCTCCCTCCCTTCAGTGCGGAAATTGGTTACCTCTCCTAGAGTTGTAGTTGGTAGCAAGACCCCTAGGAGGCATGGCTGGCTTTCTTTGGGGGTGTTTGTACACTATGTGCTTAAAGGAGTTGAAGGATCTTAAGCTTATGAAGACTACTTTACAAAAGAAAAACTCATTGAACCTGTGACACACTGTTGAAAAAAAAAATGGTGTTCAAAGTGAAATGCCTGATATACCTTTAGCTGAATTTCTAGTGGCCTTTGCTATAATAAATGACCTAATATTAGTTGCTATGAAGAGTATGATATTGATTTGTGCCATTAGTCTCTTGCTGATTTGCTGAGGAACAAAAATTTATAATGCTAATGGAAATAAAGTACTTTACAAAACACTGTCCACGAATACCGGAACATGTCTTTGTAATAGAACTAGTGTCTAGTAAGCTTTCAAATATAAATTTTCCTTATTCTGGTACAGGAGCTCAGAGTCCCGTTCAACTCATTTTTACAGAACAAAAAGGAGAGTTGATTATCCTATGATGTTTTAAATCTTGGACACCTAATATGCATGCACAAATCCAATTTTGATTGGATTGTGAGACATTTATAATTTTATGCCATATTCCTAATTTTATTACCTCTTTATTGACTGGATATTATATGTAAGTGCATTGTTTTAGTATTTTACTTCAAAGCCTGTTGTGATCTGCACGTGACAGAATAGTGTATAGTTTGGAAGGAAAACAGTCTTTGCAAGAAAATTACGTGAACCTATTTTACCTGTGGTATTTTAGTTGTAATAGATAATTATAGATTGTGTCGGAGTGTTGCTTTTAAGTTCTGGAATTAAAGTGATCAAACTAAAATATCTTTGCTGAATCCATTCTTGCCTTCCTCTTCCTGCTTTTTTTGGGGAAGTATGGTATTTTATATTTTATCTTTCCTTAATATTGTCCTAATGATTTATTACTTCTGCAATTTTTTGTTAAGCAGATTTTGATACAAATAAGTGTTTTAATATTTATAAATGGTTTTATTGTGCATGACATTTGCAGACTTGGTTAATATTTTAGCACTCCTAGTACACAAATATAAAGAAAAAAAATTTGTTTTATTGGTTTGAGCACCCGAATTGACCCCAGCAAGATTGAGATTGATCTGGTTTCTTTCATCCTGTTAAATGCCAATCCAGTCATCTGTAACAATACTTAGTATTTTTGTAATTTTTCTGTACATATTTTCTGTGTTTGTTCTATACAACTTACCCATCACTTGAAAAGGTTTTCGTTGCTTGATTTTGAGATGAAAACAGCCGCAACCACCTATTTTATTGCTTGTTGTTTTTAAAAATTGTTGCTTACAGTTAATGTCTGCGCTGTAATCACAGTTCTGTTTCTGGAAGCCTTATGCAAGGACTTTACACTTTACTGAGAAATGATGATGAGGCTTCTGTGTGAAGTGTGTACTTATACTCAAGAACACAGCTCTAGGGAATGGAAATGGAAGAGGAGGGGTGGTTCTTACTACACGAGTATACCTGCTGATTTCAAGATGTCTAATGAAATAACATCCCTCTAATAATTAAACAATATTAAACAAAGTCTGGCATAGCTCTGGGTACAGAGACATAAATTAGCTTATAGACACTTTTCTATCACAGGCATGAAGTGAAGAAGGCTTTTCTTTATTCTCTGCTAGAGGGTGGCTGGCAGGTCTTACTCAGGTTTGGTTTGGTTTTGATTTTTGCTTGTTTGCTCTTTCTCTTAAAGCAAAGCTTAGTCTTCAGAACAAATAATATTGAAGTCAGAGGAACTGAACTAGAAATGAATCTCTGAATTCCCGGTGATAGAGGATTGAGCATTTGTAGTCTTAACCTAAAGCATCGTGGTGCTTCTTATAACATATTTATATAGGGCTTAAAGTGACCACATAATCTCAGATGTGGCCTATTTTAAGATGTGATCAGGATTCCGAGACCATCCCAAGCTTTTCCCATATAGAAAAGTGGTTGGGCACTTGGGGGCTGGAAGCCTTTCCCATTCCATTTCATCACTGGCCACTGTTGTGGAGAAGAGAGTCCAGCGTAGTGATTCTCAAATGGAAGGGTGAGAGGCAGGAGAGATGAGTTTCAAAAGGTCATTATGCAAAACACCACTCCTTCCTCAGCCAAGGATCTGTATGCATTCATTTCATAGTTTCTCAGATGATAGTAATTAGGGAGAAAAATACTGTTTTTTCAAATGATTTTTCTGATGACGGATAAGCAACTAATTTACAGAACCAGATTACTAGCTGGGAAGTCCAGTGGAAAGGGTTATCAGAAGATGTGGCACATTGTCCTGCTTCACCAAGCAATAGCTGTAAGGCCCAGAGAGATCTCCAAGCTTCTGCATATCCTTCTCTAGTCAGTCTCTTTTTATGCGAAAAGAGGGGAATGAACAAATCTGTTTTTCAAACTTCTCAGATAGTAAACTTATATATGAAATTTTAACCATAGTCACAATATATAAAACAGATAAATAGGGGCGCCTGGGTGGCTCAGTCGTTAAGCATCTGCCTTTGGCTCAGGGCGTGATCCCAGAGTCCTGGGATCGAGCCCCACAGTAGGCTCCTCTGCTGGAAGCCTGCTTCTTCCTCTCCCACTCCCCCTGCTTGTGTTTCCTCTCTCACTGGCTGTCTCTCTCTCTGTCAAATAAATAAATAAAATTTTAAAAAAGCCAGATAAATAATATTAAGTAGTTTTTTTAGGCAGTTTAAATCTTCAAGTTTTTTTTAAGTGAAAAATAAATTATTTCTTGTACATTGAAACCCTCATGCTCTTCTCTTGACTTCTGAGGTGCTACCTAGCACAGTCAAAAACTAGTTCACTGTTCCCTGAGTGCCTCTTGTTCTAACAGATGACACCCCCCAACACACAAACATACACCTGATACAGGGCAGGGTTACAAACGTTCCCATATATATTAGCAATTCCTAAAATTTGTCATTATGCAGGACAACCTTTAGTTTCTATATAACTCTTACGGTTCTGTATGGCAACCTGTGAAGAATAGTCTTGCTGCTTCTCCCCAAATGCCTGTGGTCTTATAGACCTTCATCACGGCTCGTACCTGGGGGAGTGGTAGCACAGTATGTTCTTTCAACAGATTGCCTGAAATAGTCGTCTCCTGGAAGCACAGAAACAATCTTGAATATACTACGTTGATGTTTGATACATACTTTATTATTTTGATTTAAAATGTGCTAATCTTTCAGATATGATTGGCCAACTGTCTGGTTTTAGAACTTATCTGTATAATGTGAGTGTGGATTTATATATATTCGGTCATCTTTTAATAGCCATGATCCACTTGACAAACCTCTATAGTAATCACTTTTTGCCCATGTGACTTAATGAGTAGTCATTGGATGAGGCTCAGTATGTTAACTTAGATATCCCTTTTCCCCTCCCCAAAGTGTAAGTGCAGTAATGCTTCCATAATGTATGTATATGTAATCAGTAAATTTACTTGGATACCTTCTTAAGCATGTTATTTGAGTTTTGATTATTTTTTTTTCTTTCATGCTAAATACTTAAAGACCCATTTTACAAGAGATTTTGTTTTAGTTTGAATTTTTGGTTAAGGAGTTCTTATGTCATTCTGTACATTCTTGCTGCCTTTTTTTTTTTTTTTTTAAACATTGGCTATATACATGGCCTGTGGCCCTGTGGGTTGCATGGGATGGTCATGATGTACAACAGGAATATTCATTCTTGAAGTTAATTATTCAGGCATATGAGCAGGATAACAGGGATGAGTTACTTTTTTTGTTTTGTTTTTGTTTTTGGCCAAAGCATATTTAAATGCTTCTTACAAAAGCAGACTTACCTTTTTCCTTTCTGTTAATTATGTGCTGAGCATCTTTAGTAGTGATTGGTAGAGGGGAGAAAACACATCAAATACGGATCGTTTTAAAGGAATTGTATTAACCTTTACTACTAATCAGTAAATCTTTTTTTCTTAACTCCTCTTGGAATCGCTGCATAGAGATATCAGGATGGTTGTGAAATAATCTGTTTGAATACCAAGCATAACTTTATAGATTAGTTTGGGATAATATATATATGTGTTTTCCTATTCAGTTTTAAAAACTGTGTATTTTGGAATATTTCAAACATACATAAAAGTAGAGAGTAAGGTAATGAACCTCTGTGTTCCTGGTGCCTAACTTCAACAGTTACTAACTCATGGACAGTCTAATTTTATGTGTACCCCTCCAAACATTTTTCCCCCCCATTTTAAACAGTTCTCAGATACAATATCCCCTTATCTGTAAATATCTCAGTTTGTATCTTAAAAGCAAGGGCTCTTTTTATATATGTATGTACATGCATATATATATATATATACACACACACACACACACACACACACACACAAATACAATACCATTAAAATGCCAAAAATAATTAAAACTTCTTAATTTTATCCAATAACTCAGTATTTATACTTCCCTCGTAGTCTGATAATTGCTTTTAACAGTTTGTTCAGTTTAGGATCAAATAAAAGTCCATATATTGCAGTTGGTTTATATATCTTTTCTGTTTCTTTTAATCTGTCGGATTCCTGTCAATCAGTCAGTCAATCCACCATCTATCTGCTTGTCTCGACCACCTCTTTCCTGTGCTTTTCCTTGTGATTTATTTGTGGTATAAATTGGGAAGTTTGTACTGTGATGATCTCTGCCTTTGTTTTCATTAGTGTGGTGAATCCTGATAATCTGAATTCTAACATGCCTTTTTCATTTTTAGCCAGAATACTTTTCTAAGGAGAATCTTACCGTCATCACTAGTTGATACTCTGAGATACACTTCAGGAATGACAGGATAAATGCTTGAGGTGATTTGTTTTATTTTTTTTAGCAGTGTTATGAATTCATGGATTGAAACATATTTATGTTGTGATCCATTGTATGTATTCTTTTAAGGAGTTTGTTCGAATTGTTCTGTCTTTGGTCAGTGGGAGCCTCTCTAGTTGACTTCTGAATCCTTTCGAGTTGAACGTGGTACTCCTTGATGGGTTACTTGCTGATGGGACTTCTAGGTTCACCGTGCGCATCTCCTGACTCGTGCCTGAGTCGGCATGTAGGAGCCCTCATCCTTTTAGTGGGAAGTGGTATTTTAACTCACAAACCGAGTGCTAAATATGTTCTTTCTATTTGGTCATTCTGGTGGACACATCTACACATTTCTGTTTGGATCTTAAAATGTATATAGTATCTTGAGTGTATATTGATACTTCCTATTAAACTTAGTACTACAGAATTTCTACTTAATTTCTTTACCGTTACATCTGTGTCTACCTCCCCAGTTTTTACAACCTTGTTTCTAAATGACAACTGTGTAATCATTAATCTTCTTTTCCTCTACAGTAAACATACAACAGTTCAGAATAATGTCAGCACTACCACAGTATGGTTACCATAAACATTGTGTGGTGTTTTTGTATTTGTTTTGCAGTTCTTTTCCTTAGGATATAATTCATTAAAGAGGAATAGTTGAATTATGCTGAAAATTCCTGGGAATAGCTCCACTGTGTGATTTTGCTACCCATGTGATACACATTTAGGTTCATTTGTTTCATTTCACTTTCAATTATTTATTTTTTACTTTAAATTTTATTTTTTCAAACATGCCTTTCAAGAGCGTTTTCTAATCTTAATTATATAGGTCAATTTTTAGATTGACATTTTTAAAATGTATTTTTTTACGGTGATATAAAACATTTGCATAATTACTAAATCAAACAACAAAATAAAGTATATTCAGAGACATTTAGCTTCTCTCCTTCCCTGGTTCCTTTACTCTATTTCCTTTCTCTCTGAAGGTAGTCATTTCTTTTTAATTTAGGGGTTACTCTCCTGTCCTCCCATTTTAATATTTATAATTATGATAAAATAGATGGGACATAAATTTACCATCTTAACCATTTCCAAGTGTACAGTTCAGTAGTGTTTAATATATTTACATTGTTGTGGAACCGATCACCAGAAGGTCTCCATCTTGTGAAAGTGAAACCGAAACTCTGTATCCATGAATAGCAACTCCCCATCTCTCCCCCCACCCCAATCCCTGGCAACGACCATTCTTTCTGTCTCTGAGGTTGACTACTCTGATACATTGTACAGCCAAAATCATACAGTATTTGTGACTGTCCTGTTTCACTTAGCACAGTGTCCTCCAGGTTTAGCCATGTTGTAGCAATTGTCAGAATTTCCTTGCATTTTAAGGCTGAACAATATCCCATTTTATGTATAGACCACATTTTGTTTATCCATTTATCTGTCAGGGGACACTTGGGTTGCTTCCACCTTTTAGCAGATAATGCTGCTATGAACATGAGAGAGTACAGATACCTTTTCAAGACCCTGATCTTGTTCTTTTGAATATATATCCAGAAACGGAATTCCTGAATCATGTAGTAATTCAGTTTTTAATTTTTTTGAGAAACTACCATGCTGTTTTTCACAGCAGCTGCATCATTTTACACTCCCGCCGCATTACCAAGGGTTCCGATTTGTGCATTATCTTCACCAACCCTTTTGTTTTATTGATAGCAGCCATCTTGATAGATGTGAAGTACTATCTCTTTGTGGTTTTGACTTGCATTTTCCTGATAATTAGTGATGTTGACCATCATTTCATATGCTTGTTGACCATTTGTATGTCTTCTTTGGAGAAATGTCTATTTAAGTCCTTTGTCCATTTTTTATTGGATTATTTGTGTTTGCTGTTGTTGAGTTGTGGCAGTTCTTTACATATCCTGGGTATTAACCCCTTATTAGATATATGATTTATAATTGCCATCTCCTATTCTATATAGGTTGCCTTTTTACTCCATTGATTGTGTTCTTTGATACATTGAAGTTTTTAATTTTGATATAGTCCAATTTATTTTTACTTGCCAGTGTTTTTGGTATCTTATCTAAGAAACTATTGTCAAATCCAACATCATGAAGCTTTCCTTCTATCTTTTCTTCTAAAAGCTTCATAGTTTTGGGTCTTATATTAGGTCATTCAACCATTTTGAATTAATTTTTGTATGTGGTGTAAGATAAGGGTCAACTTAATTCTTTGAACCATGAGAGACTATGGACTTTGGGAAACAAACTGAGGGCTTCAGAGGGGAGGGGGCTGGGGAATTGGGATAGGCTGGTGATGGGTATTAAGGAGGGCACATATTGCAGGGAGCAGTGGGTGTTATACGCAAATAATGAATCATGGAACACTACATCAAAAACGAAGGATGTACTGTATGGTGACTAACATAACATAATAAAAAATTATTATAAAAAAAAAAAAGGTCAACTTCATTCTTTTGCATAGAGATATTCAGATTTCCCAGCAGCTCTTATTGAAGAGACTGCTCTTTCTTTGCTCCACTTTTTTTTTTTTTAATGTAAGCAAATACATATATTTATATATCCCCTTTCCTCAATGGTAACGTACTAATGCGTATCTTCACTTAGCTTTTCTCCCTTAACAACATATCGTGGAGATCATGTACTAGAGACATCCCCTCGGCCTCTTTATTGGTTGTGTGGTATTCCATTTTGTGGGTAGATCATGTTTTTTTCAATAGGTTTCCTATTGATGAATATTTAGGTTGTCTCCAATTTTTGATATTATGGATAGGGCTGCAATGAATAATAGACTTGTGCATCTGTCTTTTCATTTGTTGATAGTATATCTTGGATACATTCCCAGAGGTGGGATTGCTGAGTCTAAGGATAAGTGTATGTCTAGTTTTGACAGATATTGCTAAGTTCTTTGCCATAGGAGTTGTACCATTTTGCATTCTTAGCAACTGTATATATGAGGGCCTGTTTCTTCACATCATTTCCTATAGAGTATATGTCATACTTTTGGAATTTTGTGACTCGGATAAATAAGAAATGAAATTGTCTTATTTTGTATTTTTCTTGTTAGGATTGCGTTTTGCATCTTTTCGTATAAGTGTCTTTTGTAATTCTTTCAAATTAACTGTTCACATCTCTGGCTCACTATTATATGAGATGGTTTGATTAAACCTTTATCTGTCTGTAAGGTTTAAATATATTTTGGTTATTTTTCTTTTTACTTTGCTTATGTGTTTCTTATTTTTCTCATACTCCTTATTTACTGACCCCTTGTCTTATAGTTTCAGGGTTTTATGTCATAATTTTGGGAGTGTTTCTTGCGGTAGTAATTCTCCATGTTTTCTTTCATTTCCAGTATTGTTCCCCATAATGTCAGTTGGAATTTGTCCTGCTTAATGATGTGAAGGACGAATATTGCTTTCTCTATATAGCTATCTGCTGATCTCCAAAGCACTTACTGTACACTAAGTTTTTATATGTAGTTTTGTTTATTTTTCTATTTTGTTCCGTTGGCCTTTGGCTAATGCACATTTTCATATTAGTCATCAAGGCCCTAGCCCTTCTTTTTGAGGGTTCTCTTGGCTATTGCTTGTTTTTCCAAATGAACTTTATAACCAACTTGTTTAGTTCCAGGAGGAGAAAAACCTGATGGCATTTTTATTGGGATTCTATTTAATTTATAAGCCAACTTAGGGAGAATTTATAATGTTGGATTCCACCCAGGAACATAGTAATGTCTTTTCATTTGTTCAGGTCTACTTTTTTGTTGTTTAGGAGATTTTAAATTTCCCTCATATAATTTTGGACATCTGTTGTTGCTTAAGTAGTTAATTTTATTGTTCTTCTATTACACGCTTTAACTGGTTTTTGTTCGTATAGATGAATGCCAGTGACTTTTGTTAGTTATATAGCCTGATGCTATTATAAAATTTTCTTATTGATTATATAAGATTTTCCATTGATTCTTTGGATTTTTCAGATATATATAATCATATTATTTGGAAACAGAGATAACCTTACCTTTTCTTTTTCAATTACTATGCTTCTGACTGCTTTCTTCTATACAATTGTATTAGCTAATACCCCCAACACAGTTTTAAATAGAAACTATGAATATAACAAAAATTTTATTATGTAATACTTATGAATGTATTTTGAAGGTAAAATTTTTCAGTTTGAAGTGAAAACTGTACCATGTGGCTAACTCATTGAATATGTTTATGACCAGAATCATACAGATTATAGGACATACTATATAACAATGTAATTTAAATATGGATAAAATGTATCATCCATAGTCCTCCCAGTTGATGGGATTCTTAAGACACCTATACACATAGTGCCATTAAAAAGTGGTCTCTACTCAGGGACTTTACTGGGAGAGAATATCTCTCTAATTCCATCTCCACTTGGAAACTTTATTACTTCACCAGCTAACCCATCCCCCTCCACTCAGGTGGTCTCCTGACTTTGGGGGAGTAAATATAGTTATTTTTATTTAAAAATGAAGTACCTGGAACCACAGATCTGTATCTACTGATTATATATGTTTGTTCAAAACTACTGGTTTTAAATTCATCTTTTTTAGAAAACTCAACAAAGACTCAGCTGGTATAGAGAGATTTCTACATTGATAATATGGTAGGATTTTATTCAAAGTATGCTAATCTTTCTAAAATTTTCATCTCTACTAAAATACTTTATAGTGTTTTACCACTAAAAATTTGGTATGATTTATCTACTATGTCCTCAGTCACCAAGTTTGCAGGAGGATAGCTTTGTCTCAGTAATTACGTTGAATAATACAAAAGAAGAAAAAAATTGAATACCCACTAAATCCATGCAATGTGGTAGGTGCTTTTTACATTCTCATTAATTTTTTTGATTAAAGTGTGCTAATGAGTGATTTAGGGGCCCTGGGTGGCTCAGTCAGTTAAGTGTCTAACTCTTAATTTTGACTCAGGTCATGGTCTCTGATCATGAGATCAGACCCCACATTGGGCTCTGTGCTGGGCATGGAACCTGCTTAAGATTCTCTCTCCCTTTCCCTCTCCCCACCCCTGTGCACGTGTATGCATGTGTGTGTTTTCTCTCATATAAATAAATAAAGTGTGCTAATGAGCGATCTAGAAGGAAATGCATGGAATGGAAAGAAATTAAAAGTGAAGATCATCTCCAAATTTTCCTTTACAGTACTTTAAGTAGTTTGAAAAGTTTTGTGTTATTTTGTTTTTAATTATAAAAAGAGGAAAGAAATCAAAGTGCAGCTGTACCCCCAAAGATTGAAGAGTCTTCCCTTTGCTTGAATCTTAATAGGAGAATCTTACATGGAGAAGAAAAAATTGCTCTCTGTTGGTTTTATTGGGGAAAAGTGAAAAATTGAGAGATTCATTTTCTTTTTCTTTTTTCTTTTTTTAAAGATTTTATTTATTTATTTGTCAGAGAGAGAGAGAGAGAGCACAAACGGGGATCAACAGGCAGAGGGAGAAGCAGGTTCCTCACTGAGCAAGGAGCCCAATGTGGGGCTGGATCCCAGAACCCTGGGATCATGACTGAGCTGAAGGCAGCTGCTTAACCAACTGAGTTACTCAGGCTTCCCTAGAGATTCATTTTCTGATTGGTGATTCATTAGTCCCACACAGTTTTATAAAACATAATTGCCACAAAGCAGATATAAACAGGATATATAGGAAATAGGAAGAAGGAATTAATTCTAATTAAAGACTAAATTCATTAAAATATTCTGATTTCAAATTTCTTTACCAGGTTGGTGATCATTCTCAGAGTAATGTATTTCTTCATTAGAGTAATAGACTTCCCCATTTCCAAAGAAACAACCCCATCTTGTGGATTCATCAGGATAAAGTTTTATTAATTTGTCTAAGAAATATGCCAGCTAAAACATAGAACAGCATTAGGTCATTGACCAAATTGCAGTGTGCACATACTCAGAGCATGGCATTGTTCCAAATGCTGGATATTTTTTTTAAAAAAGATCCCATTTAATTCAGTAGTCTCCATCTCCACTTGGATGTTTATAGGCACTTCAGACCTACCATCTTTACCAATAAATTCTTTTTTCTGTTTTTCTTCTACCACTTTCTGGCACTGCCATCACTTTTTATTATATATATGTCCCTGGGAAATAAACATGCACTAATTTTGGAAATGTTTCTATAATCTGTTACGTGATGATTGATGGATCAAAGGTGACAAAATTTGATCCATAAGGGAAGAACATTTGCAAAGAATATGTATGCCAGCCTGATAACATGTGGCTATATACATATTTACGCTGAAAGAATTAAACATAATTTTTAAGATGTGCTGTGAAGCCCTCCAAGGGAAGTTAAATGGTGGGGGTGCAGTGTGGTTGCAAAATCAGACATCCTGCATTCTCACGACACCAAGTGGATTGGAATCATTCCTTTAACCTGTCTGGAGCATGGTTCTTTTTTGTTGGCATTCTCTGTAAGAGTAATTGGTCTGTTTTTGTGATTCTTCTCAAACATCTTGAGTGATAGTTTATTTTCAGTGATTCTGGGCTATTATTCCTGGGGCTTCTCCACTGCTGGCCACCTCCCATCACCAGACTAAGAGGAAAAATTCGAGTTCTAATCCAGGAGTGACTGCCTAATTTAAAAACAGTTAAAATTTTGCTTTTATTTGTGGGATTAGGTTAAAAAATGAAAGGTTTTATTCTCTGCACATTGTAGTTTCTCCACTATCTTAGTACTCATCTGACTCATTTTTCATTCTTTTTATGACTTTGTTTGCAAGTTAATTCTTTAAAAGCTCTGCCAGAGGCAATGATTGGTGCTCCCTTAGTTAATTCAGCTTTCCATCCTCTCTAAATCATTGGTTAGATATGAATAGTCTTTAAAATGAATTGTGAGATTTCATCAGTGTAATGTAGTGGAATAATGATGTGCTTCTATAGCTGCATTATGCTCATTACAGTGTATGAATGCTTATATCTTCAGCAATTTGATGCCATTTTGTCATGTTTCCAGGCTGAAGTAAGTACTATATTTCATGGACCTGCTTACTTAGTTTTCTTTGAGGCTTACCATTTTACTTCTTTCTTTATATTCCATGTATAAATATATATTTATATGTTGAGACATAATTTGTGTTTCATTATGATAATAAAGCCACACAATCTTCATAAAATGTAGTATGTACTGTACTGAGATCTTCTTGGGACCAAGGTCCACGGCCTTCTTTTTGGTCCCCACATGACTCAGCACCAAGCCCTCAGCTAAGCAGACCCTTCACTGAGGAATAGACTTTTTATAATACCAATTCGTTGCTCAATCATTCCAGCATTGGCCATAGGGAGCTCCCTGAAGTTGGCTTCAGTGGCATTTTGATAGGATCCTATCTTTTCTTTTTTAAAGTGTTTCCTTATTTTCTGACTTAGAACATGCTCCTCATTCAGCTTGTATTTTCCCTGCCCCAGTCCTGGGCTCAGCTCTTTCCCTGAGGGCACCCTGGTTCCCTATAGTAGAAGTATTAGAAACTAAGATCTGGGTGCTGGGTGTGCTTGTGTTACATTCGCTGCTTGTAGGTCCTCCCACAGGACACAACTGAGAGATCTATATGTGCATACTACTAATGCGTGTATTCCCACATGCCTGTAATGATTTCCGTATCTGTCTATTCAATCTGATGTGAGTTCACACTGATATCTCCCATTGTAATCAAGCAACATGGGATTCAGTCCAGTCTTCCCCTTTTGCTTATGGGTAATTTTTTTCTTTGAACGTGAGAAACCTCTCATTATTTACAATAGACTTACTTGTTTTTCCAACCCTGGTAGATACAAAAAGTAATTTAAAATTGCTAACCTGTACCTCTGTGAAAAACCAGTTTACCAACTGGAACACAGTATTGTGTACAGTTCTTTTTGTCTTTAGTTAACTTCGCTGTAAGCAGTGTTTTGGCCTGGTTTCCAGGCTACCCAGGTCAACTCCTTTTTCCTTTACAGCCTTCAGTGACTTTATGTCATACATTTATAATATAGTTATATTCATCCTGCAGTTCATTCTGGATTCTCTGGCATTCTGGTTAATCCATTATTTTTTTTTTTCATTTGCATGCAGTGAAAGTAACTCTTTGGATATATAGGTCTTTGGGTTTTGACAAATAAATGAAGTCAGGTATCTACCATCACAGTACCATACAGAACATTCCTAACACCTTGGAAATTACCTTTTGTAACCTCTTTGTAATCAATCCCATCCCCACCAACCACCCCTTGACAACCACTGATCTGTTTTCCATCCATATAGTTTTGCCTTTTCCAAAATTCTGCATAAATGGAATCATACAGCATGTAGCCTTTTGGGTTGGTTTTCATTCACTTAGCAAAATATATTTAAGATTCATCCATATTGTTGCATGGATCAGTAGGCCATTCCTTTTTATTGCTAAATAGTGTTCCATTATATGGGTGCACCAAAGTTTATGCATCACCTATTTCTGGGTATCTGGATTGTTTCCAGATTTTGGTGATTATGAATAAGCTACAACGGCTGTTCACATGGAGGATTTTGCATTATCGTGAGATTTCAATTCACTTCGACAAATATCTAGGATTGGAGTTGCTAGATCATATGGTAAATGTGAGTGTAATTATAAAAAAAAAAAAAAACCAACAAACTGCCATACTGTTTTTCCAAGGTTGTTGAAACATCTTACATTCTCACTAGCAGCGAGCAGTAGTTACTCCTGTTGCTCTGTATCCTTCCCAGCATTTGATGGGTTAGGTTTTTTTTGTTTTGTTTCTGTAGGCATTTTTTTTGTGTGTAGTGGTATTTCACTGTGATTTTAATTTGTGTTTCCTTAGTAACTAATGATACTGAGCAGGTTTTCACATGATTATTTTCCATCTTTTTTTTAATTTTATTTTTAAAGATTCATTTATCTTAGCGAGCAGGAGGGGCAGAAGGAGAGAGATTCTCAAAGCAGACTCCCCGCTGACTGCGGAGCCTGACACTGCCCAATCTGTCCCTGAGATCATGACGTGAGCTGAAATTAAGAGTCGGATACTTAACCGACTGAGCCACCCAGACGCCCCTATTTTCCATCTTTATATCCTCTTTGGTGAAATATCTGATTATGCCTTTTGCTTAGCTTGTTTTTTATTAGGTCGCTTGTTTTATTGTTGAGTCTTAAGAGTTCTTTATATATACTGGGTACAAGTCCTTTGACAGCTGTATAATTTTCAAATATTTTCTTCCAGTCTGTGACTTGTCATTTACAGAACAAAAGTTTTTGATAAAGTCCAATTTATCAGTTTCTTTCATGACTTGTGTTTTGATATTGTATCTGAAAACTTATTGACAAACCCACAGTCATGCAGATTTTCTCCTAGAAGCTTTACATTTGTCGTATGACTTAGTAATTTCATTCATTTCTCTCTGTAAGTAGCATTCTTATTCTTGCTTGCTTCTTCCTTTTTAACCTATAACATATCTTTTAGGTCATTAACTTACTATCTGTACTTAATTAACACATCTTAAGAGTTTGTCTATAGGGGCGCCTGGGTGGCACAGCGGTTAAGCGTCTGCCTTCGGCTCAGGGCGTGATCCCGGCGTTCTGGGATCGAGCCCCACATCAGGCTCCTCCGCTATGAGCCTGCTTCTTCCTCTCCTACTCTCCCTGCTTGTGTTCCCTCTCTCGCTGGCTGTCTCTATCTCTGTCAAATAAATAAATAAAATCTTAAAAAAAAAAAAAAAGTTTGTCTATAATCTTACACACTACTTATTTATTTATTATCTTGACTTAACATGTCTTTTGGGTTTTATCCATCTGAATGTTTTTCTTGTTATCTAAGAAGAATTTAATATTCTCAAATAATGAAGTCAGAGCACATCACAGTGTTTATCTATTAATTGAGTAACTATTGATATATCACAAATGCCTTATAGTGTGATCTTATAGCATATTGCTGCCAATTAAGTGTGTCACCCACTAGGATATTAAACCAAGATTCCTATGTCTTTATTTTCAAATCCATTAATCATGTGTGTTGAGTCATTACAAGGTCCAAAGCTTTCCCACTCCTGTGTGTATGTAGATACTTGAAAGTAGCGTAATTTGGCAGTAACAAGCAATCATAAGATAAATTGGTTCTTTGAAATGTATTAAATATTTATTCTATTTTTGCCTTCAAATGGCTTATATGTAAACAGATGTCATAAGATGTCTGGAAATATAGCTCTAAAAGCCGGGAAGTGATGCTTAATCAAGTTAAAAAAGGATATAAATAAATGGGTTCATCAAATAGAAAAAAAAGTTGAATATTGAATACTGGAGGTAGTAATGTCCGTCTAGAGAAAAAGTAAATAAAAATAAGCTAAACTTAATAATAACAGTAATAATAATATTGATTATGGTGCTATTTATTGAGCACTTACTATATCCTAGATGCTGTGCTAACCTATGCACCTTATATCTGTCATTGAATTTAAGAGATAACACATCATTGTGTTTTATCCTGGCTTGTAAACAAGGATACAAAGTGTCTTGGCTAGGTTGCCAGAAGTTATTGCTTTTCATCGGTTGCCTCTCTGAGACTGTCTGCTAGTATAGATCAAACTCTCTGCCTTCATAATTGTCTTCAGACAGTTGCTTCTGGCTCTGTACAAACTGAATTCCTAGACTACTCTGATGATAAGAAACAAGTTGTAGGGTTATCCTTACTTATCCTAAAACCTCAAATATTGAAGTTTCATTTACTGTCATTACATAGCTACCAACTCTGGCAATCTTGTGATTATGTTTACATCTGTTGACCTGTTCTTTCCACATACCATGATGAAGCCTTAAAGAATGAAAACATACTCCTTTCCTGCTTCATCTTTTCTCTTAGCACCCTGTTTCTCACTGCCTTTAGGGCTTTGACCTTAAATGTCCCTTTAGCCGCATTTTTGCCTCTCCTCCCACTTCTTACACTTCTGCTGCCCATTTCTGTGGCTATATTAGGGTCCTTTAACATATTCTCCTGTCTACCTGAAATTTTCTTCACTTAGTGTCATTCGATGATAAATTCCCATACACGCTTCAGGACCCAGCTCAAGTACTTCCTTCCCATGAGGTTGTTTTTGACATGTATTCTCTCCCTCCCCGCTCCCAGAGTTAATGGATTTTTCTTTAGATGGATACTATTTTCACTATGCACTTATAAATCTTTATTTTCCGCATGACTATAAGTTTCTCTACTATAAAGTCCTCCATCCCCACCCTTCATTTTTATTCCCTTCGCCCAGCATAACTGTCATTGAGAAAGAGTTGATGAGTGAATCTTCTTGCCCTTCTCTATGTTCAGAGCCCCTTCTCTATGTTCAGAGCCCGTTCTCCTTCCATATGTTTTATGTGAAAACAACCTTGGTTTTCTCCCCATTTATACTGTATTTTAAAAAAAAAATCTACATCAGGGGTTTTCAGGGTTTTTTTTTTTTTTTTAGTGTGTTCTTTCTTCAAAGGAAAACTTTTATAAAATGTGTATGTGTGTGTGCATGCACGCACATACCCACATATAAAAAGGTAAAGATGGGAAGCTTGGCGGTCGTCTTCGGGAACCTCTAGGGAACTCATGGAGCTCCAAGTATAGTATGGTTTTAAAATTGTTGGCCTTGGGGCGCCTGGGTGGCTCAGTTGTTAAGCGTCTGCCTTTGGTTCAGGACGTGATCCCGGAGCCCTGGGATCGAGCCCCACATCAGGCTCCTCCGCTGGGAGCCTGCTTCTTCCTCTCCCACTCCCCCTGCTTGTATTCCCTCTCTCACTGACTGTCTCTCTCTCTGTCAAATAAATAAATAAAATCTTAAAAAAAAATTGTTGGCCTTATTGCTACCTCTGTTTTTGAGTTCTTCCAAATCATTCTTCATATTGCTTTAAGAGAGATCTTTCTAAAACACAAAATTATCTCTCATGCTTAAATTTCTTTAATGAGTCGCATGGCCTCACCTCACATGTTAGCTTTTTGGGAAGTAAGGCTATGTCTCTTTCACCTTTGTGTCTATAGTGCCTGCTATGGGTTTGGTACCCAGTAGCCTGGGTTCTTCATCAATATTTAAGAGAGTGGAAGGAACTTTACCTATCTTCATCATTCTAACAGCTTTGCTTTACTCATATTGGCAGTGCCAGCTTCTCTCCTTCAGATCTTTCCCAGTTTTCAGGGCCAGGCAAATCTTCCTTATTTTAAAGCTCTCCTTAGCTTCTGCAGCATTCATCAGTTTCTCATTCTTTGATTTCTAAAGCAGCATGTTGTTACTAGAGCAGTATACTTACTGTCCTGTATTTAGTGCACCGTGTTATTGGTGGTGTAACCTCTGCCTGCGTAATCCTAGCAAAACGGTGAAGATTCATAGACGGTTCCAAAGGGAGTTTCTTCTCCACAAGAATATACTTTGCCCAGTTCTGAGGTATATAATTCTGCTTACAATTTAGGTTTCTAAATCATTCAAGGTTGTAATTTTAAGTTTATACTTCAGTACAGTTGTGTGTCAAGACAGATTTGCCTTTGTTTCTCAACACATTGTAGGTTGAACAATAAATCTTTGTTTTATTGTGTCTTCTGAAACCAAAATTGGTGTTGAGTCAGCTCATAGCCTGCAAATCAAACAGAAATCTTTGAAAAAGTACATGCAATGAATTAAAAGTATTAGGTGTGATTTTTACCATGGATCATTTTCAGGTTCTTGTTGGGAAAGAGGAACAATAAAGCTTTATCCTCTTATGTTATTATTCTGTTGATACAGTTATGTGTTTCCTATTCCTTATGTATATTTCGGCGTTTCTTTTGTTGCTTTCAGAATTGTTTATAATTACATTTTATGTGAGAACAATTTTCTTAAAAAAAAATCAAAATGTGAATAGGAAGAATGTATTTCGTTTCCTTAGAAATAACTATCAAAACTCATGTTACCAAAATGATTATTATATTCTTATTCAGGCTTGAAGACATTTTGCTTATTGTGCCTATATTTTTTCATCTAATTACTTTGTGGCCTTTAATAAACTAAGTTGTTTTTGATAAATTGAAATGATGTCTGTTTAGAATAAGGGGTAAATACTCTCAACATTTCTTGCAGGAAGACTTTTCTCTGAGACATCTGTGCTGTTATATTTTATATTTTTGATGTTATTACAGAAGGAAAAGTGGATACTGTGTCTTTAATGGAAAGCAAAAGGTTATCTTTCTCTGGCCTTTGTGTGTATGTGCTGATGTGGATGTAGGCAGCCAGACAGGCAATGTGTGCAGAGAGACTAGGGAACCGGCTGTGGATCGATAGAAGTGGTGTGAAGTGAATTAATGCGAGGCAGGCCGTCTGTCTGTCATAAGGATTGTGGGGAATGTGGGGCAGTGTGGTCAGTCACTGCAAAGATCTGCTTCCAATAAATTCAAGCCGCCTGCCTGAAAAGAAACTCTAGGCTCACACATACTCCCTTCCTTATTGTTAAATTTTACCTTATTCAAAGTAAGTGTTCCTATCAAATTATCGCCTCTGGTATACTTTAATTGAACCACCGGAAAGCCACAGTTGTGAGAAACTGATGAAATGAAAATACCTGCTATTCTTTCAGATCCGTTTCTCACCCTCAGTGCAAATCTATATCACTACGGGAATGAAAAATCGCATTTTTGTTAATATTTATAAATATCGTGGTATATATTTTCCTGAATCCTAACAGTATTGTTTATCACTTTCATCCATCTAAATCTTCAATAAAATAATAAAATTATAATGAACTCAAATGGTTTTATATCCCAATATGGATTAAAGCGCTGTATTTTAAATGTTACTCTATTAAAATTTAGTATTTAATCTTTGATTATTAAGTTAATCACATGGCACAGAGATCTTCTGAGTTCATATTATTTACCCTTACTCAGATAGCATTAGTCAGTAGGAAGAAAATATTTATGAAGGTAATTTATAAGCTTTTGAAAGAGAAATTTAGAATAATGTGCCTGATTTTGCTGATGTGGAGAGGCAAGTGCTGTTTTATTCCATTGATTTTGAAAACTGTATTTCATATTTACATTTTAAAAAATGTTTTTTCTAAAGTGATTAAAAATATTGCAGACAAAGAGGAGAGTGTGTGTGTATATGTATAATCTCATAGTGAAAATGATCTCAGTGTTTAGAATCCAGATGACACGGAGAGCTGGTAGTAGTCTTCTCTGTCCTGTTTCTTACTTTGGCTGCCAGCCACAGCCCACCCTGCCCCTTCCGCTGCGTGTCCAAACTTACTCAGACCTGTTTTCTGTTCCATCCCATTTTTGCTCTTGTTTTCCTCCTGATTCACAGTGTAGAACCCATTTATAGGTACCTATTGTTTGGCATAATGTACGTTCATGTTTTTTATTTTGTGAAATCTGGATTTGGGGATTAACTTTTTTTAAGTGTCTTGCATCTTTCTATTATTTTTTTTTAATTTTTTTAAAAAAGATTATTTATTTATTTATTTGACAGAGAAAGAGACAGCCAGCGAGAGAGGGAACACAAGCAGGGGGAGTGGGAGAGGAAGAAGCAGGCTCCCAGTGGAGGAGCCTGATGCGGGGCTCGATCCCAGGACTCTGGGATCACGCCCTGTACCGAAGGCAGACGCTTAATGACTGAGCCACCCAGGCGCCCTGTTTCTATTATTTTTTGTATCTCCTTTGTTATTGTATTTCTTTATTTTATCTCATTTTCATCTCTTTATTATACATCTTTCCCTAAAGCTTACTACTTAGTCCTATTTTCTTAGTATATTTAAAAACATAATTTGTATCGTGGGACTGAAAATATTCAGTTCTATTCAACATGTATTTATGAGGTGTTCATTATTGCCAGATATTTTGGGGATACTCAGGAAGTAGCTTAGTCTTAAGTATTGTGGTGTGGTTTGACAAATAAGCTCAAGTGTATAAGAAAATAGCAAAATACCACCATATAATTAGTTGACAATTTTTGTAATCTTTATTATTAACATGTAAGAAACTGAGAGTTCCATATAAGTATTTTCTAAGTGGACTTTCCTTCATATTTCTCAGGAGTATTTCATCATCTTATTTACGGTGGACAGTAGTAAACTGACTTTTATGCTTGAAAAAGTTTAGTTTTCTAGGCCAAGAAGAAAGTAAGACAAATTTCTCTATAGTCTTTGTGTTTCATGGAAAGCAGCATTATATTCTGGCATAATCCCCAGTTCTCTTTAGTGACAGTGATGTAGTACCTTCTGTTGTATCGTTTGTTTTTTAAGTAAGTTTATTGAGGTATAATGTATATATAGAAAAGTTCACCCTTTTCCAGGAATTTTATTGTTCTTTGGGTTTTAAGCAAATATGGATAGTCCTGTCTCCACTTCCACAATCAACATATAGATTATTTTCCAGGCACCCGGCTGGCTCAGTCGGTGGAGTGTGAGATACTTCATCTCGCAGTTGGGAGTTCGAGCCCCACATTGGGTGGAGAGATTACTTAAAAAATAAAGTCTTAAAACCCCCAAACATATAGATTATTTTCATTACTCTAAAATATTCGCTAATACCACTTTGTAGTTAGTCTCTTACCCGCACCCCTAGCCTCCAGGAGCCATCAGTTTGATTTTGATCCTACAGTTGCCTTTTACAGAATGTCTGCTCTAATGTCAGCCTGCTAACGTAAGATGGTAATATAACACGTAATTAAATACTGAGGAGATTAGAAATAGCTAAGATATGACTAGGAATTTTTTTAAATGTTATTCCTTCTTTTGCAGATAATGATTACCATGCTTAGAGGGATTAAATAATAATTCTGCTCATCTTTTGCCATAACTGTATGATCCAGAAGTTCAAAAGGAAAAGCTTCTATCATTTCCTCATAATGAACTGTTAAAATTAGTTTTTAATAATCTGCAACATTTGGATTTGAGAGTTGATGGTAGCAATGTCGTCTTCCCATTCTCAGTATCTCTTCCCTTGCGATCTCCCAACAAAAGTTAGGAATCTTAGGTATCTCTTTACCAACCCAATGCCCAGTTTGAAGTTAGGATAGTTGGGGTGCCTGGGTGGCTCAGTCAGTTTAGCATCTGCCTTCGGCTCAGGTCATGATCCCTGGGTCCCGGGATCGAGCCCCATTCTTTTTTTTTTTTTTTTTGTGAATCTGCATATGGTTTTTTTAAAAAACATTTTTTTAAATTTAAATTCAATTAATTAATATATAATGTATTACTGGTTTTAGAGGTACAGGTGTGATTCATCAGTCTTATATAATACCCAGTGCTCATTACATCACATGCCCTCCTTAATGTCCATCACTCCATCTCTCCACCCCCGTCCCCTCCAGAAACCCTCAGTTTGTTGCCTGTGATTAAGAGTCTCTTATGGTTTGTCTCCCTCTCTGGTTTTGTCTTGTTTTATTTTTTCCTCTCTTCCCCTATGATCCTTTGTTTTGTTTCTTAAATTCCACATGTCAGTGAGATCATATAATTGTCTTTCTCTGATTGATTTATTTCGCTTAGCATTATACCCTTTAGTTTCATCCACATCATTACAAGTGGAAAGTTTTCATTTTTTAATGGCTGAGTAATATTCCATTGTATATAAAAGAAATTCTGTACCCATAGTATGATTCCCCGTTTCTCCCCACTCCCAAGCCCTAAGTACACAAATGTACTTTATAGATTTGTCTGTTTGGGACATTTCATGTAAATGGAATCATACAACATGTGATGTGTTGTGACTGGTTTCTTTTACTTAATACTTCATTTCCTTGTATTGCTGATTAATATTCTACTATACGAATATATCATGGTTTATTTATCATTTGATAAATTGTGATATATTTATACATTTATTCATCAGTTGATGGACAACTCAGATTGTTTACACTCTTGGGTTTTTATGAATAGTGCTGCTGTGAACATTCATGTACACGTCTGAGTGGACGTAAGTTTTCATTCCTTGGGAGTACAATTGCTGGGTTATACGATAACTCTGTTTAATCTTTTGGGAAACTCTCAGACTATTTACTGTAGAATTTTCAGAGTTCCTTACATAGGGCACCTGGCTGGATCAGTCCATAGAGCATGTGACTCTTGATCTTGGATTTGTGAGTTTGAGCCCCACATGGGGTGTAGAGATTACTTAAAAATAAAAATCTTTAAAAATTAAAAAATAAAAAAGAGCTCTGTATATAGTTTAGCTACTAGTCCCTTGTTGGATATGTGATTTGTGAATTCTTGGTACTGGTCTGTAGCTTGTTTTTTCATTCTCTTAACGGGGTCTTATATGGAGCAAAGTTTTTAATTTCGATGAAGTCCACTGTCATTTTTTCCCTTTTATGGATTGTGCTTTTGGTGTCATGTCTAGGCATAGCTCTCAAAGACTTTCTCTTTTTTTCTAAAAGTTTATTATTTTATATTCTACATTTAAGTCCACAATCCATTTTGAATTAATTTTTATATAAGGTGTGAGCCTTAGGTCGAGGTTCATATTTTTGCCTATGGATGTCCCGTTCTCTTAGCCCACCTGTTGAAGAGATTATCTTTCCTCCATTGAATTACTTTTGCACCTCTGTCAAAAATCAGTTGTGTGTATTTGTATGCATCTTTTTCTTGGTTCTCTATTTTGTTCCATTAACCTGAAACCACATAGTTTTAATAAACTTAACTACATTATATCTAGAAATGGAGTATGTGGGGTTTTTTTCTACCTTTTCCTTTTCTTCCCCCCAGAGTTCTAGCTATTCTAGTTCTTTCCATATAATCTAGTTTTTCTAGCTAATCTAGTTGTCTTTCCATATAATTTTAGAATAATTTTGTCTGTATCTACAAAAAAAATTGTGTAAGGATTTTCATACATATTGCATTAAATCTGTGTATCAATTTATGGAGAATTGACATCTTTACTCTTTGTTGAATCTTCCAGTACATAAACATGATATGTCTTTCCGTTTCATTTCTTTAGATCTTCTTTGATTTTTTTATCAGTTTTTTGTAGGTTTCAGCATAGAATTCCAATTGTATATTTTTGTTTCAGATTTATTTATTTACTTGAGAGAGAGAGCTAACGAGCATGCAGGGAAGTGGGATAGAGGGAGAGGGAGAGAGAGAATCTCAAGCTGACTCCCCACTGAGCATAGAGCCCGATGCAGGGCTTGATCTCATGACCCAAGATCATAACCTGAGCTGAAATCAAGAGTCAGATACTTAAGTGACAGCCACCTAGGCACCCCTGTATATGTTTCTTTTAGATTTACATTGAAGTGTTTCAGCTTTTTGAATCATTGTTAGTAGTATTTTTTTAAATGTAGTTTGCCAGCATATAAAAATATAATTGATAAAACTTTTTTCTTATATTCTGCAGCCTTGCTGAACTCACCTATTCAGTTTTTTTCTCCTATTCCTTTAGATTATCTCTGTAGACAATCATTTTTCCTTAAATAAGGACAGTTTACCTCATCTATTCCAAACTGTATCCATTTTCTTTTCCTGCTTTATTACACTGGCTAGAAGTTCCAGTGCTCTGTTAAATAAGAGAGGTGAGTGTGGGCAGCTTTGTTTCATTTCTGATCATCGGAGGAAAGCATTTGATCTTTTACCATTAAGGAGAATGTTATAGATTTTAAGCAGGTGCTCTTTATTAAGTGAGAAGTTCCCCTCCATTTCTATTTTTCTTAAAGTTTTATTTTTTAAATCATGGGTTGATGTTGAATTTTGTCAAATGATGATGCTCTTTTTCTTCTTTAGCCTGTTAATATTTCAGTTAGGCTTATTTATCTGTGAGCATTGAACAGACTTTCATCCCTGGAATAAATCTCAGTTGATCATGGTGTATAATTCCTCATCTATGTTGTTGAATTCTATTTTCTTACCTTCTGGTTAGGACTTTTGAGACTAAGTGATATCGATCTGTAGTTTTCTTTTTTCTGTTTTTCTTTTCTTTACATTTTCTTTTCTCTTCTGTCAAGAGATAAAGTATCTTATAACTTTGTTTTGGAAAGCATTAATCAAAGAACCAGTTTCAGCATAGCTGCTTCTTGGTCTTTGAACCTTGGTTACTTTGAAAAATGCATGTTTTCTCTTTAAGCTCTGTCCCGAAGTATTGACTAACCACAGTTGACTAGTCACCAGGCACAGCACAAGAACTTTGTGGGGGGTGCTTGACAGAGTCGATACTCAATATTGTGTGAGTCCGTGAGTTTTCATGGTTATGCTGTGATGTTCTGTCATACCTTCTACCCTGCCCTGAGCAGCTCATTCCCTGGAAGAACTTCATGGTGAAAAGGATATTGGGGTTTGAAATCAGAAGACCTATGTGTCAGCAGTGGTTCTCAGATTTAGTATCTGTGTTATGTTGAACAGTTACTTAACCTCTCTAATTAAATGAGATGAATTTAAATGGATTTATAAATTTGTTACTACATAAATACTAGCTTTATTTTTATTGAATCCTTTAATTTTATAGGGAAGAAAAAAATACTAGTAAAAGATTGATGATATCCGAACAGTTCCTTAATATCTTTTCCCCATTTCTCTGATCATTTTCAAAATTATCAAGTATTAAGAAACAAGACTGAGAGATTTCAGAGATTTATATTTTGATTTAATATGACATAATCTTTGATTTTGTGTTTAAGCAATAAATCTTTAGAAATGTGGCATTTACTTAATTTCCTCCCCCTTGCGATTATTTTACTGAAAGCCATGTTTAATTAAAAAATTAACTTTGTAGTATTTTTCTAGTAATCTCCCTCCCTTTTTTAAAGTTTTATCTTGAAAACCCAACAACAACATGATATTGCAGAGGGATGGTGTCATTTGGTGTTCATCAGCGACCATTGAATTTAGCACTGCTCATTTTTTTGTTGGAGCAATTCTGAGTGGTACTAACATGGTGTGTCCTCCTCGGCAAATTGAAGTCATTAGGCCTTGGAACTGTCTACTGGTAGATCTAGTTCTGGGTCATTCAGGTGGTGGACTTTGGTAAACCTGAAGCTGCAAGATTGAATTTCACATAGAAATGTTTAAGTTAATACACCTTCAGGGAAAAAAAAAAGTTCCTGAATATTTATAGCTTTTGATTGTTAAAATATTTCGATGGCTACTGTGAATGCAGTTATTGAAGTACTTATTTAAAAGATTGATTAGAAGCTTCAATTCCTAAAGTAACTTTCAAGTGGTGAAATTTCTGTGTTTTGTGATTTAGTAAAACTATTGATAACCATATGGAAAATATTGAGATACCCTACTATCCATTACCAAATTAGAAATAATGTAGTAGGGGTACCTGGGTGGCTCAGTTCATTAAGCAACTGCCTTCGGCTCAGGTCATGATCCCAGGGTCCTGGGATCAAGTCCCGCAGCATCAGGCTCCCTGCTCAGTGGGGAGCCTGCTTCTCCCTCTGCCACTCCCCCTGCTTGTGCTCTCCTGCTCTCCCTCTGTCAAATACATAAATAAAATCTTAAAAAAAAAATGTAGTAGACAATAAAATGTATCTTCAAGGGTGGGAAAATAGTGTATAAGGAACAGATGTGTGTATCAGTTGGCAAGTTCCCAGGTGACTTATAGAATGGAAGCCTCTGCCGCCCCCCCCCCCCATCTAGTGCAGCCATCTGCTTCAGTTAGGTTCTTTCAGTGTGATAATTATCAGATCTCATATCTAATTCCTCCATAGACAGAGATACTATCCACCTTGGGGCAGTGTATTTCAGATCTCCTACAGAGACCCAGAGCACTTGTCATCATCCCTCCTTCCAGCCCCCAAATTATAACCGAACTAATATTAAAAAGAAGTAAACTTTTAAAACAGTCCTGCACTTTTTAGGGTTTGTTTTTTTTTTTAATTCTGTGCAGCATAATTATGTCTAGATCACCCAAAGTAACTGAAGCAAAAATGTTGAAAGTAATCAAGTAAAAATGTAACTTATCGAAGCATCGTTCTTCTGTTTTTCCCAGATCTTAGGAAAGTTTGTAATCATGTACATATATACATATAAAGAAATAGAGCACACATGAACATTTGTTCATTAATTTTTGTCTCAGCCTAATTGTGGTGAACATATTATATTTTTTTTCATGTATTGCATTTGAATCCAGTAAGTAAATTAAAAAGTTTTAGAGTTTTGGTCCATCTTTCTTTTAGTTTTTAAAACTAAACTTTGTGATTCCATTTGTTCTAGCTGGAGTCTCAGCAGAAGCCATGCAGACGATCAGCACTGCTCCTGATGCCTTGGGGCCAGAAGCCAAGGTCCAGGAGGAAGAGCACGACCTTGCAGATGATGACATCACAACCGGTAAGCAGGGACATCGTTAACATAATCTGGATGAACTTTGTCCAAAATTGGAAAATGCTTTTACATCATTTCTAAGGGGATTAAATATGTTGATGGGAAAGATGGAAACATGTATTGATGGAGTGTTTAGTTTTATGGGACTCTTCAGTGTCCTTTTTGATCTTGAAGTAGTAAGAAGCAGAACTGTTTATTTAGTCTAGGTTTGCTCATTGTTGCTGTAACAATGAACCTGCTAGCTGTGCATTTGATTTCCTGGAGACCTTCTGATTCAGAGGCTAGTATCATTACGAAAGCCTTGAAATGTGTAGAGGAATACACCTATTATGTTATGAAAGGTTTTGCAATTATAGGGTAAACTGCAAAATACTGAAGTCCTAATAGCAATATATGCAATATAGGCTGTGTAAGGAAACTTACAGATATTCTCTGTACCTATAGCATACGAGTGGGTGCGGCTTTTGAAGTTATTTACGTTGTGTAGATATTGACCATTCTAACCTGTATTATTTATTACGTAAATAAAAGCATAAAGTAAAATTTAGGAAAGCCATATACCACATATGTTCCATATTCTGTATGTTTTGTGTTCATGTATGTTCAGCCTATCTTTTTGTAGACTTAAATCAGTTTTCAGTTACTGGATCTCCAAATGCATTCAGCTCAATTTCTCTTAATGTACAGAGGATTAAAAACAACCCACTATAAATATTTTTGTTGGTATTAGGAATGACAAGCTTTTTTGAATGGATGGTTATTATATAAAATCTGACCATATAAACCTATAATTATTGTGAAGCAACAAATAGTGACTTAATAGTAATCAATAATTTGAAAAGAAGCATGCCACATCAGCACAATTTTCATCAAAAACTAAAGGAATAAAAAAAAACTAAAGGGAGGTTTTTTTCTTCTAAAGCTCTGCGTGGCAGGTTCTTTACTGTTTTTCACTGGAAGGAAGTTGAGGGAGCCTAATGATCTCCCTTGAAAATTTACAAAGCATGTAATCAAAAACCTAGAGCCTTGTGCTACTGCTGCAAATAAGTTGTTGACTAAAGTGGGGAGCATCTGGTTTCCAGTAAAAACGGTGGTGCCTAGTACTTGCTACTTTTTAATCCTTTTAAGGTGTCAGTTCATTGATTTAAAAAAACTCAACTTAAATATAAAGATAAGTGATTCCAGAAATTTCCAACTTTTCTGGAAGTCGCTTAGCACTTCACAATTATGAAATTGTTTCAGTAGCTACTAAAGGAAATTCTTTCACTTGCGGATCTTTTTTAACTAGTTCTTTATTCCATTTTCATTGCTTTTTTATATGCTATAGATATGTTTTTTCCCTGTTAATTTTAAAGGCCCTTTAGCCTATAAAAAGTAGTGGTTTAATTCAGAGAGGAAAAGAAGTTGCCTTTTAACAGTAGAATAACTCAATTTGCATTCCGGGATAAAAGCTAAATTTCTGAGCACTCAAGTAAGCATTATTAAATCAGTACATTGAAATTTTGAATTATGCACTACCAAAGTCATGAGACTGCAAATAGCACATGACTGTGCTTTTATTTTATTGTTAAAAAAGTCAAGAAGCTTAAAAATGAAAATCTAGTTTGGAGAGTCAATTAATTCTACGTAAACTATATTTTAATCTGTACAAAGTTAAACATATGTGATGAATGGCTTTGATCAGTTGATTTATTCATTTCATGGCATGGGTACTAGAGGCAAGAATGTTCAAAGAATTTAAATAACTAAAAAAGGCTTCCTTAACGTGTTGTCAAAGCAACTAGCATGCTGCAGTCTGTAGATCGTTTAGGTTACCTTTGAATTGTGTGACTTGATTAAGATGTGGTATAGATTTTTGTGAGGGTTTAGAAGAAAACCATATTTCTTTTTATTGACTAGAATTCTATATAAATTACATTATGAAAAATATGGTAGCTGCATTGAGAGAAACCTGTTTCAGGCACAATAATCTTATTTTGGGATAACCACCATTGTAGAGCACAAGTACTACAGAAGGGAAATCTGGCCAGTTTAGCCATTCACTTTGAAAAATCTGGGGTTTTGTTGGTTACTTAAAAGGAATTGCTCCATTAATATCTTCTCATAAAGTAAACATGGCAGACATATTTACCTGTATTTTGAATGAATTCTTATTTGGAAGTTAGGCTAATATGTACAGTTATATTAATTTTGTATTTATAGCAATCTGGGACTTAATTCTTTAATTACCTTTATTAAACAACTGACCAAGATACCAATTAAATATGAAGTATTATTTAGTGCTTTAGACGGAATAATTATTTTTGAAATTTTTCTTTTTGGTGAGAAAGCATGAGGTATGAATGTTGTCTTATGACACTGATCTGAGCCTAGCAGGCTTTGTTAGTGTTTGCCTTATAAGAGGAGAGAAGCATGGATAAAGCTATATAAGTGTTAGCTATGATCAATTGGAACTAATTAAATTTATTTGAAATGAAGAGTCTTAACTGGAAGAGAACAGCTGGAAAAACTGGGAAGAAAAAATTGAGTCTTGATTGAGACAATTTAAACCTTCACCCTGTCATTTAAAAAATATGTGGCAGCTTCTTTCTATATCTTTCTTTTTAAAGCTAATATCTATTGATTGGCTTTACAAAGTAATGCCAGTGTGCCTTGGTCAACACACATACTCCGTTTTATTCAGCATTCTGTCTTAAGGTTTATCAGATTTTTTCCTTTAACCAAATGTTTTCAATTACACATCAAAGCTATATGAGCCATTTTCACAGATTAATATTGTTTTTATGTAGAAAAAATATTAAAACCTACTTCATGTAATTTTTTTATATTACAGTACAGTATGCATAGGAAATATACTTTTTCATTGGAATTGTTTCAGGTTTTGTAATACTCTGTGTATTAAAATCTGTTTTAACAACAATAATGGTATTTTCTTTACAGTAAAAAGAATGGCATTGATTGTTTCTAGAGTATAATTTCAGTGTCACATGAATATTACTGTATACATGTGTTTGCTTTCGTATAGTATACTTTTGTTTTTAGTATTATAACTTCAATGTTTATTTAGATATATGGTCATTATTTATAAAGAATATGTTCTTGTTTTCCTTACAATATTAAATCGATCATAATTATATTTATAGAGTAAATCTCACTAAAATCTGACTTATATAGGAAAAATTTTACATAAGTTATAATATTTTTTTAAGGTAGACCTTTTAGGTCACTTAGTTATCTTTATATAGTTTTTATCATGGTAAAGGATGGCATTCTGAGTGACGATGAAGCTATATGTTCCCTAAATGTTGCATTTTAAAACAGCCTACCCCTAATTGCAGTTAAAAAGAATTTTGGAAAGATTCCATTCACAAACCTGCATGGATCTCTTTAAGAAAGTCACTAAATTCTTATGAGGGTCATACTGCAATATCCCGCCCTTTGTTCAATGCAGCATGGACACACTGACCATATAACAGTGATAAAGGGTCAAAAGTCACTGACATTGTCAAAAAGAGACTGCTTGGTAGTAGATCAGCAGGACAGTTGACAGATTCAGCTGCCTGCAACAAAAGCTGCAATGATATGTGGATTCACATGGGTGTGTTGACTCTATTTGTTATATTTCTTGTAAATTTTAAATGTAATCTGTAAAAAAAAAAAACAAAACGAGAAATGCTGTGGAAAAAAGAAAAAATAGAGAAGGGTAAGAGAAATTGAAAGTAGCATTCATTGACAGTTTACTATGTACCAAGCACTTTACACTTGACTCTAACAACATTTCTTTGAAGTGGATACTGATATTTTTCCAGATATATAGGTGAGTAAACAAACCCAGAGAGGTCACTTTTACAGGGTTATATACTTAAGAAGTGGTAGATCTGGGACTTAAAATGACCTGCCTGACTCCAAAGCTTATGTGTGGTCTTAAATACAACCCCACACTGCCTAATGTTCTTAAACTCACTGAACTTCAACATCTTTTTCTTTTCAAATGTCAGGTGATGTCACAGTCCACCTTTTTTGCTTTTGATATCAGACATAAGCCTGGTAATTGCTGGATATCTTTTTATTTAAAATATAAACTTGTTATTCTAAATTTAGACCGAGATTATCTCCTTTAGAAAAAATCATCTTATATTCTTTAATTGTTCTTTTTAAATTTGTTCTTTAGATTCTTTAGGACTACTGTGATGTGAGACTGTAAACATAGGTAGTGTTTATTACTAAACACTTATTGCATACATGTAAGATGAAATATTTATTGTTCTAACTTTTTGAAGTCGTCAGTATAAAACCAACATGTTAACATGTATTCATACACTAAAGTCAGCATCTCTAGTATATTAAGATAGAGCTGAAAAGGACATCTAGTCTGAGACTAAATATTGGTTTGTGCGTTTTACTATTTACTAAGGGCCCTATTCATAAAATGTCTTTACATTTGTTTTGACTGAAAAATAGGAAATTCATCCTGTTAAAATACAGGTAAATTCCAAAGAATTTGGGGGCATAATGTATTCAGAAATCAGAAGTACTTTCCAACATAGAGCTAGAGGCCTTATAATTATTAAACTAGAATAAACTTCTTCACTGCTGCCCTTTCCTTTGTTTCTCATTCTTTAACTTACAATTTACGGCCTAAAAAACATTACTACATCTATGTGAATTTTTTTTTTAAGATTTTATTTATTTATTTGACAGAGAGAGAGAGGCAGCGAGAGAGGGAACACAAGCAGGGGGAGTGGGAGAGGGAGAAGCAGGCTTCCCGCTGAGCAGGGAGCCCGATACAGGGCTTGATCCCAAAATGCTGGGATCATGACCTGAGCCGAAGGCGGATGCTTAACGACTGAGCCACCCAGGCACCCCTATGTGAATTTTTTTTAACGATTTTATTTATTTATTTGAGAGAGAGAGGGAGAGACAAAGAGACAGTGAGAGGGAGAAGCAGACTCCCCTCTGAGCAGAGAGGCCGATGTGGGACTCGATCCCAGGGCCCTGAGATCATGACCTGAACCAAAGCCAGACACTTAACTGACTGAGCCACCCAGGCACCCACATCTATGTGAATTTTAAGTCATTTATTCTAAATTATTATCCCTGCCCTTGCTTTTGACTTCAGAATGTTAGTGCTACAAAATCAGTTTACTGTATTAAGGTCTTAGGATGATTCTAAATTACTAACTCTATGGTTTATTTACCATGCAGTTTTCATGAAAACAGATATCAAGAAAAACGAAAGTGTGGATTTCTGAATGAAATATGCCACTCCAAATAATTTACATTTCTAAACTTTTAATCAGGAGGAAGAAGATGTGAATTAAAACTTTAGTTTGGTGTTTAACATTCGGCTTTACTTGCATGTTGATAGGGTATTAAGTAGAATCCCTAAATGCAGTGCTTGAGAGTTTCTGATAGGAATATTAAAATATCGCCAAAAGTATAGCTTTTAGTCCTTCATTTTCTTTTCTCATACTTGCCCTCTTGTAAGTATGGCTTTCCCTTTTCTTTGTTTTTAACTACCACTTACATTAATAACTATCAAATCTGTATCTCCAATCTAGGCTTTTCTTCTGAGTATCAGTTTAATATGTCTTTCGTCCTGAATGTCCTGTAGATACCTACTAAATATTAATTTATAATTGTCCGAAGACCTTATTATACTAAACTCGTATTTTGTAGTAGCTACATACCTTCTGTGCTTAGAAGGGGTAGATACTATACTTGGTATGGTCCCAAATGAGCCCTACTTTTTACTAAACTAAAACTCATCTCCTTTTATATTTATATCTCATTTTATGTTTATATCTCATTTTATATTTATACCTCATTTAAAGATATCACTAAGGGTACCATTAACCACCCACCATCCCAAACTAGAAATCAAGGGATAATCCTGGCTTTCCCGCTTTCCGATAATATCCACATGTAGTTAGTGCCAGTTCTTGTAAAATGCACCTCTTAAATATCTCCTGATGATTTTCCTTTTCTCCATTTCCACAAAGAATGCATAGGTCTGGACTTCCATTTTTTCTATATCGGATTATTATTATTATTGTATTCTCCTGCAACCATCTCCTTATCTTCATTCCCTTGCCCTCCTTTTTAGTTCATGCCTTTGATTGCTCAGAGTGCCAGAAGCCAGCTCATCAAGCTTCACCCTCATTAAGGGTTGTTTAGTGGCTTCCCGTTGTTTATAGCACAAAATCCAAGCACCTTAGTGGAGGTGTCTCGGGCCCTACAAAGATCGACTCCTATCTTGAGCTTCCCTGGCTGCTATGGCAACACTGAACTTTGTTTCCCCAGAGTACCCTGCTGCTTCATGACTTAGACTTTGCATGCACCTCTTCATCTGACTGGTGTGCTGCCCTCAATGTCTCACACACGTGGTAAAGCTCTGAGGGTCCCCTCTAAACCCAGCCTGAGTTTCACCATCTTCCCGAATCCCTTCTGGAAGATGTCCCAGTTTGTTGTATACACTTCTGCTCTTGCACTTTGCAGCATCTTTAAGTGACCATTTCACTTGCCCTCTGTGAGCTATGTGTGGGCATGTGACTTGTACTTTGTATTTCTAGCAATAGAATAGTACCCTGGCATATAGCATCTTCTTAATAAATGTTTATTGAATGAATGATGAATTCATAAGATAACTCCTATTTCAAAAAGAATTCCTTACATACCAGCAATTTACTTATGTATATTTACTATGTCTTTCCTATTATATATTATGTATGTATTTCCTTAACCTCCCTCTTCCTTTTTTAGTGGGTGTTTAATGAGTCAGAAAGCATTTGTAACACATTAGTGAGGGAGTATAGGCTCCTTTTTGATAAACTGTCTACTGATACTGTGAAAATGAGACTTGGAACCGATCTAAGAACATAATTATCTCCATTCAATCAGTAGCTGTTGATTGCCATTTAAAAGTTGATCTTTTTTTCTTGGAAAACATGTCTTCAAAATTAAGAAAAGGATATGATCCATTGGATTTAAATGAGAAAAGATACAAAAAATGCCTGGGAAAATGTGTTTTGTAACTTACATCTTAATGAGGGAGTGGGAGGTGGGATGTACTATTGTGGGAAGCACAGGCTGAGAAGCGGACTCTGAAAACTCTGGAGAGCCCGCTTCATGGTCTGCACTGACCCAGGTTGGAGATGTGCTTATGGGTGGTGGCGCTGGGTTCTTAAGGGTTTTGGTTGCTCTCTCTGTCTCTTTAGTCATGCTTTTCTTCCCTTTATGCTTATCTTTCCCTTTGCCCTGGGAGCTGTGCTGCCTCATGTCTAGCCTCGGCTCTGTCAATGAAAACCAAAATCTCTTGTGGATTTCCTGGAGCGAGGGATGTCAGTGTAACCGTTGTCCAGGAGTTCCCTCTGGGACTTGATGGCCCACTGCAGGAGAAACAGGGTGGCTTGTGTGCAAAGTGGTGAGATGCTCGTAGGAAGGAGAGAAATGCAGAATTTTCCAGGGGGCCTGACATTTGGACATATGCCACAGAAGAAGTAGAGTGTGGAATCGTGTTGTACGGGATGGCGTATGTGGTGTTTTGTGGCATTCCTCTGGGAGTCTGCAGTTAGTTATTTAGCACGAAGAAAACTGGCTTTTTCTCATCCATTGGAATTTTAATGTGTTCAAGCTTATGTTTGAAGGCTTGGCTTGGGGTGACTTGCCTAAGAACAAGTGCAAAACAAAAAGAGGCAAGAAAAAGAACAAAAGATGGCTAATAAGTACCATTTGAATGTTTACTTCCTCTTTAAAATTTTCTTTAGACTTTTTAAAACGGGAAATATACAGGGGTGCCTGGGTGGCTCAGTCGGTTGAGCGTCCGATTCTTGGTTGAGCACCTGACTTTTGGTTTCTGCTGGGGTCATGATTTCAGGGTCCTGGGATCTGTGCTTAACGTGGACTCTGCTGGAGATTATCTCCCTCTCCCTCCTTCCCCCTCTGACACGCCCCACTGCTCTTGTGCATGCTCTCTCTCTCAAATAAATCTTAAAAAAAAAAAAAAAGAAAAAAGAAAATCTACGTAATATTGATGTATTTTGGCCAAAAAAGTGATCGTGTATTTAAATCAATTAAGAATGTTTTGTATACTTGAGGTTTGCTAAGAAAGTAGATATTAAAAATTTTCATGACATAAATAAATCATAGGAAAGTATCAGAGGTGCCCTAACATAAATGACTTTAATCAGCTGTCACATTGGCACTGAATCTTTCATAATGATATTTTCCAAAAATAGCACTTTTATTGTGTGTGTGCGTGTACGCTCACGGTACATCCTCTTTGCATATGATATTTTTGTAAGGAGTTGGTCAAATAAACAGTAATTGACATCATCTGAGCAAACTCATCTAAAAGAATACACTTTAAAAATCAGGGACTAGGGCGCTGGCTGGCTCAATCAGTAGAGCCTGCGACTCTTGATCTCGGGGTTGTGAGTTTGAGACCCATGTTGGGTGTAGAGATTACTCAAAAATAAAATCTTTAAAAAAAAAATCAGGGACTTAAAGTAATAACTATCACAACTCTAGCATTTATTGAGTACCTGATATGTGTCAGGCTGTGCTCTGGGCTCTTTTTAATCCTCACAACTAATTGTAATAAATCCTCGTTATCAATTCCATTTTATAAGACAAGAAAGTAAGTCACAGAATAGTTAAGTAACTTTCCACATAAAGCCCATAGGAAATGGCAGAGTTAGGATTTGAATCCAGCCTGTTTGCCTCTAGATCTTATGCTCTTAAATAGAAGTAATTCATTCAAAGCCAAGTCATTTAAAAAAAAATAAATCTTATACGAAAAAAAGAAACAAATGTATTTATTGTGGCACATCATTTTCTCTTTATGAAATATAGATACTTCTATTTTAATTTTTGATATAGTTTGATATTTTATGTCGTGCAAGGAAATATTTAATATGTGAAGAAAAGACTTCCTATTTTCTTAAAAAATAAACATAGGGGGTACCTGGATGGCTCAGTCAACTAAGCATCTGCTTTGGCTTAGGTCATGATATCAGGGTCCTGGGATTGGCGCTGCACTCAGCAGAGTCTGCTTCTCCCTCTGCCCCCTCCCCCCATGCTCTCTCTGTCTCTCTCAAATAAATAAATAAAATCTTAGAAAAAAATAAACATAGGTAATTAATATAGGAAGACAATTTTATATATTTTCTGGATAAGTAAGAATTATTTTACATTCGTATAAAACCACACATTTAATATACCAGCGCACGTATTTCAGATTTAATATTATATATTCTTTTTGATAAATTTAGACCAGAAAAAAGCAGAAATAAATTGGATAAGAGTGTAGGAACTGTTTTTGTTTTTGTTTTTAAAGCCTTCCATGTGAGTGAATAACCTTCAGTCTGAACTTCTAGTTTGGCCTTTTGTGAGCTGTGTAATAATACCTCTCGGATAAGAATGAATTGCATTAGATTGTGGCACACTATTATATATCTGTATATTACATGAATTGCCCTTATAATTGATATCAAACCCATATGACCAAAAGTTGTAATTCACAAAAGTAATGACAACAATGTCTCATAATTCACAGACTTTATGTCATACCTGTGAATGATTACTTTTACTGTGCAAACCACATTAAAGGGGAAAAACAGGTTTTAAAACAGATGTGGGGTTTGGAAGAGTTCTTCTTGCCGATATTCTATAATAATTTTTACTACACAAAAGGATAATTGAATTGATAAGCATCCTTGAGTTTCCCCGTGATTTCTTGGATTAAAATTGTGAAGCATGAAGGCTTTTACTCTTACTTTGAAATTTTTAATCACAAACATAAGTATTTGAGGTGAAGACAGTCATGAACCTGTATGTATTTGTCCTCACATAATATGTAGAAAGAGAAGCCCTCACTCATAGGTAGGATAAAAATCAAGAGAGAATATTTCATCTTTAAAAAAAAAACAATAACAACAACTATGTATCTTAAATATAGATGAGTGAATTAAATGGAGTAAACCTAATTTAAAAGGATTCCGGGAAACTGAACCAGCTACTCCCTTTGCCCTTTGTATACATTTTTTTTTCAGTGTCGCTGATACCACCTACAAGAAGTATAAGGAATATTCAGCTTTACTCCACAAACACATGAATATGCACCTTGTATTTTTCTGTCACATTCTAGGGAAGATTTGGTAAAGCAAGCAGCGAATTGAGAAGCTGGTGGTCTAACTTGAGAGAGAGGCTGTATATTCACGCACAACACACATGTACCTAAGATAGACGTTAGGGAGAATTCCAGGCACCAGGGATGAGTTAAGGGTAGGATTTACGGATAAGGTAAATCATGGCAGTCATGGCAGCGGTGGACTGACTGTTAGTTTAGCGACTTGGAAATGAAGACTCTGGGGGAGGCTGAGAATAGTCTGGCTGGTATTTTTGAGCACCTGCTAGGTATTTAGCACTTACTAGACACGGGGAGGGTAGAGTGAAGTTCATGCTCCAGAGGGCAAGACTGAGGACTGGCTATGTTTATTTTTTGTTTTAACATTTTTCCCTGAAGAACACTCTTAACATGAAGGTTTAATAAATCCACGTTACCGTGATGTAAAACTTACCATTTCATGTGTATCTACGAGTGAATTTATAGATTTCATGCAACCAGAAAAACAAAATGGAACAGAGTCAAATCAGCTAGATGACAAGCTGGTCTGCAATGGTAGGTACATATTTAGAATATTTTAGAATAAATACGCTTGCGACACAGGCTCTAGTATCTCATTGTCTGTGTCCAGATCTCAGCTTCCCTGCTTATTCACTGTGTGGCTTGTGCAAGGGACTGGGAAGCCTCGGTTTTTTCACCTGAAATATTAGGATAGTAAGATTGTTGGGAAGTTTTAAATGAGATAATGCTTCTAACCTTAGTAGAGGAACTGGCCTGACCCATGACAAGTGCTTGAGAAGTATTGTGTGCCCCCCTCCCCTCATTGCCACCACCATCACTCTAAGTGATTTGCTTTAGTAAATAGAATAAACAATCCGTAACTAACTTAAATTATCACTTATAAATCAGTTCTTTTAGATGACTTAATGATTATTCTATGTGTTTGATCACTCCCAGGGATATAAGTTTACTAGACAAATTTACACTTTATATATAGAGAAGAAACAACATCCAAGCTTCCATGCAAGTTTTCAGAAATTTCTGTAAGCTGTCTCAGGAAATATTGACGAATTATTATAATTTCTTAAGTGCTTGTATATTTGGCTTATTATTTTTTTATCACATGTATTGTCTGAATTCAGTTTTACCAAGAAGAATTAATTGTTTGATGAAATAGAAAGGACAGCCTTAAAAGAAAATACTACTTTATACTTATAGTAACTGAGGGAGAGTTAATTTGCATATTACACCTATGTTTGGCTAGTGGTGATCAGTGTTTAATGGGAAGGAGATAATGATATAAAAAAAACTGTCTGGAGACTTTGATACAGGCATTCAGTTGAGAGTCACTGCTAGATTAGGAAAGCATATTTAAAAGATAAAATCTAAAGGATAAAAGAAAATTTCCGTTGTACTCTTATTAAGAGTCTTCCCAAGGAAGAAGAAGGAGAATTTTTTTTTTTTTAAATTTACTTGAGGGAAAGAGTGCACAGATTGGGGGGAGAGGGAACAGCAAACTCCCTGCTGAACAGGGAGCCTGAAAAGGCCTCCAACCCAGGACCCTGAGATCATGACCTGAGCTGAAGGCAGATGCCTAACCGGCTGAGCCACCCAGGTGCCCCAAGAAGGAGAAAATTTTAGTTCAGCTCTCAGACTTGCAAGGATGCTTACTTTTTAAGAGTATGTTCAAAAGTAGAATAAGGTATACTACACGAAAATAAAAATTCAGTGTGAGAGTATGATAAAGACTTTCAGAAATGCAAGATCTCAAAAATATGTACCTCCCCTTCTCTTTTATCAGGAACTAGAGGAAGAGGTGTGTTCCATTAAAATAAGGGAGTAAACTAAAAGAGAGGCATCCTGGGATCCAGTGATCCAGATAACACACCTCATAAAGTTTGACCCCCTGATGGATGCTATCCCACTGTCCCACGAGTTGGTACCTCTTAGGAATGTAACCTCAACACCTAGCCACCCTGAGGATTACATGGAGAAGAGAATTCTGGGAGTTCAGCATTTGTGTTTCAAGGTCTGATAACCCCTCCTTACAAGAAGAGTCTCAATGAGTGACTGGATTACGTTCACTAAGGTTTCTTCGAATGCATCAGTCTGTGTTCCAGATATTTTGCAAGATCTAACTGTTTCACTTCCCAGGCTGGGCTTGTTTCTGCTACCTAGCGTACTTCCCTATATTCCAGATTTATACAGTTAGATCAATTATTGAAAAATACAGAAAACCACCACCAACTAAAGGTAATTATTAACTACAGGGCAGGGAAAAAAGCTACCATGATTGACAGATCACATGGTTGAGCTGTGAATAGCAAGCACATCATAATGAAAATATAAATGTTGATTATATCCTAGTTTAATAAGAACTGTGGTATAATAATCAGAGAAAGAAAGCAGAGAAAGAAAGCAGACCGCGTGCACAAATGTGTGTGAGTGAATATGGATGTGTGTGTGATGTGTGCAAGTAAGTTGTGCATGTGTGAGGGAGAACCCAATTTTCATCGACCATAGTGGGGAACTTTAAGCTTAAAGATAAGCCTAAAACTGAAAAAAAATTAGAAAGTAGCGATGTAGGATTTTCTAAGCCAAAAGTGGTTGTTTTTGCAGAATAGAAAATGGGGATAGGGTTGAGGGACTGCCGCTTTCCTACTAACTTGTAGAACTTTTTGACTCTTTAAAGAATGTATAATTTCATAAAATAAAAACTAAATTTAAAAATATTCAATTTCCAAAAAGTAGAACAAGGAAGCATATGACAAAAGGTGATAGTGAAGGGGTGGGGAGACTTGACCAGGTATTTTGAGTATTTCAGACCAGTATGTGAGTTCGGGGATGCCCCCCAAAACACCCAAGGATTGTTAGATATCCTGTCTGAAATGGTGGGGAAGCAAAAGGGCTGGGAAGGGGTGACAGCTTGAGTGTTATGACTGTAGGATACAAAGATGAAAGACTGGATTTTCCTGTCAGCCCCCAGGGGTCTGTTGTGGGACTTTAGTATCTGCCCTTGCTCTGTGGTTAATCAGCCCACTGCTAGGATGACGTAAAGTGATGTCACCAGGTTGGAATGAGATGGAAACAAGCCTAGGGTGTGTTTCTGCTCACCCTCCTTCACATCCTTTTTCCTAACTGTTCTAAAGGAGAAGACAAAGGAGAGAGAGTTCCAACAGGGGGTGAGTGGGTATTGGATGGAAAGAGTGGGAGAGACATTAAAGACGTTCAATTGATTGGAGTACCTGAGTGAAGGAAACCTAGATATCTTGCTGGTTTCTCCTCATGATCTAATCACTTGCATCCAAGGGTTATGAAATCTGGCTGCAGTGATGACAGAATCACTCTTGGTTAAGTTTGAAAAAGAAAATGTGATGAATGAAAATAACAATCTGTAGACAGACCAAAGTCTTTATTTTTAAAAATGAAGATAGATCAAAATCTAAGAAACTCTGAACAGGTTAGTGTACTGTTCAGATATACCAAAAATCTGCAGTCGATTTTAAATACTATTTGGGAGCACTTAGAAGGAAAAGTGAGAATCAGTACAGGTGCCCTGAGCCTTCCCACACACTTGAATTTTATCCCAGTGTTTTAGTTGTATTAATTTTGTTACTATCCATCACCTAAAATAATTTTGATGTTTTGGAGTAAGAGGTATACAATTCATCATACAATGACATTTATACTCTTCTGTGGGTTTTCACGGCATACAACACACAATGAAATGAGTCATTTTCCTGTTCATAGGGAGCTATTTCTCATGATAAGTTTGGGGTTTTTCGAATTTGGCTTGACATTACTTGTCATTACTTGCACAAGTATCTTTGCTATTAATGCTTTACTCATTATTTTCTCATAAAATGAGAAATGAATTTATTGACTGACTTAGGGGTGGGGAAGAGAACTTCTGAAAAATAAAGAATAGTCTATAAAGAGGATTCTAGGCTGACAGCCCAAGATCCAGCAGCACAGTGAACACCCACGTCAGCAGTAGTAATCACTGCTACCGTGCTACATCCAGATCGTCACCGCCGGCTGGAGGACTCTGCATCTTTGGTACTTGCGATTCTAAGATGTATGTCTGACTTGCTCTTATGTATTCATGCGGAAGTCTTTGCACATTCCAGTAAACACATGATCTTTCAAAGGGCCTGGCTTGATGTTGAAGCAGACTTTTTACTATTAAATGTGCAGAAAGTGGCATTTACTCTTTGCCACACAGTGGTATATCTGGCAGATGTCTGCACCTACAGAAGCACGGTCTTCAGTATAGCCAGACAGGCCTGGCAGGGTCCCCGTGAGGGGTTTATGATGCACCAGGTGAGCATCTTTGAACTTCAGTTCAACACAGGCAGAAAGCGTGGGCAGGGAAATTTTCCACGCTGGAGTCAGGGCTTGGGAGGGAGAGAGCCAGAGGTGGTGTAGCGTTTTGGAGGAAGTATCAGTGGTTCAGTATGAATGCATATAGAGGGGAGCAGGGCCAGGAGTGACCAAAGACTAAAGGGACTTCCTAAAGGATTGACTGAACAGGGAGGCTAGATGATGAAAGGCTTTGTATGTCATGCTGAGCTGCTTTATCCTTGTTCAGGGGACAATTAGGAAGCATTGAAGAGTTTTAAGCCAGGTAAAAGTGTAATCTGTTTTTTCCATTAGTCAAAGCACTCTGGCTATAGGTGCTGAATATATTGGAGGTCAGTGCTGGGGCGAGTGGGAGTATCCCCTTAACGAGGGCAGGGAGACCAGTTAGGTGGAGAATGTTGCAATGGTCCAGGAGCCCGCTGATGAGGGCCTGAGCCAAGGCAACACAGAAGCAGCCTAAATGCATACATGGAATAATGGAGAGCTAAATTGAATACTCTAAGCTGCTTTTCTTAGAATGGTATTTACATTTATTTAAGACATTCTGGTTATTTAAAGTCCTCTAGGTTTATAATTAAAATCAGTTAATTGTTACCTAATATTAAAACATTCCAATAAAAAGAATGCTTACATTTACAAATGTCAGCTGAAGTAAAGTGATTCATGTTGTTGTGCAAGTGCTTTATTATGAATTTAGTGCAGAGATATTAGTGTCCTCCATGTGCCATATAAAAATTCCTCCCCCCCATTTTTGCTACATTCTCATAGGGTTGGAAAGACCCAATTCATAATCTGGTAGCTAGATTCTAGACCAGTTTTTACCCAGTGCAAGGAATTCCTCATACTACATCACTGATCATAAATGTTATCCAGCCTCTGCTTGTACACCGTATTGCTTTTCTAGTACTACATGATAAATGACCACAAATACTGTGGTTTAAAATAATCTCACAGTTTCCAAGGGTCAGGGAGTTCAGGCACGGTTTAGCTATATCTGCCACTCTGGGTCTCACAAAGCTGCAGTCAAGGTGTTGACCTGGGCTGGGTCTCATTTGAGGTTTGGGATCCTCTTCCAATCCCACTGCTTATTGGTAGAATTCAGTTACTTGCAGGAGTAGGGCTGAGGTGTTCAGTTCCTAGAGGCTGTCCCCGGTTCCCTGCCCAGTGGCCCTTTCCATGGCCATTTCCCAACACAGCAGCTTGCTGCTTCAGAGTCACCTGGTGAATTTGTCTGTGCGTGCTTATTGTAACCTAATTATGAGAGTGCCATACAACGTAACCGAATTAATGAGAGTGACATCCCATCACTTTGCTGTATTCTGTTGGTTAAAAGCAAGTCCCAGATCCCACCCACACTCGAGGGGAGGATGATAAAAGGTTGTAAGTAAGTCATGGAAGGAGTGGGAGGGCTCACCTTTGGATGCTCCCATTGCACATACACTTTGCAGTTGTGGGACTCACTGCTTACACTATCATTTCTTCTATATTTTGCTTGTTTTGTTTGTGTGTGTATGTATATGTGGGAAAGAATTTCTCCTCCCATGTCCTCTCTTTGTCCTTCAGCAACTTCTCATATGATATAATTTCTAGACCGTTCCCTCTTCCAGTTGTCTTTACTTACTCTGGTGTATCAGTGATATTCCTTAGACTTTGGCACTTAGAACTGACCACACTACCACTCGCAGACCAGTATAAGTATTATGGGACTGTTGCTTTCTTTTATCTGGGTACTGTAATTCTGAAATTAAGTTGGTTTTCTTTAGAAAGTGTCCACATTTTTTTACTTCTGCTAAATATGAAATCACCTGAACTCCATTTTTACATAAAGTGCTGTTAATTCAAGTCTTCCCAATGTAAAAACAGGAATTGGTATTTATCCTTTTTGATTTGTTTCTTGTTGGCTTCAGCCATCATCCAGACTCAGAATCTTTGCTGTCCAGTGGATTAGTTATTCCCCGAGCTTTATATCCTCCATGAATGTGCTGAACAAGCATCTGTGTTGTCATAATGCTGACTAGTTAATTGTGGACCAGTGGACCAGGCCTCAGTGCGACTACTGAAGCACATGGCTAGGAGCTAGCCCACTGAGTTACCAACCCTGGTGACACCTACATTACTGTATAGCTTCAGTTTTTTAACTCAATACATGCCAGCCCACCTAACTCAAATTTCTCCATCATGTTCTTTTTTTTTTCTTAAGATTTTTATTTTATTTATTTGAGAGAGAGTGAGGCAGAGAGTATGAGTGGAGAGGTAGGGGTGGGGAGGGGCAGAGGCAAAAGCAGATTCCCCACTGAGCAGGGAGCCTAATGTGGGGCTCAGTCCCAGGACCCTGAGATCATGACTTGGGCCAAAGGCAGACACTTAACCAACTGAACCACCCAGGCACCATCTCCATCTTATTGTTGTTGTTGTTGTTGTTCTTCTTCTTTTTTTAAAGATTTTATTTTATTTTATTTTATTGACAGAGAGAGAGGGAGCATGCGCACAAGCAGGGGAGTGGTAGGCAGAGGGAGAAACAGGCTCCCCACTGAGCAGGGAGCCCAATGTGGGGCTCCATGTGGGGCTCCATCCCAGGACCCTGGGATCATGACCTGAGCCAAAGGTAGACACTTAACCAACTGAGCCACCCAGGCATCCCAATTCCATCTTGTTCTTAAGAATACTCCAAGAGCTGTCTTCATGTGCCCTGCTGATGTCAGAATATTTGCATTTATGGACAGAGTAGGTTTTAAGTAATGAGTTTTAAATTTGTGGTATGAGTCTAACTTATAAGCATTTAAAGTGGTTTTAAATCATTCTTGAAATGCATTGAGTTGCAGTGATATTGGAGTTACATAATTTTTTAATTAGCCATCCTCCAGATCTTCAAGAGTCACCTCAGGCATTATTGATTGGATGATTGTCATGTAATAGAGCACATATAACAGTCTTCCCGTGGATACCAAGAAGTTTTATATATATCTCAACAATATGTACGAAGTTGTATTTCTGACTTCGCATATGTTGTGATTTTCATAACAAATATTTATTGATGAGGTATTTATAAGAATGTGTAAATGCTTGATGTGCTCAATTTAAAACTTAGGTCTTATGTTACTATGTTTTTAAAGTTAGCAAAAAGGCATAGTAAATCAGGTAGGCATAAGATTATTCATGTACTGTATTAAAATACCACTTTAAGAAAACTTGGATTGGCATAGGACGAAAAGAATCCAGACCCTTTGGTGTTAATATTTTGTTTCTTTTTGATATTTAAATATTTCTAGTTGACTACATCTGATTCATGGAATATGTAAAGGAGCTTATATATTTATAAACATACCATATACTTGCTGAGAATATTTTCTTTAAATATGAGGTGTATTTTTAAAGCTTTGTGAGTTTAATTTTAAAGAAAAAACGTGAAGATTAATAGAAAGCTTTGTGTAGTCACTTAGAAAGTAGTCAGATAGCCTATGTTTTATTGACACACTAAAGCTGAACTTAGCAGATTTTTCCTTATTCTCTTCCAACTGGAGTTGGTTGTTTTTGAAATAAAAGTGACAGGTGCAGTAACAGTACTTTCCTCTTCTCTCTGGCCAGTATTCACCTAAACTTTAGTGAAGAGTAAAAATATAGAACAAATGAAACCATCTGCCTCTCTGAACCAACTAGTCCCTAGCCCACTGCTGGGGACAATGCTGGTGCCACATGAGTCAGCCCATGGACGGGCTCCTGCTGAGCCTCATTTCAGAGGGTTAGGGCAGATCCTGTCAGCATGCATTTTGGGATGTGATTCCCTCACCAGCCAGTTATACAGACATCAAAGAAACTTTTAATTTGTGTCTAATTACCCTTTGAGAAACTGTCCACCATATTCAGCAATAGCTATGTGGTATAAAAAAACCACCTTATAAATATGTACTTATTTGAAATCTGAAATAATAGATTTAACCTCTAGAAATATTCCATGTGAATATATTCTTCCTTGCATCTTTCTTAAGCTTTCTTGTAAAATTATAAGTAAAAGAAGATAGTAAGATAGTATGAACAAAAAGGATTAATTTTAGGTGATTTATGCTTTGTAATAATTTTCATTTCTTTGAAAGAAGTCTTTTGTCAGTGGAAATTTTTATACCAACATATAACTTCAAATAAGAACAAATTAATAACATCTTCATGAGACTATTCATTGGAATTTTAATAGGGTTATAATTTTTATTTCTGTATTCTTTTGTGAACTTTTATAGTTTAACAAAAAATTACGAAATGTCTTATAATCAAAGGTGACCGCTCAGAGCTGTGACTGATAAACATCTGTCACATCACAAACTTGTATAAACAACTCCGTACTTTGTCAGGTTTGTTAGTTGACATCTGTTTGAATGACAGATGTCAATGCAGTTAAGATGCAGTTTACTTTGGGGTCTTAACCTAAAAGAGGCGCACATTTGCATCTTAAAAACAAATGCGGCTATTGCCATTAATATAATTGGCTTCTTCCTTAGTAAAGAAGCATCAGCACACAACACTAGTCACTATCTGGGTCAAGCTTTTTATGGTAGGGCCTGTAAAGCATTGTGACCATTTTGTGAGTCATTGTGACCAGTGAGAAAAGAAGTCTATCGATTAGCAATGGCTGACATTTCAAAATGGCTGTGTTGAAAAATGTTATTGGATTTATTAATGTTTCTCATCAGCTGTAATCACCAACAAATTTAAGTAAAAATGTCACAAGCTGAATCTGTTTAACAATTTATTATTATAAAATTTTAAACAAGTTTTATAACCTCTGATTTTTATTAGTATTTTAAAAATGCCACCTTTATCACATCATTACTAGTGGACTTAAGAAAAACATGGGTAAAATAAGTGAAAAAAATAGCTTGGGAATAAGGTTAGATATTGAAAGATTTTAATTATTTAATTAGGTGAAATTCGTGTAACAAATGAACCATTTTAAAGTGAACACTTTGATTCATTTTGAGAATAGACATTATGAGCTGGCATATTACTATGACTGATGTGAATGTATATCAATGTAAAATGAAAAAACTAGGACGTTTCTATTCAGGCAAAATTTTGAGAGAGATGTTTAAGCATTTGCATCTTAACTGCCAGAGTTACAAACAAAAATAAGGTTATTTCAAAACGCTGTGTGATGATGCTGATGTACAAAAGAAAATCTGGGTTTCCGTGAATTAATTTTAAGGAACTCAGGAAATACTCCGTGTAGGAGTATAAGCTAAAATTTCTATATCAAAATAGCTTTATTTTCCTTGCCTTTTACTTTTTTTTTTTTAACACCCAAAAGCGTGTTCTTTGATCCTTAGGCATTTTATTCTTAAGCACGAGTGTGATGCTCAGAGAATGTTAAATCCAGATTCTCTGCTGTCTGTTGAACCGCATATAGTGGTTGTATCAAACTGGACCTACCACCTTTGAATAATTAAATGTCATGAAGAAGTTAAGCATAGATTTTCTTTTGACAGTTTTGGACATCTGCTGGTTGGGCATGAATACAAGAATTTTAATGACTAAATTTGTACCTGCTTCTAAATTTATATACTTTATTTATTTTGATCCCAGAGCACACTCATGATTGTGAACAACAAAATTGTCCCCATAGCAGAAATCTTTTAAGGAAACTTTAAAAAGTTTTCGGTAATTATTTGGCACTAATGTCAGTTTTGGTGCATGTACTCAAAATTGGAAAAAGATGAGATGTAGGCTCTGTTTTAAGGTCAGACACGCAGATTCTCATGAATCGGAATTAGAACCAAGTGGTGTTTATATATTATGCTTCATTTTAAGGAACTTAGGGCAAATGTGATATAAAATATTTTGCATATTCAATACGTAGACCCACATGTTAACCATAAATATCATGTTAATGGTTTAAAATTTTATCTCATTAGCTTTAAATTTTTGTTTTATAAAATGAGACAGTAGGATTAAGTTAAAAATTAGCAATATATAAAATATGAAACATTTTAAAGCAAACTTTTATTATTTTGATGCAAAGACTGTATATGCTTATGTTAAGATTATTAACACGGACTCTATGCCATACCACCTAAATGTGTAAAATACCTGATCTAGAGCCCAGGACGTGGTAGCTATTCAAAAAGAGTCTTCTTTTGTACCACCAGTGGGGGAGAAATTGATCACAGACTCATAGACATAGACTCATGTACACTTAAGTAATCCTAGAATGACACAGGTACTTGTAGCCTCTTTCTAGATAGTTGGGCCCTCAGCTAGCATGAGAGCTTGGGTTAGGTTTCTTACTCTGTCAGTTCATTCATTGTGTCCTATAAGAAAGCATCCAGGGTACCTCCTTTATAGTAAATAACAATTACTGTTTTAATACCATCTTAGATATTTACTGCATTTTAATGTTCATCTGAATATCAAGAGGGTAGCATTACTTTTAATATTGCCAGAATAATTCTTATATTTTTAAGCCACTCTGGGGACACATCGATGTAATGGCTTAAACAAGTATCTTGCAAGTATAGATGTAGTTCATATATGTAGAAAAAATATGTACCTATGCATATATGGATATATGTGCTAGAATACTTAGCTTGCTGAATATCTGTGGATATTTACATTCATTTGAAATAAAAATATAAACACTTTTGCTGATGACCTTAAGACTCCAACTAAGTAAGTACCTTAGCATGATTTTATTTTTCCAAAAAATATTTTCTACACTTTGTTTTATGGGTTTTTTTTTTTAATTTTAATTCCAGTTAGTTAACATTCTGCAACATTAAATTACCGTGGTCACATGATTTGTTTGCTCTACATAAATATCCAAAGAGATTTAAATTCATTGAATTATCTGTGAACTTGTAAATCTTAGTTACAAGTTCATGGGTTTGTGGGAAAACGAAGGACTCGGGCAAAATATGAAATTTCCTTAAAAAGTTTTCCCTTTGTATGTATGAAATTTTAAATACTTTTTAAAATTACCAAAGGAATGTAAATTACTTTGCAGAAATTTTAGAAAACAGAAAAGCTAAAGAAATATGGAATACCACTGTCTCAACACAGTAACCATTAACATAGTGATAAATTTCTCCCAGTTGTCTTTCCTATGCATTTTTAAAGTTATTATAGGGAATACATAATTCTGTATCCTAATGTATTATCCCCTACTTAGCCTTTTATCATAAACATTATTCTTAACCTTGATTTTAATGGCCTAAAAGGTTGAATGCAGTATATATAAATAATTTGCCTTTCATTTCCTATCTACTTTCAGGATGTTTCCGCTATACAACTCAGACACCCAAATGCAACAAAACAATCATCATTGATCCATAAATTAAAGGGCCTGTTTTATTTACCTAACTTAAAATATAGTCTGTTTATCAATTAGCCAATTTTAATTGCTATATCACACCTAAACTCACCACGCCACCCAAACCAGGAATTAGAATATTACCAGTCATTTATACCTACATGTGTGTGCTTACCCTATTCCATCCTCTTGCTTTCTTTTAGAGGTAACCATTCCTTTGAATTTCATGTCTATAATAGTTTCCTTGCTTTCTGTTTATTTTGTCCCGTGCGTAGGGTTGCCTACGCAATATATTGTTTAGTTTCACTTGTTTTTAACTTTATAAAAAGCTGTCTCAGTATCTAAAATCTTTTGGTACTTGCTTTTTTTTCACTTTATATTGTATTACAAAGATTCATTTGTGTTGTATATAGCTGTGGTTCAGTCATCTTTACTACTTACTAATAGTAAATAGAAAAAAATTGTTTATTCATTTTACTCTGAATGGACATTTAAGTTATTAGGGTTTTATGTTTGGTTTTACTATTACAAACAGTACTGTTATGAACATCCTTATCCATGTATTTTATACAGATGCATACAATTTTCTCTTGAGTGTATACTTAGGACTGTAATTGCTATGTCTTAAGATATATAAATGATCAACTTTATAAAATAGTGTCTTACTGTGCTCTTGGTCTCCGTGCTTACTAATGAGTTTGAGCATGTTGTTTCCTCTTCCATGAAATGCCTGTTCAAGTCTGCTGCCCATTTCTTTTCATTGATCATTGTGTTTCAATTGTAGAAGTCTCTATATGTTTAGAATACTAATTGTTTGTCAGTTTATTCACGACATGTATCTTCCTTCGGTTTGTGTATTACATTTTCATTTCTATAAGGTGCTTTGATGAAAAGGAGTTCTTAATTTTTATGTAATTTAATTCATCCCTCTTTCCTTTTTTGACTAGTGCTTTTAGAAACTTAGTAAATTCTTCCCTATATCATCATCCATGTTTTTGTCCAAAAGTTTTAAACTTTTGCTACTGACATGTAAGTTCTTAATCCACCTATAGTTGATTTTTGTGTATGGTTTAAGGTAGAGTTCCGCTTCCATTTTTACTCATATAAATAACCCTTTCTTTCATGATATTTGTATATGTATCTGGAGTCTGTTTCTTGGCTCCTTATTTTATTCTATTTGTAAATTTATCCTTGCATTAAAACCATGCTGTTTTAATTACCGTAGTTTTATAAGTAGTCTTTATATCTAATAGGACATATCTTCCCTCATTGTTTTCTTCAGAAGTGTCTTGGTTATTCTTGGCCCTTTGTTCTTCCATAATACATTTTACAGTGCAATTAATTATTCATCACAGGCTATGCTGAAAAACCTCTTACCTTTCCCTTTTGTGCGCTTGCTTCTGTAAAACTCACAACTTTGAGAGCAGAGCAGAATGTCCTCTCTTTACAACATATCCCAAAGAGAGGGGAAGGGGCTGAGCTACTTCTGACAAATTCCATGTTCTAGACTCATCCATCAGAAAAGTCATTTTAGTACCTGGGAGCACTGAATTAAAGATGGACCAGGAAGCTGGGGGGAGCTTAGGGAAAACCTCTTGAAGGAAACGAGAGGAGTGGTGAATAAGACTTGCCCCAGTTTCTAACAATTTTCTAAAATTTCTAAGACTGTGTGGAAATAATCAGCACGCCCTGACATAGTCTGAGTGCTCAGACTCATAGCTGTTGGTCTTTTGTGTATATTTATTATACTGAAGAAATCAACTTCCATTTCTCTGAAGATCCTGTAACTTCTAACATCTTTCTTGATTTAAATAAGAATGATCCACATTTTACTTAAGTAGAAAATTTATTGTTAGTTTATATTTCTAGGCTGTTTACCTGTAATTACTAAGACTTTTCCATATAACTCTGACATATAACAGAGTACTGAACAGCCGCCTATACTTCCTAAAATTTCTTCAAGGAAGAGCAATACTTTAAAACCAGAGGTTAATGCCATTTTACTGTCCTTCCTCACTCTTCTCCAGTACATTTTTGAGAAGTAGAGATTATTAGCTGAGACTACAGCTGTTCTAAAATTTTTGCTTATGGCTACCTTTCCCCCTTATGTAATTCTTTTTGTAACCTAGAAGGAGAAAGTTATGTCATATGAGGGAGATATCTGCCTTTACACCTTCTAATTACTTCCTTGTCAGCTTAAGTTAGCACTGAGGACCCTACGAGAATGTGTCTAGAACCTCCCTGGGAGGGAGACTGGAATTCTGAGGTAGTATTGGCTTTATTATTCTAAAATCCTCTCCTGGTTCATTACCAAACATTCCAGTCGCCTTCTTAGCGCAGTGGGCAGCATGTCAGTCTCATTACCAAACATTCCAGAGTAATTATCTTCCTTTGAGTCAATATGTAGAGCTTCTTGGTTCTTTTATACTAGAGAGAAAGGTAAGTATTAAATAGTGCTTTCTGATTTAGTATTTCCCTTGGAGCATGGTTCTCCATGGAAACCACCAATGTATCGGCAGCAGGAAACTTTTTTTTTTTTTAAGATTTTATTTATTTATTTGACAGAGATAGAGACAGCCAGCGAGAGAGGGAACACAAGCAGGGGGAGTGGGAGAGGAAGAAGCAGGCTCATAGTGGAGGAGCCTGATGTGGGGCTCGATCCCAGAATGCCGGGATCACGCCCTGAGCCGAAGGCAGACGCTTAACCGCTGTGCCACCCAGGTGCCCCAAAGCAGCAGGAAACTCTTATGCACATATTGAGACACACGTACGAACATAAATATATACTGGCAGCACCAGATCTTTTATACACACTCAGATACACACACACACACACACACACACACACACACACACCCTGGGGCATCCTGTAGTAGGCCTTGGGGTAAAAGACGTACAAAGTGGCAAATCACAAAAAAGCCTTTTTAATGCTACCATGAGGCTTCGCACTAAGCAATGTGGGAGCACAGAGGACAGGCCAGCTACCGGACCTGACTTTTCAGGTGAGACTTGAAAGGCTATGTAAAGATTTGTCAGAATAAGAAAGTAGGAAAGGGGTCTTCCTCTCCCACATTCTCTATGGCTCCTTTTCTGTCTCCTAAAGTTTAGTAGTAATTAGGTTTTTCCCAGAGTTCTCTGCTCAGTCCACTTCTCTGTCCTCCTTTCCAGTAAGCTCCCCTAGCCTCATAGCATTACTCATCCCCTGCCCAGGAAGGTGTTCAGCATTCTATCTCCACACCTCGTCTGTCTGCTGAGCTCCATTTAGGCCGTTATTTTCAGGTGCTTGTGTGGATATCCATAAGATATTTTAAACTCAGTTATGTTTAAACTGAACATATTTTTATTAATGGCACCATTCATTCAGATTTGAAACCTTAAAATTGTTTGACTCTCTACCTGCTTGTGCCTCTTAGCTCTGTTAAACATGGAGATACAACACAAGGTTTTTATCTATCGCTGTATTAATATGTTTTCTCTTTTACATTTTCACTGCCACCTCCTACTTTGTAGCTCTTTAGTATCGATTGTCTCTCATAGCTCAGATCTCTTAAATGCGCAATTGCCACAGGGATCTTCCTAATAATCACCATGTGATTAAAATTTTTTCACTGGCTTTTCATTGCTTTTAGAATATAATTTGATTGCCTTAGCCTGTATTCAGGGCCTCTATTCTAAAACTACTTAATGTTCTAGGCTTAGGTCCCACTTACTGCTTTCATGATCTCTGTCTTGGGCCAGAAGCAAACTGGTTCCTGTTTCCCATGGTGGAACTATTCTGCTTGTGTGCTTTATTCATTAATTCAACAAATATTTATTAATCATCTATGTACCGGGCATTGTTCTAGGCCCTTGAGCAACATCCATGAACAAAATGATAGAAATCTCAATTCCTGTCTTCAGGCACCTTACATTTTAGCAGGGAGAGGAGGTTGCAGGGGGCAGGGTCCAATAAACCTAAGAAATGAGTATATTTTATAGTATGCTAGAAGATGGTAGTAGCATGGGAGGAAATAGAGCAGGATAAAGGGTGATAAGGAGGCGGCCATTAGCAGGAGGGGGTGAGAATGGAATAGAGGTTGGGCTAGGCCTATGCTTCTGTTATAGTTTCTTGTTCTTTTACTGTGCCCCTCATTTCTTCTTATCAAATCCAAATGGATTTGGGGACCTGTCTTGAATGGCACCTCCTCTGTCCCAGCTGAGGTCAAGTTCCTCTGAAAGTCCATGACTTTCTTACTGCAGTTGTCCTTGCTTAGTGACAAGTATTGCTTTCTTCCCTGCGTTTCAGTTACTTGTTAGTTTATCTTTGCTTCCCTGTGAAGTGCGGAGATCTCTGAAGAAAGGGGATCTCATACCTAGCTTTGATCGTTTCTTTAAGGTAGGGTTAAAGCCACCAGTTCGCATCCTGGCTCCATGCCTTACTAGCTGTGAGACACGGGCAGCTTATTCCAGGGGGTCCCTCAGCTTCCTTATCTCGGAGCCCTCTGTCTGAGGTTGATTGTTGTCTGCCTGATTTTCTCTGTCAGTCTCTTGTTTGTCGCTTACGTTATCACACTGTGCAATTTGTAGTCACTTGTCTGTGTGTTTGCCCTCCTTCCCTGAATGCAAGCTGCGGCAAGATGGAGAGAATGCTGGTTGTCTTGTTCTCAGGTTGTTTGCCCTCTCACTTGGAAGGCATGGATGTGTGTGGGAGTAATATGAAAGTGTCGGAACACGGTGTACCTTACATAAATTTGTAAAATACACAAATACGGTAGGAGATTGGTAGGCGATGCACAATGAACATTCAGGACCATTGAGTACAAAGAAGTCTTTTACAGTGTTCAGTAATGATGAAGAAAAAGACTATTCCTTCTTCCCATGGTTTCTACTTTGTTTTATCTTGGGAAATCTGGTTCTTACACTTAATCTGTTTCCTTCTCCTGTTGCTCATAAAAATCATATAGGCATTCTCTACATTGACGTCTTTACGGTTTTAGTAACATTGATTTTGTTAGGAGTAACTAGGAAATGATTATAAGGTATTTTGTGAATATAAATGTGAAGTATTTTATAATAATGGAATGGAGAAGAGAGAAGGAGAAAGGATTTCCATACTTGCATTGAATTTCAGCCCCTGACTATGTGGTAATTCCCGGAATAATAGTAGTCAGGACTCATCCCCAAGCCCGTTGCCCTAGCTGACTGGAAATACAGAGTGATGGGTCCAGGCTTCCAAGAATATGTGACTGTCCTTGAGGGAATACTAAAATTAGCTCTTATTCTATCCAAATTCTTATAAACCATTAATACTTTATTACCATTAATCTCCATATGATTTCCCTATGTAAATCAACCATGAATGCATGGTTCAGTACATTTACTATTGAAAGACTAACATGTAAAAAGAACCATAGCTCATTCCGGCCAAAACAAATGGTTCAGTTTTATCATCCCTAAATTTGATCTACGTTTACATCTGTTTATAAAATCTGAGCATTTCCCCCCTCAGCCTAATGCTTCAGTGCTCTCTTCTAATAAAAAAATCAATATATGCATCCAGCACTCATGAGTAACCCTATAATAATAAGCAGAGTACATGCAATTGAAAAAAAGTAATTTCAGGAAAAAACTGATTAGGATTGTGGTCAAGCACAGTCTTTCTTAAAAATAGAGGTTATACAGTATTAGGACTATAATAATCCTTTTAATTTGATTATACCATTTTGAGAAACCCTTAATCCTAATTAATCTATTAAAATCGTGTTTGGTGTTCTTTCCCTTCATACAATTAGTATTGCGGTTAATCTAAAGAATTCTAAATTAAGATGTTTTAAAATTTCTGATTCAATTCAGTTTTATAATTGTTCCTCTGGCTCTCTGTATTTGATCAATTTATAGAGGAATATTTGCATTCTAAATCATCAGTTTTATTTCAAATAATAAATGAGAATATTTTATGGTAACAAGTGTTTTTTTTTTTTTTAGAAAAGTCTATTTTCCTAGAAATATACTTGCTCTGTTTTGATGCTATCTACTTTGAGTTGCTAATTTTCTATTTCATGAAATTTTTACATTAGAAAATGTGTTTCAAATTTGATTTTCTTCATACCTTTGCGAACACATCAATTGCTTATGCAAAATAGGCAATATATACTTCTTATTATTCACTCTTTCACTAATCTTTGATGGTTGCACTTTGATAAATAAATAGATCATCTAAGATTCAATAGGCCAATTGCAGCATATAATAGCTATTCAGAGGCAATTAAACTGCCTTTTTTCATGCCGGCGTGTGAGCCGCCCTTTCACAACCTTCAACTTGATTCGTGGTGATTCAAAATTAACTTAAAAGTCTTGTTTGCTGACAGCTTAAAGCTTAATTGACTGAAAGCCAAATAGAGTGTGTTCTGTATTCAGCACTAGGGCTATTGATAAAGCCATGTGTAAATTGCGTGTGGTGAAAGACAGCGATTGGGCCCCCTGTTCTTGTATTAGTCCACAACTTAGCATTGCTACACAGTCAGAATTGCTTTGTCAAGTCTTTTATCACACCAGGTTAACTCTCTCTGGAGTTCCTCCAGCAGCAGAACAGTCCAGTATTGAGCTTCTACGATACAGTGGGGCCTGTAACTCTGTTACTTATTTGTGGTTTCATTTTTTTTCCCTTTAATATAGTATTGGCCTTTCATTTCTGAACAAGACTGTTTTTCAAGAAGCTACTGATTTTCTGTATTTGTCATTTTAGGAAAGAGCAGGGTGTATAGGTTTAGGGATTTTGAAAAATGCTTTAAGAAAAACAAGTATCATATCGATTTGTCTCTCTTATGAAAATTAAATCTAGCCATTTTGAACATTTAATTAGGATAAGGAATGCATGCTTAATAGCCTCAAGTGTGTAATGTAAACTGTTACATTACAGCAACGGTTACACTGTCAGATGCTTTCAGTACTTTCATACCAAAAATATTTCAGTGATTATTATACTTCTTAGGTATGTGCATTTCTTTTTAGAAATTGATATTTAAGGAATAAATGAGATGGATTATTAATATATTAGTATATTTTATAATTTCATAGTTATGCCTTTTTAAAACAAAAGCCTTACTAGATTCAGTTGTATAGAAAGTACGAGACAGTTTGCATATAAATATGCATTAACCAATAATGAAAAATTCAGAAGCAAAACTAAAACGGTTTTCAGAAGCACTTTACTGTCGTCATCTTTTATGTTTATATACCTTGGAACTCTGTAGACTTTATTTTTTAACGTGAAGCTTTTGATCTACTGATTTAATAATTTAAAAATGTAAGTTTACCCGTATAATGTGTTTTGAAGCTATTTCACAAGTAATGCTTATGTTTAAGTTTGACTTTTCTGGATCTGTGTGCAATGTATTTAGATATGTTTGTGATGAACTCTATTTTTTGTTTCTTTTTTTTCCTATTTTTTGTTTCTTAATTGTCTACAGTCAACTCTTAAATTCAGCATAGCAGATTCAGTACATTTTTTGAAAAAATCTTCTCATTTACCTAATGTCTAATGAATTAAATATTTGAAATGTGATAAAGCTTAAAGTGCCTATTTTATATCCTTACAATTTAGTACAGTTTTTTTGTTTTGTTTTGCTATGTTTTTAGAACATTCAAATGACAAATATAAAATAAAATCAATTTAGATAATTTTGAAGGAAATAATGAAAAATAATTTTTTTCATTATTGTGTATTTCAGGTTCTGTATAATGGCATTGAAAATATATTCTGCATCTTAAATATTTTCTTGCAGAAAATGTCTTTTTTTATTTTAGTATCTTTTTATTTTGGCATCAGAGTTAGAATTGGATATTGCTGTATCTCTTATTGATATTCTGGTAACCATGGCTATCTAATTTTACCTGCCTTCCAATTGATTTCCAATAAGAACCTAGTCTATTCATGAAGAATCAGGATAAGTTGCAACTTAGTTTCAAGATGACTGTAATTTAAAATAGTCTGTTACTCCTGTATACTTTTCAATAAAATAGTAATCATGCTTCAAAATGTAAAATCCAGAAGAGTACTGGTTTTATTGAAGTTTCACCTATACCCAGTGAGATTTGAGAGTCAAGAATGAATTGCTTTTATTGATCATGTTTTTGTATTAACGGTTAATCCAACATATCTTTAAAGGCATGAATTACTTGAAAACAACATTTTGTTTCTTTTTCATAATGTAGTTGTTTAGTATATACAAAACAGTCGTATTGGTATGAAGGGCAAATAAACTCCTTTTCTTATTTTTACCTTTAAAAAAAAAAGGCTAAATTTAATTGTAAAGATAATAAGTCTATTTTGTTTTAAATTAATTAAGCAATAGTGATGATAGAAAAGCAAAACTTACTACTTAAAATTTCGGAAAGGTAGTATGGTATGTTGAAATGTTGATTCCTTAGTCGGTAAGAGATTAGCAGTAAGAGACTCTTGGTACAGATTCTGAAAGGAATGAAAGCATTTTGTCAGGCCTTGCTGACTTTGCCAGCATTGTTTTGTAGATGAAAAAATGAGAATTGACTTGAGGTTCTAAAAGAGTTTACCTGTTACAAGGAGGGCCAAATCAGAGTCAAGTTCAGTGGTGCTAATTTTATATATGATACATTTTTTTAAATACTGCATTTTCTGGCAAATTATGATAATTGTAAAACTTTGAGTTTTTATTTATTTATTGCAAAACACTATTTTCAAATTCTTTGAGACTCAAGGCTCTTCTAGGAAAGTGTGACTAATTTACAATCACAAAATTCATGCTAACTTTGGATATCCCCCTTTTCTCTTATTACTTCCACATTATACTTTTACGTAAGTAGGTGAGTTTTAATTTTACTGTTTTTCTTGCATTTTCCCAAAGAGCTTGCTCCTTTATAAAATTAGTAGACTGTTACTCTGTTTTTAGTTAGCTGTTTGATTGTTTGGTATAACTATTAATGTACCTTAACCAGGGAAAAGGAATGTCCATTTTATATTCAGTAGTATATTGAAAGTGTGTCTCAGTGCAGCATGTAAGGGAAAATTTGACCATCTGTGATGAGATTTGATTTTATATTAACTTTTTTAACTTCTGAGCCTTAAAATGCTTTATAATTGGGATATAATGTGATATTATATTTATCAAACTATCTAAGTAATATTGCATTTGTTCATACCTTAGCAATTGAAACTTTATGTTAGGGTATTGATAAAAAAAATAAAAAGAAAACATTAAAAATCAAATGAGAAGGTAATTAGAATACTAGAAAGTTTCTAAATATTACAGTTTGTATTCAGACAGTGTATTTGGCATTTTAAAGTACCTAATAACTAAAAGAATACTTTTATTTTGTACTTAGTTATCTAAATCCTCCTGGGAAAATATCAGATGTCATCCAGTTAAATAAAATGTCCACATAATATCATGACTCTCATTTAGGTTGAAATCTATATTAAAATTGAAAGTGATAAGTTGTAAAACTATAGATGAGATCCTAAGTATCTGGCCATATATTTTTATTTGAGCTTTTAAAAATGAAGAATGAATTAATGTCTTTCAGAAATGACATCTTCATTAATATTAGCTTGAAGTTGAGAGGATTAGTGTAATAGCATACAAGAATTAACTTCTGATAAGTTCAGAGAAAATTACCTTGATCATCAAATTTATGCATATGATCTAATAACATTACTAAATACAGATCATTCTATATTATTTACTTAATCTTTCAGGTAATAGAAGGTAAATGTATCTGAATTTTCTCTCTCTACTGACTGATATCTAAAATAATGCACAGTGCATTATAGTAGATATTCAGCAGCTGAGATGATCATATATTGAAAGTGAGACATGAATAGCATTGATAAAAGAAGCATTATTTTAAAATACATTCAGGATCAAAGCCAAGGTTACTTTCTGATGAATTCTCTATTGTGATTAACTTGATTTTATTTGGCTTATATGTGATGCTGAATTATATATGATGCTGAATGGTAGGAAAGACGTCAGGTTTTATTTAGATAGATCAGACAAGAAAGAGTTGACTGTAACTCTGTGAGTTATGCCATGTTATCCAAAAGAGACTGATCACTATGTTAATGTCCTTTTTACTAATCATTTGTATAAATTGCCCTCTAATCTAGTGGCAAATTATGTGTTAATATTTGGGGTATTTTTTGATAAGACAATGCCCGGTAAACAGAGTGGTTGAAACATCCCTAAGTGCTAATGAGTACTTACTTGGTAGTCTATACTAATGCTTTAGTGGATGCTGAACAAGTTTAGATGTTAAGCTTTTTAGGAAGAGTGAATGATGGCTAATGATTATTTAATGACAGATCTCTGTACTGAAAGGCATTTAGCACTCAAAGTATACTGCAAAGCCTATTTCTCAAAGCTTCAGACAGGTTTATTTGGTCTCACCTTGAATAGAACAGTGCTGTATTGATTTCATTGGTGTGGATTTAAACACACTATCGGCTTAGAATAGCACTAGTATGCAGTAGAAAATGATTGTCTTAACCCTTATGGTGACTCTAAGCTATTCTGTGATATTAAGACGTGAACTCCGGAAATGATCATGAATTTATTTGCAATATTTGGAGTCCAGTATATGAGTTTGGAAAACCTTTGTGCATGTGAGCTTATTGTAGACAGTAACCTTTAGTGGGACTTATAGAGAGGTAACTAAAACTTAAAGTTCTATTTTTAATGAGTGTTTTCCTTCATATATTGTATTTGAAGAATTTCTCTTCTGTGGAAATTGTTGATGTTTCTGTGGATGACATGCCAATTTTATTTTATTATTTATTTTATTTTTTTAAAGGTTTTTATTTATTTATTTGACAGAGAGAGAGACAGTGAAAGAGGGAACACAAGCAGGGGGAGTGGGAGAGGGAGAAGCAGGCTTCCTGCTGAGCAGGGAGCCCAGTGTGGGGCTCGATCCCAGGACCCTAGGATCATGACCTGAGCCGAAGGCAGACGCTTAACGACTGAGCCACCCAGGCACCCCCCAATTTTATTATCCTGTTGGATAATACATTATTTTAGCTATTTGATCTCTGAATGCTAATAATGTTTATGCTTAATACTTTGTATTTTTTTGTATGTTTCATTATATATATGTGTGTGTGTGTATATATATATATAAACATATATATTCCACATGAAATCCAGTTGAAACTAGTTACTTCATATGCTTGATAGAATATCTCCCCCAATTTTTTTATATTTGTTCTGGATAGCCCCAGTAGAAAATATATGTAACATTATTAGATACTATAGACCAAAACTTAAAGACTTTTTTCTAATTATAAATTTTGTTTGCTTTTATTTTTTTTGAGAAACATTTTTAATTATACAGGATTTGGAGATACCTAATAAAGATTCATCTTGGAGTAGGCGTCAAATATTAACTAGTTTCTGTGCAACATATGCTGACTTATAGGCCAATGAGGATTCTAGAGATCGATCTGGGATGATGTTGCTATGAGTGCCCACTCTCTTTCATGCCCTTCACCTTGTCACTTGAACACTTAACCTGCTTGACCTTCCTTATCTATAAAATATGGATATTGGTTTGGTTCGAAGGATCTATGATCCCTTTTTTTTCCTCTAAAATTCCAAAATTTCCTAACAGTCATCTAGTCTTGGACCCAGGAAATGTTTTACACACTTTACTTCTGATTTGTGTTCTTTTCCTTTTAAATTCTTAATGGTTTATCTTTTTTTGTGAAAGAATTTGGAAAGTGACTGTAGTGGACACATAACTATGTCATTATAACAAGTAGAGTGTCAGTGCATATGTGAAGTACCCCAAGTAAGCAGGTGGAATTTATATGGACCTGATATTCTTTTGATTATTTCAAAGATGGACTTCAGGTTTTTCTGTTTTTTTGTTTTCTAAATGGGGAGCCTTTTCCTTGGACAGGTTTTTTTTTTTTTTTTTAACCATAAGTAAACACTGTTTCTTATTATTTGAGTGTTTTGTAGAAATTAAAAACATTGGATAAAGTATTAGAAAAACTATTCAGCTTTTTCTTTTGCTAATAAGAGAAATCGTTTTGAGAAAAATGATAAGCATGTGTTAAATTCTTGCTTAGGATTGTTTTCATCTGCCTGTGTTCAACCCTTCTGTGCTGTTATGACACTGACACTGGTGTTATTGTGGGAGCCGTGGTGGTAAGAGTTCTCAGTAAAGGCTGTCGCCTCTTGATTTGATTCTCCTTTTTTTTTCCTGCCAAAAAGTCTCAGAGCAGTTCAGTAAGAGCCATCCTGGATATATGGGTACACCTTTCATCAATACACATGTATTTTGTAGGTTTTTACATATGAAAGTATGTCTCTAGTCTTAATAAAAGATGAATCAAGATAGGGTTATAAAACTATTTCTTCGCAACTCCTGAGTAAGGTAAAGACTTGAGCTAATCAGGCAGAATTTTGAGGAAATGATTATATGTTATCATGTAGCAGAAACAGATTTTTTAAAAACCAGTCTTTTAAAATAGTGTGACATACTACCAACCAGAATATCTGACTACATGCATATGCAGGTTAAAATATTAAATTTTCCTTTTAGTGTTCATTTCAGGAGTATAGTAGCTTTTTCAAATCCACAGTAGTAACAAATCAATGACTGATTTTCAGGATCTGTAGGTGTTATGTACTTAGCTTTCTTTGGTTCAACAATGAAAGGACTATGCAAAATTCAAGGCTCAAGGACTGTTTTGATTTGATATGTATAAGATAGGCAACTCAGATCCAAGTTATAAATGGAATTAGCCAATTAATAGGAAATCATATGAAATAGTTACATGGAAGAGAATATTAGTAAATTTTAATATCCATATATGTATGCTTATTTGAGAAGAAATCATATAACCAGAAAAAGGGTCTGAGAAAAAGAAATTTGCCAAATAACAACTGCAGTCAGTTTGATAGACTAGTTATTTTCTTCATAAAATGAGGAAATGTAAAATAATTTAAAAATCATCTATAATAATTTCAAAGGCACATAATTCTTCTCTCTACATGTGGCTTAAAAATGATAAAAGCCTGAACATGTAACAAGATCAGAAATGGCAATCCTGTTTAGCTGTCTAATAAATTCAAGCTTTTGATGTCTTTAAGCTCTCTGGAGCTACTTAGAAAGCTCTTTGAAAAATGGGCCAAAATGTCTTTTACCCATGTGCATATTCCTTAGGCTGTATAAATGGGTTACTTTTTCTATAGGTTCTAGGCTAATACTGGGTGTACCCTTAATAGTTTGAGGCTGTGGTTTATTTTGTCATTGGCTTTTAGACTTCTAGCACAAATGCTTAGTTTACTTTTGCTTGTCTTCTTCTTTTTCAAAGCTTTACTTTCTTGGTCATCTGTTAATGTGATTAGTAAATTAAAAGTCAAAGTTGTCTATGACCTTTTTATTTCTCCTTTTAAATTTCTTTTCTTACATTATTTCTCCTGTAAATTTAAAAATATTTTTCCTTAATTTTTTTTATTTGTTTAGTTCGTAGGAATTGTGCCATATGTTAATCTATATCAAGTTTTAATAACTCACAGGATGCATAAAAAAGATAAATCTTATGTATTTCTGCTAGTTGTCAACCGTGTTATTAAAATCTTCGCTATAAAACTTTGTTTTGGGCTTAACCACCACAACTTTTCCCAGATCTGCTATTACTTCAAAGGTCTGGCCATTAATTTCCACAATAGTGGAATTACGTTGCCCCTGACTATGCTCCATTATTTCTACTTAACAACTCACCTATAGTGAAGAAAACAAAAGGAAAAAAATATAAGGTGATCATTCTTCAAAATCAGAGATAACATTATAATCTACTAAGAAAAATAAAAGCAAGAAATACCTTAGAGGTTCCAATTTACTACAAGCAAACCTTTAAAAATTGTAACTTTTGGTTACATGGCATTGTTTCATTATTGTGACCAAATGTATAAAAATTCAGAAGAATGAATACTACAGATATTTCTTAAAAATGAGCAGATGTACTTGTTAACTTCTCAAAAGTAGAACAAGGCAATTATCCCCTTTGGTCTGTTTTATATCACCAAGTTGATTAAGATAATTAACCTTGGTGAAAATAGTTTTTAAGCCAATCTAATAAATGGTTGTCATTTATAAATAACAATGACCTCAGGTGTAACAGTCTGTTTTTCACTGTGCTGTAATGCACAGGTGTGAAATGGTCATAGAATAGACCCTAACAGTGCCCCAAATATTAAGTCTCATGTGTCCCATTTGATCTCTTACAGAAACACATCATGTCTACTCCAGTATTTTTATAGGTGACTCTCATTGCAGAAGGTGTCTTTTTCTGAACACTAACTGTATGAGAATTTATGAGAATGATTTGCCATGTTTTCAGATGTCTATAACTTTATAAGCCACTAACCACTGTTTCTGAAATATTTCTTTCTTCGTGAAAAGGCTAATAATGGTCTTCTTAATGTTACAATTCGTAGTTTTTAAAAACTTGACATGTTATCTCAGATTCACCTTTGAAAGGTAAAGTGAACCTACAATTGAACATTATTCTTGGTAATTATTAACTACAAGATTTCTGACTACATAGGTATCGTAGATCTCTGGAATTTTTTGAATCTCAATTTTCTCTCAGACTGAGAGTGTTTGCACTAAAAGTAAAAACAAATTGACTTGATGTTTAGGTAGAGAATGGAGGGGGGAGGAAATAAGATAATGGAGATTGTGGGGAAAAGGATATAGAACCTGTCTGTGTGAAGAATAAGAAATTGTTACAAGAATTACTTGAAAGTACAAGTAGCTTTCAAAGCTTAAGCTTTCTACTTATCAAAATAATCAACATACCCCCAAATAATATTGTGATTATTTTAACCTTCCTTTGAAAAAGAAAGTATTCATTTTGGAGCGTTCATTTATTTTGCTTTTGTCTGATTTTGTGGAAGATGGATTTGATGTATTTTGTCAAATGCACATACACATAATACATGTATGTACAAGACTCGTTATTTTAAAATGGCTTAATCAGCAGCAGCTGCTGAGGGAGATATGTGTTTGCAGCCCCTGTTGTGTTCCAGCAGGGGGCTATCGTGCATACATACAAATGAAGAGCATGTTTGTTTACTTCAGCTTTGCTGGAGGGAGGGGGGACGGGACACACAGTGTAGCAGCAACAAAAAACAGGGAAAACCTCATAGATTTGGGGAGCAACTTCCATATCCCTCACCCCCAGTAGGTATGAGGAAAATACTGACAGATGGGTCAAAAAGTAAACTAAAATGTTTTTAATGCAATGGAGGAAGGCTGTGTTGGTAAGAGAGATGAATATGTGGACGTACACCTGCTTTGGTAATAATGTGAAAGTTTGTAAGTAAATGTTCAAGTGCCCCATGATTGTCATTTTTAATCAATTCATCTTTTTTTCCCAAAGAGGTAGGTTGGAAGATTCAGAAAACTTGGACATTTTATTTACTTACAGTGCACAGGCAGAAATTTACATGTTGGCCATATAACCGTCTACAGTTTTAACTTTTTTCCATATCATCGAAATTTATTTGCCTTATTATGTGAAAATTGCAGGTTTTGCAGTGCTCTAAGATGTGCCAATAAATGAAAATGGTGTGCAATATTCATATAAAAGCACTTGGCTGAAGAAAAGGAACTTCATTACATTTACAATGGTGTAGAACCACAGATTCTCCTTATGAGCTTAAGAAACCCAGCTTCACCACCAAGAGAGTGAAGTCTCTGAGTTTTTTTTCACACATTGGATTGTCACCAATCTATGCCTTTTTGTGTTCCCATTTAACAAATTCTTCTTTAAAATATTTGACTAAGAATTGGGATATAATGGATAACTGTAATTTAATTAGTAGAATACTATAGTGTTTTAAATTCTTTTAAAAACAAGTTATTTCCAAAATGTATAATGTATTAATATGAAAAGATTTTTGCTTAAAGATTCCATCACCGCCCCTCCCATTGTTAAAACTTATTTGGAAGATTACTGTTACCCATCTGGTTAAAAGTTGACGTCTTTATGGCATTGTACTTCACCAGTCTTAAGCAGCTCTAAGAATATCAAGTAGGTGTAGAAAATGTTCAGGTCAAATATATGTGGAAACAGTTTACACTGTGGAAACTCCGCTGAGGGTCATTTTTCTCATTATGATTCTAAAACATAGACAACACATTTTGATATCTCAAAAATACAGTTCTAGCTCACTTAGATTTAAAAGTTAATGTCTTGGCACACTAAGACTATAATATACTTTATGTCTATATAATTATACATTCATAATGTGTGTATGTGTATGCAAAATCAGTATATTTGATTAACACCGTATAATGATTATTAAAAAGGCATATCTTAAAAATAAATTAATATTCCATTAGGAAACCACATTTATCAATTTCAATAATAGACAGTTGAAGTCATTTTGTTTAAAGTACATCTAAAAACAATTTGAACTCAGCTTGCTTTTGAAGATCTAGTTTCTTTTAGATACTTCTGTTTATGTTCAGAAATGTATTAAAATATTTGATTGGACATATTTCACCATCATTGTAAACTCATCTTAATATACAATCTTATGTGGTTTTCATAGTATCAGTTGATAATGCCCCATCACATTAAAAGTATCCTTGGGGTGAGAAAAGAGAAGTAGATAAAAATCAAACTTTGGAAGAATATTTCACCAGTCTGAAAATAAAAATCTTTTGTAGTTTTATTGACTAACATTTGTAAGAGCGTTGAATATACATATGATAAGACTATTCTAACTTTCGCAAAATTTGTAAATAGTAAATCATGTCCTAATTCTGAAAATTTCTCTGTCCTCAATTGCCAATATTAACAAAGTTCACTTTATTAAATTTGCTTTGTTTTTTTTTAAAAATAATTGATCAAAACCTAGTATAGCGAATATGCTTTATGGCAAATAAAACAAAGTTGTAAAGAACCATAATAGAGACTGTTTTCTAGCTTAATCCAACTTATTATTTTAAATAGTTCTCTATATGCTGCCCTTTAGTTTTCTGCTGTGAGATACTGCAACATATTCTTTTCTGATCATTCGAATAGAATCCTACAAAGTCAGTTATTAATTAATATATAAGATATACCTTACTGAATACAATTTTTTTTTTGCTCTCCGAGGCAGTACATAGTAACAGCAATTTATTTTTCTATACATATAATTCTAAAATTTATTAAGCACTGAAAGAGTAAAGAAAAGCATTTAAAATTTTATTCTCATTTATCATGAATAGGTAGATATTTCTGAATTTCTAAAGGGATGTTTTAGAATATATTGAAATTTATACCAAATTTAGAAAACATTGATATCATTGTCCCATGTCACTTCGACTCTATCATATGGCAGAAATTTCTGGCATAAAATGAGTATGTTAAACCAATCTGAATGTAATGTTTTGATTTAAAAAACCCTAATGATATGTTTGTGATACAGTGTTAAGTATAGTCATGATTGTGAGGTGAATTACGCTTGAATTAAAACACATTACTTCATTAGTTCTAGAATTTTAAATATCAAACGTATGTTAAGTCATCTATGGAAAGCATTCTGATACTCGATCCTAAACAAAGAATCAAATTTTAGATAACGGTTTTTCCAGGTCAAATCTCACCGTTCTTACACTATAGCCTCAGAGTAGTAAATTGGTAGTATCTTCTTTTCTAAGGCTTAATACCTAATACAATAACAGAGCTCCATCAGTATATGGCTAATCGCAGATATAAAGTATCTGCTGGTAGTCCATCTCTCATAAAACCGCCGTTAGCCTTAATTCAAATCCATTGATTCCTATTCCAGTTAAAACTGAAGAACTTAATATGTCTTTTAATCCTTTTATTGTAAGCTAGGATAAAATTAATTTTACCCTGGAACTGCACAAAGCCAATTAACATGATCTTTAGAGTTATTTAGTAAAGTGCTTCAAACTGTTAAATTTATCTTGACCTCTTGGTTGCACTCTCTGACTGCTTTTTAAATGAGGCAATCAATATCTCACAGCCCTTTAAATAGCTTAAACTTCTCAAATATTTTACCTGTGTTCTAGTTAAGCTGTAAGTAAAGTGTTTACTCCTGCTCGTGTAAATCTAGAGTCAATTATGCTAAATCTAAAGACAATTATGTACTTTTGAGGAACACTGTATGAATTAAATGGTGGTTTTAATAAAAATCAAAGGCTCATATTTCGTTTAAAGAAACCCCATAATGAAGCTTATTATTTTTACACGAAACAAGTGGTCTCTTTGCAACTTAAAATGTAGAACATTTATGTCCTTTACCACTGCATGCAGCTTCTGTTTTCCACACAGGGCTAGTAGAAGGAATTAATTTTCTTACTGTGATAGGGTGATCAACCGTCCTGTCAAGAAAATGGATCTCCATGTCACCCTTTAGCATGATTAAATGGAGGCATGTCTCTGTGAAAAAATACCAAATTTTCATGAGACAAATGAAACTGTAGGAAGGTCTACTTTTACAGAATTATTTTATTTTTAATATCTCAAAATCTCCCATTTGGTTGTCATTTTATTTATAGGAAAACATTGCAGCTAATTGCCTGTGTCTTGTATTACTTAAGAGCAAACCCAGGCAAAGCCAATAATTTTAAATATTTTCAAATCTGAAAAACTGAAGAATCAGAAATTGCTATGTTACTGTTGGAATAGTAGTAGGAAATGGGTATCTGTACCTTATACAATCACTGATCAGTCAGTGTCTCTAGGAGATCCTTTTTCTTGCTCTTCTTTCCTTATTAACAAAGAGCTAACATATTTTCAGATCTGAGTACTGATAAGAATTACATACCATAGAATTTCAGCATCAGTAGTATTAATAGCCAGTTGGACAGTGTTCTTATGAGCCTGTGCACATGCCAAACTTTAAATTACACCAAGTGATGTGCTTGACAGCTAATTAAGATTTCATATTTTGGCCATTTAGCAGAGAGCACCTGTTATGATTCTTTCTATTAGCTTCAGGATAAAATTTACAAAGGGCTGTTTTAAAGTACATTATTAAAACTTCCATAAAGTCTTAATTCCTTCCCGAGAAGTGGGAGTTAAGACAAGATTGAGGTAATTAAACAAAAGGAACATAGGGAAGGTGGGGGACCAGGGGCGGAGGCGGAGCTCTCCAAATGCCCCTGTTGTTTAATTTCCTACTGGAAGCAGCCCATGTGTGCTTCTGGGCCCCCCTCCCCCTTCAAGCAGTGGCCGTTGCACAGGCTGAATGGCTGGGGTCAATGCCTTGCCTATTGATCAGTATCCCTGCAGTCCCTTGCTCCAGCAGCTGCTTCATTGGCTTCTTTCAGGGCCTGCTTCAGTACATTAGAATAGAAATCCATAACCAGAGCTGTGCTCATCCAAGCAGAGGAAGAAACTAAATTAAATGGTATAAAACAATCTTGGATCAGGAGTTTGTGCCAATTCATCTTGATCTAAGATGTCACACCGGGCTCTCTGTCTGAGCACCTGGGCTAGAGGCAGCCATAGTGAAAATAGATGGAGCTGCGATCACTCATTTGTCAGCTAAGGAGCAAGGCAGCGGTTAGCAATTCCCTTCTGCAGAGGTCAGCTGACAGAACAATCAGTGCAAGTGCAGAAGAGAGCTTTCCTTTGAACTATTGTTATGGAGCATGCTCTTGCTGAGACTTGGGGGGAGGGGAGCTTGACTTGCTTCCTGTTTCAAGACTACTAGGGAAAGAGTGAAATATATACTGCATAAATCTAAATGCAGTTGCGCAGAGCTTTCGCTCCCGTGTGTTCTTGTACTCAAAGTTGGTTTTAAATGCATGTACAGAGATACAGATTATCAAACTGGTAAATATCACTTTCTCCAGAATTTGGGTTCATTCTCATCCTCCTACACACAGAGGCAGTGGTTACTGATTTTGTTCCTTCCTAGTATGGTTAAGCTCTTAGGTTTCTCCCCCACTTTCGTTATTAGAACTATGACAGATCAGCGGCATACTTGGAATCTGTCATTGCATGGACGCAGTAAGACTCTTACGAATGTTTCTTTACCTTTAAAAAACTAGAAACAAAACCATGGAGAGAACTGCATACTGTGATATCTGATTAGAAGGTATTTCTGAATGTTACTTAAATGTTTTTGAACATTTTAATTGAGGCTTTTTGTAAGAAATGTGAATTCATGAAATATGACTTATCATGACCTTGGAAGTGATAAAGTAATTTTATTAACATTGGAGGAATATCCTTGTAAAGCAGCATGCAAGTGGTTTGAAATATACTATAAAAAAATAAATTAGGGAAATGAATAATAACTAAAATTTTATATGAAAGAATTACAGTATTTTTAAAGATCAGTGTATTCTCTGTGGACTCATTTTGGATTTTGTCTTTTTCTATACACTAGTGAAAACTAATGGCAAATTTTCAGAACTTTTTTTTTTTTTTTTTAAGATTTTTTATTTATTTGACAGACAGCCAGCAAGAGAGGGAACACAAGCAGGGGGAGTGGGAGAGGAAGAAGCAGGCTCATAGCGAAGGAGCCTGATGTGGGGCTCGATCCCATAACGCCGGGATCACGCCCTGAGCCAAAGCAGACGCTTAACCGCTGTGCCACCCAGGCGCCCCTCAGAACTTTTTTTTTTTTTTAACAATTATGCAGAAGTTAAGAAACTACAGCAGCAACAACAAATCTTTTTTTTGTACTCAGTTGAACCAAACTTTTCTTATTTTCCAAATAAATGGTAATCACTCTAAGATGTTACCATCTTAGTTTTCCTAGGTTTTTTTTCCTTTAAGTCCTTTAATGCCACTTTCTTACACAATTATTCCTTTCTAGCTCTTAAATTCTTTGTAATATCCTGTCATTTCCTTTTCTTAGGCTCAACAAGGTCTGCCTGCACACATCCATTCTGCCTTTCAGCACAGCTAAATAAATGCAATTTAAAGTTTATACTAAAAAGCTTTGCGCTCTAGGTGTTTTTTTTTAAATTAAGCTTCTAGAAAGGCTATACCCACCTACTTACTTTGAAAGGGTTTCTTTTGCTTTGTTTTACTCTTGTTTTAGTTAACTTTTGCTAAAATTGTTACTAAATTTTTACTATTTTACTTTTCTAATTTTGTCTTGATTAGTTAATTTTGTTCATTGTTTTACTTAATTTAGATTTTTAGAAGAATTTAAGGCATGACATCTAAAATCTGCAATGTTTCCATCAACTTACCCAGGACTCACCATAGATCTTAAAGATAATGTGCTTCTCTGCATCTCCTTTTTAACATCCCAAGACCAAACCAATCTTAGTGTCTCACTTCGATTTCTACGATATCTTTCTGAACCCCTAAATCTAATTACATCACTCTGTGGCCTAAATCCTACCTTGAGTATCTTCCTATTTTTTATAGGGTAAGAATTGAAATGTGAATAGGATCTACCGTGCAATATGTGGTCTGGCCTTGTCTGCCTCCCTTGCCTGTTTTCTATCTTTCTCTTGGCTCATAGGCTTCCAACCCAATTACCTCTCCTTGAAATAGAAGTCAACACATTATTTCATGCTTTAGGTTCTTAAACATACTGTTCTCTCAGTTCATAATGTTCTCCTTGATTCTGTAACCTAGTTCTGATTCTTATTTAGTAGGCTTTAAGTTCAGAGGATATCTCTTTTCATGTCTAGCATAATGCCATGAGCACACCAGATCTTCAGTTCTTATACTGAGACCAAGTAACTGATGGAATGAATGAATTTCTGCCGCCACTGGTACTTACTGTTTTTCACCTGATCTTTGCAGGAGTCTTCTTTTGGTTCTACTGAACTTGTCTTGTTTTACCTCAAAATCTGCCTTCCTACTGCCACTATCATGATCTTCCTAACAATGAATAAATCTGATATCACCACCTTATTCAAAATCATTCAACACCTTACCATTAACCAAAAGTTAAAAGTCTTCAGCTTGCCCTGCAAAAGTCTCTCTTGATTTGGTGGTACCCCTAAAGCCTCTTGTGTTGTCATTCCCTTGCCTTACCTCCAGTTAGTATAGAATGACAAAGTAAATGAAGAGACAAAATAAAACAAAACATCTAAAAGCATTCAGAGGTCCCCGCTGCTAATTTCTTAGTTGGCATACTGAGCTCTGAGGGCCATTTGCTATATTGATTTAATTAGTATAGAGACAAAGTACTGAAAGGGGCCAGAAAAGGTGGATGGATGACTAGAAAGAGTAGAAAGCTGACTTCCAATGAAAATGTTTCCAGAAGTTCACTTTTTAAATTTCTCTGTACCAAATATATAGCCATGATGGATAAAATATACAAACAGAAAACCAAAGAGACATAACTAGTCTCCAGAAAGATAGATATCTCTGTGGACAAGTAATAAAATAGAAATGATCTGGGCTGAAACCCTTAGCTCCTTTCTAGGCTTTTGGCTCCTGTGAGCTAAAGAGGACTTAAAATGTATCATTAGTAAAGCTTAAAGCCAGGAGCTAGGCTATGGCTTTGCCATTTCTTGAAAGGACCCTGAAAGGATGTGAGTATATCACTACTCAGTTAAAATTGAAGTTATGTTATTTAAGGTGAGGAAAATGGATGTTAACTCTGTGACTGGCAACATAAACCATAATAGGTTATGAAAATAAGTGAGTTGTGTTTATCCTAAGAACCTGGAAACAAAACAGGGGTGCTCGGATGACTCAGTGGGTGGAGCATGCGACGCCTGATCTCCGGGTTGTGAGTTCAAGCCTGTTGGGTGTAGAGTTTATTTAAAAATAAATAAATAAATAAACCTAGTAACAAAAAGAACTGATAGAAAGAAAACATAAAGTAGAAGGAGAAATAATAAAAATAACAACAGAAGTTGGTGAAACAGAAATGAAATAAGATCAAAACCAGTGGGTTTTTTTTTTTAATTTTTTTTTTTAATTTTAGAGAAAGAGTGTGCAAGTGGGAGGGTGTGGACAGAGAGAGAATCTCAAGCAGACTGCCCACTGAGTATGGAGTCTGACCTGTGTCTCATGACCCTGAGATCATGACCTGTGCTGAAACTGAGAGTCAGATGCTCAACCAACTGAGCCACGCAGGTGCCCCAACAAAGTATTTTTTGAAAATCTAGTAAAATATATATTTCTAGCAAAACTGATCAAGAAAAGCATGAAAAGTAATATTAGAGAAGGCAAAATACTATTTAGAAGGATCCATAGCAATGATACATTTGAAGTATTTTCATCGTAGAGAATACTGCAAATAATCTCACACCAATAAATTAAAAAACTCAGATTAAATAGGTAATTCCTTTAAAACTGCAAGCTATCAGAAATGACTCAGGAAGAAATAGAAAGCCAAACTGAATAAGTAACTGCCAAACTGTTTTCTAAAGTAGTTGTACCTTTTTACATTTCTACCAGCAATGGAATCATTTTCTGTTCGTACTTGACAGCACATTTTATAATCCTTTTTATTGTAGCCATTCTAGTGGATGCGAAGTGGGATCTCATTATGGTTTTGATTTACATTTTTCCTAATGACCACTGATGTTAAGCATATTGGCCATTCATATATCGTCATATATCAAATATCCATTAAAATTGTTTACCATTTTAAAAGTTGCACTTTTTTATTATTGAGTTGTGAGAGTTCCTCGTATATTCTGGATATAATCCTTTATAGATATATAATTGACAGTATTTTCTTTGGGTCTGTGTGTTGTCTTTTTACTTTCTTGATTCTGTCATTTTAAGTGTAAAAGTTTGTAATATTGTTGAAATCCAATTAAGGAAATTTTTAAAATTACTTGTGCTTTTTGTATCATATCTAAGAAACCATTGCCTACCCCAAGATCATGAAGGTACCGTTCTCTGTTTTCTTCTGCACGTTATTTTGTTTTGGCTCTTATATTTAGTACTGTGAATCTATTTTGAGTTGATTTTTTGTGTAGTGAAAGGTGGAAGGCCAAATTCATTCTTTTGCAGGTGGGTAACCAGTCACCTCAGCGCCATTTGTTGAAAAGACTGTTCTTTCCGGGAAGAGTAATCTTGAAATGTTTTTATTATTATATGTCTTTTATGTATTGATATTTTAACTTATGTTTTGGTTTTCAGGTTGCTTGTCAAGTATCCCACAAATGAAAAAGATTTCCACATCTTATGAGGAAAGACGGAAGCAAGCTACTGCCATTGTTTTACTAGGAGTAATAGGAGCTGAATTCGGTGCTGAAATTGAACCTCCTAAGTTATTGACCAGACCTCGAAGCTCAAGTCAAATTCCTGAGGGATTTGGCTTGACTAGTGGTGGATCCAACTACTCACTGGCCAGACATACCTGTAAGTTATAAAATTCCTAATGCTGATCTATTAGTTTCAATACACATTTTTTGTTAACAAATCCTCAGAATACGTATTCTGAGTTTTAGCTTCAACAGAATGTTGACATGAAGTCAGGAAGCAGTACAATCTGTTTGGTACCTCACCCTTTGGTTGTAGTTACCCAGACTTCTTTTTAACATTTAAAACATGGTTTTCTTGAAAATGCTTTTCTTAAAAAACACATTTCTGATCTTTGTGTTCAAGATTTTAGCCCAAACATAATTTCTAAAGTGGTTTCTATAAAACTATGCAATATGTCCTGAATATGGTTTGAAAGGTCAGGAGTAGGGGCAGATTAGTTACAATCAGAGTTCAAAGAGCTTTTGTGGTACTGCTACCTTTTATTCTGTGGTTGGTATGTTAATAACAGGGTAAGGATATTTTATAATGCCTTTTGTAACTTCAGTTTTGGACCTCCTTTACGTAAGGTCAGAATATTCCTACCGTATTGCAAAATTATTTCTAACAAATTGTGTTATTATTAAGGACCAAATATAGTATACTGAATATATCACAAAGTATTCTTTATAGAACAAATTGCAATGTGCTTTGGGGCTTGGGGCCTTTTAGCAAGGGAAAAAGATACATGTTACTTGCTAGTTACAAGAGCGGACAACTGCACTGGCTCATTGTCACATACTTTTGCTTTGAAATCATGGAGTCCTATTAGCTTTTATTATTAAAACCCTCCCATAGATTTAGCTGCCTATCCCTGCCCCCGCTTCCCTTTTTTTAGATTCTTAATACAACAGATACTTACTAGTGGTTGGTATTCTCCTGATCCCTATTTGACATTAAAAATCAGAGAGTAATAATGACAATACCACCACTAACAACAATAAGTAACTAATTCTTTGAACACGATTTTAAGCTCTTGTACTTACATTAACTCAGTTAATCTTCATAATAACCCTATAAAGTGGGCAGCTTAGTTATCTCTATTTGACACTTAAGGCTAACTGGGCACAGAGAGGTTTGGTGACCCTGGCTGAGATCATACCTTCAGGAAATGGCAATTTTTCTTTCCACACAGTCTGTTGGTGCCATAGCTGGTGGTTTGGCCATTCTGCACACTGCTGCTGTTTAATGGCTCCTCCTTGAGAAGGGCTTACCAACTAACCTGTGCTATTACTTCGTAATTTAAGAAGCGTTTTCTATCCCCTCATTTGATCTTTAAAAGAGAATTAAGACTTCTTCAAAGTAGCTCAGCCAAAATGTGGTAAAATCTCAACTTGAACCCAAGCTTCTTGGGCCCTGAAAACCTATGCACTTTGCCTTTTCCACCTGTGGACATCTGCTGTCTGTCTCCAGTGCAGGCCTGCCTGCTGCGGGCCCCTCCCTTTCACCTCTAGCATCTTTATCTTTTCTCAGTTTCCCTGCTTTTCATGCATAAAACCCTACTCAGATCTCACCCACTGTACAAAAGGCTCACCTCTGTATGTCAGTGCGGACACCCTAGGATTTACATATGTAGCTTCTTATGTAGAGTCTTGACATTAGAATATTAGAGGTTAATGAAACCTTGGCCTGATTTAGTCTGGTGACTTTCAATTTTTTTTTTTTTTTTTTTTTTTGCTTACAATCTCTCTAAGGAGGACCAAGAAATGTGTGATTCCTCGCATGTTTTTATATTAACAGCTAAAACTTTTCAATAGTAAGTTTAAACATTTGCAAAAGATGTAATTTGGAGGGTAGTGTGAATATTGACATTTAAAAATAAAATACTGGGGCGCCTGGGTGGCACAGCGGTTAAGCATCTGCCTTCAGCTCAGGGCGTGATCCCGGCATTCGGGGATCGAGCCCCACATCAGGCTCCTCTGCTGTGAGCCTGCTTCTTCCTCTCCCACTCCCCCTGTTTGTGTTCCCTCTCTCGCTGGCTGTCTCTGTCTCTGTCAAATAAATAAATAAAATCTTTAAAAAAAATAAAATAAAAATAAAATACTGTTCTCATAAATATATTCAATAGAATATTTACCATAACTACTTGATATCCATCATCATCCATTAAAAAAAAAAATACATGACAGACTTTCCTTTAAAAGTCAGAAATCCAGGGCGTGTGGGTGGCTCAGTCGGTTAAGCATCAGATACTTGATTTTGACTCAGGTCATGATCCTAGGTTCCTGAGATCCAGCCCTACATCTGGCTCCATGCTGAGCATGAAGTCTGTTTGGGATTCTCTCTCTCCTTTTATCTCTGCCCTTCCCTGCTTATGTGTGCGCGCGCGCGCTCTCTCTCTCTCTGTCTCAATAAATAAATAAATAATGAATTGAACTGAATTGAAATGAAATGAAATGAAAAAGTCAGAAATCCTACATCCTTGATTGTTTTCCTTAAAGAGAGAAAGGTTCTGCCCTCACAGTTTTAAGGAACCTTCCTTCATTTGCATATTTAGCATCCAAAAATCAGGTCCTTCAGAGTAACAGATCTTAAAACTACTCACGCTTTTAAAACCATGTATTCTGTGAAAAGTCTTACGATGCCCTCATTTCAAGGGGTTACGTTACTTATTTTGAAGACTATGATGTAGTCCAACATGTCTGCTATGATATCTTAACAGTATTCTTTTGTGTTTTGTGTGTTCTTGCAAGGAAAATGAACATAAATGCTGTTTCTCAGGAATTTTCACATAGCTCAGTAGAAGTATCTGTGTTTAAATGTAGAAACATCATAAATTAATGAATTGCTGACTGATTCCACCCAAGCCATTGGCTGATTGCCGGGCAGATTTGTCTATACCACATTCTCTTAGTTACCTAGTACTGTTACCATCCCTTTTCCAACTATAATTCATCTTTATGCAAAATTCTGATATTCATGAATTTTCTTTTAACTGCAATAATTTCACTTGCAAATTGTGTCTACTGTAACTAGAAAAAAAAGAAATGGGTTAGGAGAAAAGCAGGAATTTAAAAAGCTGTGGCAGCATAGAAATAGAGATTTTTCGAAGAAGCCTTGAGAATTGATGAAAAAATCATAGGGTGTCAGTGTTCTGTTCTTTGGGTTTGTTAGGAGACAAGGAGCTGAACTACATATAAAGAGATCCCAAAGACTGTTTCTGACAGGAGAGAAATCCTGGGATTTGCTACATGGAGGGACTTTTGCATGATGCCACCTTAGCTCTCCCAAGCAAGAAAAATAAAATTTACCCAAATATTGAAAATATTGAAGTGTTTTAGAGCCAAGTTGGTTCCTTGAGCACTTTGGATAAAGGACTAGATGTGGGAAGGACAGAAGCTAGTGCTTCTTAGCAAATAATATTTACAATTATTTTATTGAAATAAAAGATTCTGAGAGGTTTCCAGCCAGTGAGAAATAGTATATAAAAATGAAAGAGGGATGCCTGGGTTGCCCAGACAGTTGGGCTTCGGACTCTTGATTTATTTCAGCTTGAGTCGTGATCTTGGGGTCCTGAGATGGAGCCCTGTGTCAGGCTCTGTGTTTGGCAAGGGAGTCTGCTTGAGGATTCACCGGCTCCCTTTCCCCATGTCCACACATGCGCACACATGTTCACTCTCTGAAATCAATAAGTAAATCTTTAAAAAAAAATCTTTAAAAATCTTTAAAAGATTAAAAAAATAAAATAATAAAAATTAAAATGCATGATATAGGGGCACCTGGGTGGCTCAGTCAGTTAAGCGTCCAACTCTTGTTCTTAGCTCAGGTTTTGATCTCAGGGTCATGAATTCGAGCCCCATGTCATGGAGCCTACTTGAAAAAATTTTTTAAAAACTTAAAAACGAATGATACAGTACCTATTAGAATCAGTTTAAAATGTGTAAAATGTCCTCGATATTTTCCTCACTTATTATGGTGCCCTATTTTATTTTAATAATTATAAAATATTTATCAGTTTAAATCTTGCTCTTGTGATTGGAAACAGTCAGATGTCTAAATGTACTTGTGCCTTTCTTGGGCTTTCTTTGATCAGTTATGTGTAATATTAACCTGCTACAATGTTAACCTGCTAGAAGCCGCAATATGTATTGCTATGTTATTTGTTTATGTGGCATTTAGAATGCATTGTGACCATTAAATATTTAGCCTTCATGGCATCCTATTGAATGAGATAATAATTATTATCCTCATTTTGAGATAAGGCCATTAAGATACAATATTTGATGAAAGTTAATTGCTAATGTAGCTAGAGGTATAGATAGTGCATTCTGACCTTCCTTGTAAAGCCATTCCGTTCTGTGAATTCTTAAAATGTAGTCAGTTCCCAATTATCCACCTTGATAGGAGGGAAGAGTGACTGTGAGGCCTAATTCAGAAGTCATGCTTAGCTTTATAATGCATTTCATGCTTATATTTGAATATATATGAATCTTTTGTGGGAGGTACACTTCACATAAAATGTCAAAATCACACATTGAAGGCAAAGCTGAAGGACTCTGGAAATTTAAAAAGCCTAGACTGGGCCACTCTTTCCATATACCCTTGGTCTGAGTTGCAGTTTCCTCTGTATAAAATAAAGGAGAGAACTACTCTGTTTTCAAAGCCCCTTTTGGTCCAGTTAGTCTCTGCTTCTGAAATGAAATAGAGAGCATCCCAGGAAATTCACCTTCATGACCTTCTCATTTTCCTCTTATAGGGATGGACACTCTCTTATTTCAACTCAACTTCAGTAGAGATCATTCTTCCTTTTTATTTTGATCCACAAATGAAACACTTGGGATATTTTAGGATAGCATTTATAGTTGCCTATAGGTCTTTTGCTTCGTTCGTTGTTGGTTTTTTTTTTTTTTTTTTAAGATTTGTTTATTTTAGAAAGAGAGCATGAGGGAGAGGGGGAAAGGGAGCGGGAGAGATAATCTCAAGTAGACTCCAAGCTGAGTGCAGAATCTGATGCAGGGGTCAATCTCACGATCCTGAAATCATGACCTGAGCTGAAACCAAGAGTTGGACGCTTAACCAACTGTACCACCTAGGTACCCCTGGTTCATTCTTTCATTTGGTCTCCTCTTCCTCATTTTATAGTTGTGGAATCATGCTGGCACATCTGTAGTAAATCCCATTTTGATCTCCCATTAACTTTTTGACTTTGAACAAGTAGCATAAGTCATTTCCCTAGGCAGTGGACTCTGAGATTTGTGTGCAGGAGTATTCTTGGGATCAATACTTTTAGGGAGTGAAAGAAACAGGATTGATTGGGCGGAGGGAAACATTGACTAGCATTTCAGTTGCTTAGAAAGCTTCAGCTTATGCCAGGGAACTCTGGGACTGGGATGGCCCTTCAAAGTTGTCCTTGGATTGGGGCAAAGATCTTAGCCTTCCTATCCCTGTGTGGTTCATATCTCTGTGTAGTTCATATCCCTGTGTTGTTCATTCACCGCGGTGCCCTGGATGGGGGGTGTGACCTTGGATGAGGCAGCTCTCTTCATTCTAGCACAAATCCCGCAGAGAGACTCGGCTGAAACTTGTCAGCCACTGACACCCCCATGAGCTTGGGGACAGAGTGAGTACTTCTGTTGTGGAGGGGAGGAGATGGACAGCCTCTCCAGGCTTCCAGTCATCATGTTACTGACTTATGTGTGTCCCAGTTCCCGCTTCCTTCATCAGAAATGGAAAGAGGGACTACCATTGAACACACTTTTTACTCCAGCTCCTTGGGTATCTCTTGTAACCCTGCAAGACAGCTGTTTTATCCCACACTTAGCACAATAGGAGGCACAGGAACAATAGCTGGTTATTGAGCATTTACTCTGTGCCAGGCATTTTGCTGTGTTCTTTACATACAGGATCTTATTTTATTTTAAGATTTTATTTATTTGACAGAGAGACAGAGCACAAGCAGGGAGACCAGCAGGCAAAGGAAGAGGGAGAAGCAGGCTCCCTGCTGTGCAGGGAGCCCGATTCAGGGGGCTCAGTCCCAGGACCCTGGGATCATGACCTGGGCTCATGACCTGGGCTGAACGCAGATGCTTAACCAACTGAGCCACCCAGGCGCCCCTACATAGTATCTTATTTAATCTTCTAATCCGATCAAATGGATACTATCACTGTTAACATTTAACAGAGGAGGAACCTGAAAATTTGCCCATTGTTCACCAAAGCTTTGTGAGATTAGATTAAACTTTCTTCTTGTAGATAGTAAATCGAGGGCATAGGTTAAATGTATTAAGATACCACTGCTAAGCCTAGACTTGAACACCTATTTTGCAACTTCAAATCAGGGCATTTTCCCCATTTCACATAGTTGTCTTATATAACAAGCAAGTGAGATTCAGAAGCGGTGCCCCAAAAAAGAGTGGGGCATGTCAGCAAGTACCAGGTCACCTGTAAATATGAACATCTGTGGACTCATCCACTGGGGATGTGCTGGTGCCCTGCAGATATAAACCCATACAAAATCTACATCTCCATACTTACGACATGGCTTGCATCTGTAGTGTGAAATATTTCGGTGAGAGAAAATGAATCTTTTCCCACAGTGGTCTTTAGAGATACTGTAATGCCGGGTTCCTCAGCTGGCCAAGTTTATGGCCTCACTGATGTGCATTTGGAAAAGGCGGCATTTCTGTGCATTTGTGTGTCTGTTCTGGGAAAGGGATCTATGTTTTTAATTCTCAAAAGAAAGTCATTAAAATAAAAATGGATAAGAACTCAAAGAGTTTGTTGGAAAAAGTTGCTTATCTGTTATTATAATTTTTAAAACAACTGAGTTATAGTCATCTTGATTATCTGTTTAGCTGTAATACCACCAAATGGAAGGAGGCTTCAGTTAGACACTACCTTAGGAATATTTTAATTCTATGAAACGTGTATTTAGAGTTTTATACTTCCTGGTACTATGTACTATGTTTGATTTTATTTTGTTGTAACCTACTGTCCTGAAAATGTTTCTCCAGTGCTTCATGTGCTTTCTAATTGTGCGTGTTTATTTGATGAATATATTAATGTTGGTTGAGATTGATTTTATAGTGAATTTATTTCTTAAAAAAATTTTGAGGTAAGAAAGTTAAGCCAAATCTCAAATGTTTTATCAGCAAGATTAGGACAAAGTCACTGAATTGCAATTAATAACAAAACTAGTGTTATTTGCACATATTGAATCAATAGCAGCAATGATGAGGAACACATCATGCCATTTACAAGGATAAACAATGACAAAAATGGTTATTTTCACTGTACACAATCGTGAGGTTGTGTGGCTGAGCTGCTGCGTTTGTGTGTGCTTTCCCTGCCGTTGCGCACCCAGCCTTCCTCGCACTGGGAAGTAATCCTGCCTTCCTGTGTTCTTACTCCACGTCCGCCTCATTCATTCATTCTTCTCATTGCACTAACTCAGCATTTCATGTTCCTTACCCCTGCTTCTCATCTGGAATTTTACCTTTGAAATCATCCTGGTTCCAGACGCCACTTGTCTTGCATTGCCAGTACACCTTCTGTGTTTAGAAAAGTAATTCTTTGCTCTGCCTGTGCACTAAAATCTTAGGTAGAATGTTTTAAAATGAGCCATACCCCGGAGTTATTCAGAAAATCAGGGGTGGGGTTTGGGTATCTATTTGATTTTTAAAACTGCACATGAAATTTTCATGTGTAGCCAGAGTAGAGACACCCAGTAGAATAGGGAATCCTTTAGTTATTTTAAATTGAGTGTTCTGTAGTAGTTCTGGTCATTGAACTACCTTAATGCACAATATATATTATAATTTTCTTTATGTTTAAAATGGAAGAGATAATGGAAACTAATCTGAGTGAATAAATGGCATTTATATCACTTTCAGAGCTAATTCTTTAGATAGTTCAGCTTTTTCATTGGAATTTTATTACTCTGGATTGCTTGGGGTTGAATCTTGACGTTACCCAGTAGCTGTGTAGCCTTAAATGCTTCGTGGCTCAGTTTCTTTAACTCAAATATGGGGATAATAATAGCAGCTACCTCACAGAGTTATTGTGAGGATTAGGTAAACGAGTGTACGTAAAGCACCTAGAAACGTGCCCGGCATTTAAGTTTTAACCTAGCCGAATGTTAGTTTATGTTAATGTTACAAGAAATGCTTAGAATAAGGAAAGGAAACAGCTCTTTTTAAGAGCTGTTTGCTAGGACATTTATAGTGTATATACTACTTTTTACAAATCTTAAGAACCTTATGAGATAGATATTACTATCAACATTTTCTGTTGAGTGAACTGTTACAAAAAAATTAGCAACTTCCTTTAAATTCTCTATCTTGTAAGGGACTTGAATCCAGATGCATTCTACCCCCCAAAGCCCAGGAACTTCTTTTCTACAACACATGCTGATTCTGTTTGTGGTAAAGCCTATTAGTTCCTAGAGGATTTATGTAAAAATACACTTTTCTTTGGCCACATTATTATATACATGTTTAAATAAAACACTGTGTATTTTTGCCATTGTTTATTTGTAATGGGGTAAGTTTCTATATGCTTATCACTTTGTTTCCTATTTTAACCACATCAACAAAGATCAGATGGAAATTTTCACTACTCCTTTGTTTTTCTTGTAAATAATTTATGTTGTGTAACAGCTTTATCATTTTTTAACTGAGATCTGACACTTGCATTATAGACTAACTGTTCAGTGATGTAATCCCATCCTTGTTGTCCAAAAATAACTTTAATTTGCAGGGTTTTTTTTGGTTAACTCACTACTTTTTTTAGATTCCTCTTCCATAGAACAGGCAAGTTGGACAAGGTTATTGCTAGGGCCACTTCTATCAAAATTACAGGTTTCTGTGAAATCATTACTTTATTATTATTATTACTATAGAGTGCTTGTGTTTATTGCTGCCATGTGAACTTGACTATCTTACTTTAATTGCTCTATACAAATTTTTCTATCTGCTCCTATAGGCTCCAGTAGTCCACGACCATGCCATGTGTTTGAAGCTGAGCGTCTTTATTTTTTTATTTTTTATTTAAATTCAGTTAATTAACATACAATGTAATTCTGGTTTCAAAGGTAGAGATCAGTGATTCATCAGTCTTATATATAGAAGCTGAGCATCTTTAGAGTGTTTTTCTACCGTCCTTCCTTATGGGTACCTCATATCAACTTACTATTCATATCCAGCTTTGTGGACACGTATTACGTTAAATGTATTTCAGTAGCTAAATGTAACACCTCTGGTAGTTTGAGATCTATATCCTTATAGGAATATCGTACAAAGGCATTATGACAATTTTTTGGTCTAGTATGTGATGTGACATTGGCATAAGACTCTGCCAACCATCTAATATATATATTAATTACCTAAATTCAGTTTTCAATTTTATTTCAATTTTTAATTTCCTTGATTTCTTATCACTGGGCTGCCTGAGTAGTAGATTCAGGGACAAGTCTTAGCATTGTATTGCCAGTGGTAACCCCCCCCCCTTTTTTCTTTTTGCGTAGGACATTCTGGTTTTTAAGTAACATTGATCTGAAGTTTTCTGTATCTCTGCAGAATGGTTTTTCACATTTGTGTGTCTTAATATATGCATGCTCCAGTGTCACTGTAATTAATATATTTAATTCTGTAAGTTCAAATAATTTTATATCAGAAAGGGACAATGGAGAACATCTAATCCCTTCAAAAGCTGCAGAACTTGGGGCTCCTGGCTGGCTCAGTCAGTAGAGCATGTGACTGTTTATCTCAGGGTCATGAGTTTGAGCCCCCTGTTGGGCATAGAGATTACTTAAAAAGTTGTGCGTGTGCACGTACACACACACACAAGCTGCAGAAGTTTTGATAGTTCTCTTATAAAGCCTTTTGGTGAGGGGCATCAAGGTGGCTCGGTTCGTTGAGCGTTAGACTCTTGATTTCACCTCAGGGTTGTGAGATCAAGCCCCAGGCTGGGTGTGGAGCCTGTGTAAGATTCTATTTCCCTCTGTCCCTCCGCCACTTTTAAAAAATAAATAAATAAAAGCCTTTCAGGAAGAAGTAAACAAAAACATTTAACAGTAAGAAGTGAACAGAAACATGTTGTGAACTTATTTGTAGATTCCCTGCCACGTCCTCAGACAACACAATTTCTAGGACTCTATTAAATGGTCAGATGCCTAGGTCTATGTTATTGCTTTACACTGTGGCCTCTGTGATCATACAGCAAGAGCTGGTGAACTTCTTGGTGCCACCCAGGCCGCTAGAGGACCTGAATGCTTGTATGAAATCAATAAATGTAAAGTTCTTTCTTATACTTTCGGTTTTCAAATTACGTTCTGCAGAGCCCTGGGGCTCCATTGGGGTGGCTTGGCAGCTGCCTGGGCTCTTAACACTACTTAAAGTACAATAGCACTGATTTTTGTGTGATTTAGAAGACGAAGTTTGGAATCACATTTTATCTACAAAGAGAAACTGCCAGAGACAGGGCTAGACTCTACAAAACAAACCTCGAATCCATCAGAAAAGGTTACTGGCTCTACCTTCAAAATACATAAAAAATTCAGCTACTTCTTCCTACCTTTGCTATTATCACCCTGGTTGGCTAGAAACTTCATTTCTTACCCAGTTACTGCCAAGCCTTCCAGCTTCTGCCCTTATCCCCCTTATAGTAGCTTTTTAACATAGTAGACATGGTAGTAATGCTTTTATTTACTTTTTTTTTTTTTTTAAGATTTTATTTATTTGAGAGAGAGCAAGAGAACACAAGTAGGGGGCAGGTGGGGCAGAGGGACCAGCAGACTCCCCGCAGAGCACAGAGCCAGAGGAGACTGACCCAGCGGGGCGGGGCTGGATCACAGGACCCTGAGGTCTTGACCTGAGTGGGAAACCAGAGGATTAACGACTGAGCCACCCAGGTGACCATAGTAATGCTTTTAAAACCAAAAGTAGATCTTATCACTCAAGGGTATCCAGATGGCTAATCAGCAAGACAAATACTCAAAAATCAGTAGGTTTTCTACTAGTGAACAAAATGGAAAATGTAGAAAATAATGATTTTTTGAAAGACACATCAAACTAGTAAGACCCTAAATTAAGCCAGGAGGAAAAAACAAATCACCCTGAGTAAGACTACTGTTAGGCATTTAGCATAGAAAGAATGTAGATGCCAAAAAAATAGCCACCTTACCCAATAATTAAAGAAACTGGGGGATAGGAAAAATTTACTAGAAACACTTGTTTGTTTAAAAGAATTTTTTTAACAGTGAATGGATATTCATGTAATGAAAATGATAAATAGATTTTATATTTTAAATTAAAATATTAAAATCTCCATAAAATAAAATATTAAAATCTCAATAATTATGGCATCTAAAGGGAAGTCCCATAGCTAAGAATAAATTTAAGAAATGTGGAGGAAATTATAATATTTTACTGAAGGAAATAAAGATCTGAATATGTAGTTCTTCAGTGGATGATTCCATGTGGTGAGTATCTCAGTTATTCCCCAATTTTTTTTTTATTTTTTTAAATTATATTATGTTAGTCACCATACAGTACATCCCCGGTTTCCGATGTAAAGCTCGATGATTCATTAGTTGCGTATAACACCCAGTGCACCATGCAATACGTGCCCTCCTTACTACCCATCACCAGTCTATCCCATTCCCCCACCCCCCTCCCCTCTGAGGCCCTCAGTTTGTTTCTCATAGTCCATAGTCTCTCATGTTTCATTCCCCCTTCTGATTACCCCCCCTTTCTTTATCCCTTTCTTCCCCTACCGATCATCCTAGTTCTTATGTTCCATAGATGAGTCAGTTATTCCCAAATTAATATGTAAATCTCACATAAGTACAATAAAAGATCTCAACATCATTCTTTTAATAGCTAGTCAAAGTTATTCTAAAATTAACATACTGGGCGGCACCTGGGTGGCTCAGTCCTTAAGCATCTACCTTCAGCTCAGGGCGTGATCCCGGTGTTCTGGGATCGAGCCCCACATCAGGTGCCTCCGCTGGGAGCCTGCTTCTTCCTCTCCCACTCCCCCTGCTTGTGTTCTCTCTCTCGCTGGCTGTCTCTCTCTCTCTCTGTCAAATAAATAAATAAAATCTTTTAAAAATTTTTAAAAATTAAAAAACATTAACATACTGGACATAAATGGAATATTTGATTTATTTTGTTTTATTCAATAAATACATATATACCAGTTACTATTTTAGACTTTACAAAGATTAACCCTTTTAATCGTAATTTATAGTCCTTTGAAGTATTAAATTATAAAAAAGTCAACCTATGAAGTACTGTAAAAATATAAAATACCTAGGCATTAACTTAAAGAATATGTAAGACTTTTAAAGAACAAAATTAATTTTATTAAAAAGCATTTTTAAAGACCTAAGTAAATGGGGAGATGGACAGTTTTATGGATTGAAATAGTCAATATAATCAGAATGGCAATTTTTATAAATTCAGTACCATTCCAAACAAAACACCAACAGGATCTTTGTTGTTTTCTTTATTGAGCTTAACAAGCTGATTTCATATTTATGGGACAGAGCAATGAGCTAATAAAAGCCAGTACACTTCTTTTTTTCTTTTTTTAAGATTTATTTATTTATTTGAGAGAGTGCGTGTGCAGAGGGGAGAGGCAGGGGGGAGAGAGAATCCCAAGTAGACTCTGTGCTGAGCTTGCAGAGCCCATCCCGGGGCTCGACGTGGGGCTCGACGTGGGGCTCGACGTGGGGCCCGATCCCACAACTGGGAGATCACGACCTGAGCTGAAACCAAGAGCTGGATACCTAACCACTGCACCAGCCAGGCGCCCCAAGCCAGGACACTTCTAAAGAAGAACAAGGTGGAGAGATTTCCTTTACCTTTTTTCAAAAGTTTATTATAAATTTATAGTAATTAAAATGGTATTATCTTGGTGCAGAACAGACCAAAAGACTTATCCATGGAACAGAATAGCACAGAAATGGTTCTAAATTGACATAGAAATTTGATTTTATACAGATCTAGCATTGTAAATCAGTGAAATAAAGGATAGAATTTTTGATATATGGTATAGTTACCACAGGAAGAATAATAAAATTGTATCCCTAATGGCCATTATAGCCACCCCCCCCAAACAAACCAAAACCAAAACAAAAAAAATCCCACAAAACTATGTGGATTTAAAGAGTTAAATATGAGTGCTAAAACCATAATATTTTAAAATGATGACACAGGAAAACATGACCTTGGAATGGGGCATGATTCTGTGAACAGGTGACAGCCTAACCAGAAAATAAAAAAGATGAATAATTCAACTACATTAAAATTACAAACTTCTGTAGTCAAAAATATCTTTACAAAAGTGAAAAGTAAAGCCACAAAGAGGGAACGGTCTTTATAGCTCAGGTAACTGATAAAAAGATTCTTTTATTTATTTATTTATTTATTTATTTATTTATTTATTTATTTATTTATTTATTTATTTATTTATTTATTTGACAGAGATAGAGACAGCCAGCGAGAGAGGGAACACAAGCAGGGGGAGCGGGAGAGGAAGAAGCAAGCTCATAGCGGAGGAGCCTGATGTGGGGCTTGATCCCATAACGCCGGGATCACGCCTAACCGCTGTGCCACCCAGGCGCCCCGATAAAAAGATACTTAAACACATTTATATTTGGAAAAAAAAATACAGAGAAGAAAAATGCATAAAGATTGGAAAAGCACTTCACCGAGAGAAAATAAGAATGGCTAGTAAACCTATGAAAAGATGCCAAGCCTTGTAATCAGGTAAATGCAAATTAAAAGCAAAATGAACTATCATTTCTTATCTACCAAACTGAAAGCTTAATCTGACATTATCAAATTATGGTGAGGATTTGGAGCAAACAGTGTTTTTTACACCCACTATGGAGCGTAAGTTGGTTTAAGCTTGGAAAACAATTTGGTGTACTACCTGTGAGTCTACTCTGTGTAGAGAAACCTTTCCACCTGTGAAAAGTGTGTTTGAAACCTTCCTACCTGTGAAATGAGTAATCTCCTATTCTGTGTATTGCCTTTTGGTTACCTTACCAATATGGCTCAAATAACACAGTTCTCTGATTTCAGTGAGGTACAGTTTATCAATTGTTTTATAGTTCATGCTTTTTGTATTCTAAGATATATTTGCCTACCCCAAAGTTTCAAAGATTTTTCCCTCTGTGTTTTCTTCTGGCAATTTTAGCTTTTACATTTAGGTATATGCTGTAGTTTGAATAATTTTCAAGTATGATGTGAAGTAAATATTTTAAAATATTTTTTAAATATATATACAGAAATTCAGTTGTTCCAGCAACATTTGTTGAAAACCTTTTTTGAAAATCAGTTGATCCTAGATGTTTGGGTTTATTTCTGGGTCCTCTGTCCTCTTTCATTAATCCATGTTTATTCATTACTATGACACTGTCTTGATGTCTTTAGCTTTAGAATAAGTACTGAAATTAGATAGTATAAATTCTCCAATTGAGTTCTTCTGTTGTTAAATTGGTTTGGCTATCCTAGGTCATTTGTGGTTTGATAAAAAATTTTGGAATCTACTTGTCAGTTTGTTCAAAAAAAGCAGAAAGCCTACAGGAATTTTGATTGGAATTGCCTTCAATCTATAGATGAATTTGGGGAGAATTGCCATGTTAACAAAATTGTCTTCCAATATGTGAATGTGGTATATTGCACTATTTATACCTTCTTCAGTTCCTCTCAGCAGTATTCTGTGGTTAATTTCTGTGAGACCTTTAGGTATCTCAGTGGAAGAGAAAACAGATGAGTCAGAAAAAATATTTGAAGAACTAATAGGGGAAACTTTCCCAAATTTGCTGAAAGACGTAGATTTACAGATTTAGTAAGTTAAGCAAACCCTAAACAGGTTAAACTTTAATAAGACTGTCATGCCCAGAAACATTATAATGTGTAATTTGTTAACAGTTTTTACTATTAGAGACACCCTATTACAATTGCCACTTTGTTGGTAACTTCCTAGAAGTAAAGCCCCATGTGAAAGTTTATCCCTGTTCTACCATGTTGTCCTCCAGTCAAGTGTATCAAGTTACTCTTCTGCTGCTTCTCTATACCTCTTTAACTCTGAGGATATTATTTTTCTTGTCTGCCAATGTGATTAATAAGAAATGATGTCTATCGTTACTTTAATTTGCATTTTAAATCTTGTAGGTTGGTTTTCTTGTTACATGTTTACCATTTTTTAGTTTGGCTATGAATTGCTTATTCTGTTGTTTTCTTTTAACTGAGATTAAATGGACATGCAATATTATATTAGTTTCAGATGTGTAACATAATGATTTGAGATTTGTGTATATTGCTAAACAATCATCACAGTAAGTGTAACGCATCACACACAATTAGTAAGTTTTCTCCTTGTGATGAGAACTTTAAAGATCTACTCTCTTAGCAACTTTCAAATATGTAATACAGTATTATTAACAATAGTCACTATGCTGTACATCACATCCTCATTACTTATTTATTTTATAGCTCAAATTTTGAACAATTTGACACCCTTCACCCATTTTGCCCATCCCTCATCCTTATCCCCCATGTTATTATTTTTTTATGTCAAGTTCTTTACTTTTGCACTCTCTATATTACAAATACTTTTTCAGGTTTTTTGTACATTTTCTGATTCTTTGTAGTAGATGTTTATAATTTTTATATAGTCAGATCTTTACCTTTATGTTGAACCCCCAATAAGGTGCATAAATATGAACATTTTCATTCAATTTGGTAGTAAATAATATGTATTCAAGGGTCTAGGATAACAGTGACCAAGGCAATAAAAGTGATTTTCCCAGTTACAAGTAAGGGAAAATACTAGAATGAATCTTGAGATACTAGTTGAACTCATGGTTTTTGGTATGCATGAAGATAGATATAGAAATAGAGATATGCATGTATGTGTTGGTTAGTATGCATACATAGATTTCCTAGCTCTGGTCACTGGAAGGGCCTGGGAACAGTGACATCCCAGTAACAGTGTGTGTATACCCAGAGCTCAGATACTGATTTTTAAATACCATTTTCTAGTACAAAGAACCCAGGACTCCTTGGAGAAGTGGTTGGTTCCAGGGCTGGGACAGAGAAGGTACAAGTTGAACCTGAAACATCTTTGATGTCAAAAATTAAGAAAGAGCTTAAAATAGATGGGGGTATGTCATAAGGACATGGGAGCCAACCTGGAAGTGCTTTCAGTAGCCAAAACTGGGATAATTTGGGCAATGAAATGATATATTTAAGGGATTATAACCCATAGAACAAAATACCCATGAGTCCATAAAAATGTAACTCGATCAAGAAAGGATCCTCTTGCAGAAGAATCTTAGTTAATAAATATAGAAGTAATGAGGAAAGTACTAAATCTCCATTAGACAAAGACCATAGTAATAACTGTTGCAGACAAGGTCCACTAGTGGATGCTAAAATCAGTATATTAACACACCTTAAACTATCTCCTCTCAAGATATTTATCAATTACAAAGGGAAATTGGAACTCCACTGTAATTGGTTACTTTAACCAAGTGATGAAAGTTAACATAGTCAGTAATAAGATACTCACCTTGATGTGATACACTGAGAAGGACTCAACATTACTTACATGGTCTTCTGGCCAAAAATGCATAGCCTCAATGTAACTAAGAAAAGATCAGACAAACCCCAGCTAAGAGACAGTCTGCAAAATGACTGACCGGCATTCCTCATAAGTGTCAGTCATGAAAGACAAGTGTAAGGGCCGGTCACAGATTGGAGGAGGCTGCAGAGACATGACAGCTAAGTACAGTGTGAGATCCTGAAGTGGGTACTGGAACAGAAAAAGGATGTGAGCAAAATTCAAATAAAGTCAGTAGTGGTCTACCAATATGAATTTCCTACTTTTGATAATCGTACAATTGTTTCAGGATTTCTTTTCCTTTAATGCCCATGGTTCTTGGTCTCACTGCTTCAAAGAATGAAGAGGTAGACCGGAGGAAGGGGGGTGGCAGCAAAGCAAAGTTATTGAGCGATAGTACAAAGCTCCTGAAGAGGAAGGGGATCCAAGAGGGTTGGTGTTGGGAGTTTCTAAATCTAGGGTTTTTATGAAGTTGTTGGTGGCCTGTTTCAATCTTCTGATTTACCCTCCATTCACCTATCACCCAATCAGGTTTTTGTCCATGTGCTCATCTACCTATCAGGTAGTTGTTCACATGGGAAAGGGTGGAGGGTTCCTTTCAGGGTGGTGTAGAATAACAGGAGGAGGTCTTTTTCCTTTTAAGGTAGTTTCCTCTTGGGGGATGGGGGGGGGGTTGAGGGAGTGGAACTTGCCCCTGCCTGCCTTTCTTCTGACTGTCTTCCATTACAATGGTTATGTGAGTTGTTGACATTAGGAAATAGCTGGGTGAAGGATATAAATGAATTCTCTTTCCTATTTATGCATCTTTTCTATAGGTCTAAAAAAATTATTTCAAAATAGGAAGTTTTTAAGAAGCTGTTCTTCCTAGGTGGTAGTATAAAGGTACATAATGATTAGAGATTCTTAGCATATATCATTGTATTAATAGGTAGGCTTTGGAAGGCACAGCAGATTTTCACATTCAGTTTTATTTTATGTCCATTAAATCTCAGTGTTTCTTACCTATAGCTCAGTGTTTAGCTGGATGTGTTTTTCTCTGAAGTGTTATATGAGATTAACTTGAAAGAAAATATCAGAGTAAATATTTCCATACTCTGAATTTTGTCATAGGAAAAAAAAGAAAAAATCTTTCATGCTATTCTCAATAAAGTTTTTAAGGTCTTGTATTAGAAATATAATGATGTGCTTCTAAGATATCACCTTAAATTTCTGAAATTTTTAAGGCATCTTTTGTTTTACATTTGCAAGTTTTTCTCCCACTTCAGCCTGTTCAAGTAGTAGTTGTGCTTCTTGAACCTATGCTACTGAAGGACTGCCCGTGGAAATTAGGTCCCAGGACAATATGCCTCTCTTTTATTAACGTCACTTTTTATTTTACTATTAAAAAATTATTCTAGCACACCTGAAACTAATATAAAACTCTATGACTGGGGCGCCTGGGTGGCTCAGTCGTTAAGCGTCTGCCTTCGGCTCAGGGCGTGATCCCGGAGTTCTGGGATCGAGCCCCATGTCAGGCTCCTCCGCTGTGAGCCTGCTTCTTCCTCTCCCACTCCTCCTGCTTGTGTTTCCTCTCTCGCTGGCTGTCTCTGTCTCTCAACTAAATAAATAAAATCTTTACAAATAAAATAAAATAAAATAAAACTCTATGACCATACTGGAATTAAAGTTAAAAACTTAATAAAAATGGAAAAAAAAACATTCTAAATTATACAGGTTGGAAACTGGTCTTGAACCCTACCTAGTGTGTAATAATTAAATGTGTTTTGTCTTAACAATTTCTGATCATCATATAACATCTAAGAATAGGGGCGCCTGGGTGGCACAGCGGTTAAGCGTCTGCCTTCGGCTCAGGGCGTGATCCTGGCGTTGTGGGATCGAGCCCCACATCAGGCTCCTCGGCTATGAGCCTGCTTCTTCCTCTCCCACTCCCCCTGCTTGTGTTCCCTCTCTCGCTGGCTGTCTCTATCTCTGTCGAATAAATAAATAAAATCTTAAAAAAAAAAAAAAAGAATAAATGAATGTTTCATTTCCACTGTCAAAGTATTAACACATTGAGAAACAAGTATACTGGGAAATAATGTGTGAGAATTCAGTATATGCTTTCAGGTTTGAATATGTGTGTGCTTACGCGATGTTTATCTGATTTATGCCCCCAAAGCTCCAGATTTTCTCCTTTCAGCAAATAGGATTAATTTCATGATTAATAAATGATCAGTGAATTGAACTCACTGAATATATGCGTACACACACACACATAAACATTGTTCAGTTTTGTGAATGGCATTTTGATTTAGGCATTTTAGTAAATTTTAGTTGTTACCAGAAATTTCATCTTGTCATCCATAGGTTAAATGGGGCTAGATATTTTGGAGAATTCTCATAGTGTCTGAAATGTGCTACTTCTAGATTGTATGAAGAAAGGAAGAATTAGAATCTTCTTGAAGACCATAGAAGTTGTATAGTAATCTCCAGAGCAGTAAAAGCAGTTACTTTGGGATAGTACAGTATTGATTCCTGATAATTCTTGAAGGGAAAGAAGGGACGTATTATCAGTCAGGAGACAGAAACCACATCAGTTATCTGAACAGAGAAATTATAAAGAATTGCTTCCTGGTAGAAAGTGGTAAACTACTAGAAGTAGCAAATGTGAGATAGCCACTACTACCTAGTCTCCGGTGAGGTAAAAGAGATAATAAAAGAACTAAGCACTCTCCTCCAAGATTAGACTTCCACAAAGAGGGAAGCACCAACCTAAGAGAGGTGGAGAAACTTGGCAATGGGCCTGGCTGGAAGTGGCCTGCTGTTGCCTCAGGGCCAGGGGCAAGGGCAGCTGGAGCTGGTCCTGACCTTGCTGGAGGGCTGGGGGCGGCCCTGTGCTGAAGCAGCCTTGCTGGAGGGCAGGAGCTGACCTAAGCTGGTCTGTAGGAGCAGTCTGCCATTTTCACTTGGACCTCCACTGGCGAAGCTTAACATTTTCCACTAGCTGCCAAAAGAGGTATTTACAGAGTCCAGCTCTAGTATTACGAAGCAGTGGGGGGAAACAATGGATTTTTAGCTGAGCTACTACAAATTGAAAACTGGCCCAGAAGTAATCATGTAACATTATAATTCTAATAGATACAGTCTCCTCAGTCAAAACTGTCAAATTACTAAAGTTTCATTTTATAAGTTCTGTGAGACCAACAAGGAAATTGTTCTCTCTTTTGTTTCTTCTTCTGAGGAAGAGCCGTATCATTGCTGTATGGATGTCTAGGGAGTATAGTCCTGTAGCTTTGGAAAGAGTAGGTTTGAAGCAGAGAGCTAGACCAGGCCTCTAAAACCTGAGCCCGGCCTGTGGGTGGTCAGCACCACTAAATCCATTTTGCATTTACAGATAAATAAATGATGGTTGGTAACCATTGCCCCCAAATTTGCATTTCAATGGCCTAGTAATGTACCATCACTTACCTACAATTGCAGAGGATGTTAGTGATAAGGAATAATTAATGATTTGCTAACAAGATCAGATCTTTGATTATAATGTACAATAGATGTACAAATTCTATATTTAACTTTTATTTGCCTTTTAATTGCTATGGATTTCTGGGCTTGCTACTAGCTACTTTATCAGACTGAAGACATGGGTCCTATAATCTCTTATCCTCAGACCCAGTGGACATTACAATGTATTTTCTCCAAAACAGAAAAGGCAGCCCAGCCCCATTATATGTTGTAAAATGTTGCAGTGCCATCCATTTTAGCTGCAGTTGTCTGTTCGCTGGGACAGCATTCTGTGAGTTACAAAAAAATAAAAATGGCAAGAAGGGGAGTTACTAGTGTTTTCGTGTTGAACAGCTTAAAGGGAGAACACTATTGGCAGATGGAGAATTCTTCAGACTTTTAAGCACTAAAAAAGAATTTCGGGCCAAGAGAAGGTAATGTATTAAGCCCAAGCACATTTAAAATTCTACTTTGTCTGACTAGCCGTCACGTTACAGAACAGTCTGCTGAGAACGTCTCCAGTGTCGGTTCCGTGACTCAGCCTTGCATGGCAGTTGGCTTGAGTGGAGCAGGCCACACTGCTTCTGGGAAGAGAAGACTTCTGGGCGGTAGCACGAGTCCTAAAATATTGATGCGACCACTCCTCCAGTACAGCAGTATTATATGGGTACATGCAGGATGTCATTCAAGCTGTTTTCATTGCCCAGAAATCATTATGCTGAACCTATAGGTTGTCAATCAAGTTAATTCGGGAAACTGCAAAGTAGAATTTGCCTTCGTGGACATTTATATATAGGAGATATATATATGTATGTATATTTACATAACGTGCTTTTTTGATGGATGTGAAAGCTTGAAAAGTTACTGCCTTTCACGTTTAATGCGCCCTTAAGTCTTATATATAGTCACAGAAGCGCACACAAATGGAAGCCTCATTTGATTATTCTCTTTAAATGCATGTGTTGCTGGTGTAGTGAGAGTGAGGTCTGCGAAGTATCAAGTGTTAGCTTGTATCACATGAAACTGCCGTTCTTTGAAACTGACTTCTTTGAAGTCAAAGAAGGGAGAATGTTGGCAATTTCATGTGGTTCAACCTAATACTGAAGTATCGGTTCTGCCATGATATAGAGGAGCACCAAGTTAGCAGAGGAAATTGTATAAGCTAGAACCCAAGTTAACAACTGGACAAGAGACAGAATCGATGTTAAGGAAAATACAGATAACGAGTAATTTGTGACAGTCCTGTACCATGGTGGCAGAAGTGAAGTCTCATCCTCATCACTGTAATTGGCAGAAAATATTTTGGCCAACAGATTTTCCAGTCTCTGGACAATGTGTCTTACATCTAGGATTATGTAAACCTTGCACATAAGTTATTTCAGATTTGCTTACGTGGCTGCCTTCTTGACACACCTCCCAGCAGATTTTTATTTCTATACTCTTTGCTGCCTTTCTGACTTTTAAATATCAAGGTGATTGCCCTTTGGTGGTATTGTATGTTAGTGCGTCGGTGGCACTTGTGCTGTATAGTTCGCGACGGCCTTGCCTGAAAAGATGCTATTGGAAAGTACCTTATCCACTTTTGAGGTTGTGCATTTTCTACTGGCCCGCTTTTATCTCCTGATATTTTCTAATAATGAGAGTCACTGAGGTCTTTTAGTTCTATGAATGAAATTGGAACTAGTTTGATATTTTTAATCTTCATTCTTGTGGTAAGATGTATTTTGAGAGTTGAGCTATGGCTAGTAAATAGCCATATTGGAATGGCCAGTAGTAAAACAGTGACCAGTTGACATATTTGTTTTTCCATTTTCTTAAAAGATCTTTTTGAGAGCGAGAACACGTGTGCACACACTGTGGGGGCGGGGGAGAGAACAAGTAGGGGAAGGCACAGAGGAAGACTGAGAAGCAGACTCCCCGCTGAGCAGGGTACTTGTGGTGCAGGCAGATCCCAGGACCCTGGGATCATGACTTGAGCCCAGGGCAGACGACTGAGCCACCCAGGTGCCCCTTGTTTTGCGATTTTTAATAGAAGTTGGCTTTTGGGTTCTTCTGTCAGCTTCAAAAAAAACGCTACAGACAGTGGTAGGCCCTGCTGCCATCTCACTGGCGATAAGCAGTCACGTTTTCTTATTATCCAGGAAGTCATTTATTTAAAATTTTTGATTGGGACCTAGTCTGATTCAATTTTACCGTGGTCCACAGTATATTTAAATTATAGTGAGCCATCCGGAGAGCTTCTTCGTAATGATTCACAGTTTTCCATTTAATGTGCAGCTAATGCAATGTTTATAGTTAATGGGTTGATAAATTTGTAGAACTCTTTTAACTTGAATATGAAAATGCAAAGACTAATTTTTAATGCAGTGTTATTTTTCAGAACCTCAGCTGTTAATGAAGCTATTAATTAGAAGTGTTTTGCCCTTAATCACTTCCAGACTTGGTAACAACATTAGCCTAACTTTTGGGGCAATTATGTGTTTTTCATGGCCTTTTGATTCCAGGATACTCAGATGATTTTACACGGGACATTATCATATTTTCACAAAACACACCCATGTGGAAATTAGAGATTGGCAGTTATTCCTGCCTTCCACATGTGGAAACCAAGTTAAGTTCATTACTGAGAGAAAGGAATCCAGTATGCAGAGTCTTTCGCTCGCAATTATAATTATTAAGTGACTGTGGAAATTCATGTTTAAATGCATTATCATACTGAAGAAACCTTATTTTCAAATATCCTTTTCTTTGGCTTTTTCTCTTGAAATGCCAGAATCTTTGTGGTGTGGTCATTAAAAAAATGTTTAACTTGTTTTATAGAACATTGAGAAGATTGGAAGGGATGAAGCAGGTTGAAGTAAGTATTAGGGCAAATATTCTGAGTGCAGAAAATTGGCACGAGGGGCGTCTGGGTGGCTCAGTCAGTTAAGCATCTGCCTTTGGCTTGGGTCATAATCCCAAGGTCGTGGGATCAAGTCCCACATGGGGCTCCTTGCTCAGCAGGGAGCCTGCTACTCCCTCTCCCTCTGCTCCTCCCTGCTGCTCATTCTCTCCCTCTCTCTCCCTCTCTCTCTCTGACAAATAAATAAATAAAATCTAAAAAAAAAAAAAAAAGAAAGAAAAAGAAAATTGGCATGAAGCTATTGCAAGTAGGGTAAGGGAGTATGTAGATATCTCACAGATACTGAAAGATAAGTATGGCTTAGAGAATATGTAGAAGGGAGAACTTTGATGAAAAAGACTGGGTGTTAAAACTAAGCCTAAAATCTAAGAAATATATAAAACAACTGAGAAACTCCTATGTTGTATTAATTCCCTTTTTGATTATAGATAATTTTTAGGAGGTGATATTAGGATTTCTGTTTTGTTTCTAATTACTTTTATTTTGATGGATTTAAAAATACAAATGTTAGTGCCTTAAGAACTTAAGAATTTAAGACATGCAATCTATTTTGTATTTAGTGGTAATGATACTACTTGAGATTTTATCTATATTTGTTGTAAAATCATACGAGTGCTCACAGAAAGCTAGTCTGATGTGGAAGTACTCTGTACACATGATTCAAGATCCAAGAGCAATTTCTGTATATATTTATATAAGATACCATAAACAGAGGGGAAAAAGCAACACAAATAACAGCAGTGGATTGAAACAGAGAAACACATACATTTATTTGGATTCAAGAGTTCAAGATCCTGGGGGAGTAAAATCACATAAACTTCAATGTCACTTTTGAGTGATGCAAGAGAATTAACTTGTAATTTTGAAAATTGGTAAATAAAGGGAAGTAAACATTTATCCTTTGTGTTCTGTACAAATGTAGCTCAGCATAATCAAATGGTTGATGAGCGAATATTCCTCTTTATAACGGTGTTCTAGCCAATACATGAAGGAGGGGTATCACCACTTTGCCACCCTGATCAATTAATGAACCTGAACAATCACTCCTAATGACCCCCAAAAAGAGACAGCCAGACCTCACATACTTCTGGATGGAAGTATGTAACAACATCTAAGAAATAGTAAAAATAAAAATTCAAACCTGAATCTGTTCCACCAGTTTATAGGACATACAGAGGTCAGAAGAATATAGGAATAAAGGAATAATCAGCATGATCCAGATTTTAGAAAACTCTGTGGGACAGAAGAACTGATTTCTTCCAGAAAAGCAGGGCTTGGGGGGCCAACCTATAGACTGAATTTTTTGGGGGGGGGTGGAAGAGCGAGAGAGTGGGTGTGCATGCACTCAAGGGGGTGGGTAGGGGCGCACAGGGCTCCATCTCACAATCCTGAGAACATAACCTGAGCCGAAATCAAGAGTCAGACGCTTAACCAGCTGAGCCACCCAGGCGCCCCAGATTGAGATTTAGAGTTGTCCTTGGATTATGATTGTAGAGACAAAGGAAGAAGGTGAGAGAGAGGGAAGAGAGAGTTAGGGCAACAGAAAGAAAATTAATAAAATGTGAAAGCTGATTGGCTATTTGATGATATGAAATTACTGACAATTTTGTTTAGGTGTGGTAATAGTATTGTGATTATGTTTATTATAAGTCCCAGTCTTTTAGACATATATACTGAAGAATTTGTAGATGAGATTTACTACGAAGTAATTCAGGGTGCTGGGGAGAGTGAGTGAGGGTATAGATGCAAACAAGATTAGCCAGGACTTTAAAACTGGAAGCTGGATGTTGGTTACAACAAGGTTTACTATACTCTTCTTGTGTATGTTTGAAATTTTACATAATAAACAAGAGGTCTCACAGTGGCGGTGGCTGCCCTGCAGGGGAGTGACTGTCTTCTGACTCTGTAGGGCTCCGTGAAGCCACGAATTTGGGTTTTCATTAAGCTCATCAGGTGATCCTAAATGCCAGGATTGGACACCTCTGGGCCAGACCATCTTTAAAGTCTCATCTAATTCTGAGCTTACTAAGTCTAGTATTTCTTGGAATGGTATGAACAAAATGTGCTCCAGAAACTTGGGGACACGGGAGTTGGGAGCAACCAGCAAAGCTTGGTAAATAACGGGAAACTTAACCGAGACCTTGAAAGGTGGTTAAAAAGTGGAGGGTAGAGTGTGAATCAAGTCCGTTCATTCATTCCACAAATATTTTTAATGCTTCCTCAGTGCCAGACAGTGTGCCTGGCGCTGAGATATTGTTGTGATTGATGCAGTTACGGTGACGATCATTTTGAACCTCATTTGTTAGGGAGACCTTGTGTTACCGTAGAGGGAATGCTGGTTTTTGAGACTGGAGCTTTGGCTTCTGGACAGGCCATAGCACTTGCTGTTTACTGTAAAGTAAGCCACACAACCTCTCTGAGCCTCTGTTTTCTGATCTTTCATAATGAAGTTGGACCATTTGAGCTCTTGACTTTTATAAAAATATGATGGGTGAAGGTATTTTGCCCTATAGCTTTTGCTTTATGGATGGTGGTCTGTGGGCCTGATTTTTTTTTAACCCTATCAGTGCCCCTGAAATTTGCTTGTCAGTGGGGCGAGTGAGGGTATTCTCTCTTTTTCCTGACTCTGTAATATAGTTCTGTGAACATATATTTAAGCTAGCATAATTAGATTCTCTCTATAAACTGAAACAGGTCTGATCTTAAGCTCATTTACTGTCTCAGAACAGAATTGATCTTGCTTTCACATTTGATTCACTCTCTATAGATTTTGAGAGGAAGAAAAATAGCATTGCTAGCCCAGTTTAACTAGGCCAGCGTTAACGGAAAAGGTTAGAAAACCAGTGTTAGAATATTTGTTTGCTTTTTCTCTGTCTTCTTATTATGTGTTAATATATGCAGATTATTCAGATAAACAATTTCAGTATTCCTTGAGGGGCTCTGCCAGTTTGGCTTTTCACTTTCCATGTATGTTAAAATGATTCAGTGCTTGCTCGATCATCAGGAAGCCAATTTATGGTTTCTGGGATTACCAGGCGAGAAATAATATGGTGTATTTCATTTGCAGTATTAAACGTAAAATCATTTGCAGATATCATCTTAAGTCTGGAATGTAGCATAGCCTATTATTTTTAAATAACTATTGTATAAAATATAATGGACAAAATAGAGGATTTCATGTCAGGTAACCCTATTTTGGCATTATTCATAGTGTGATCTTGAATAAGTTATTTAAGGTTTCTGAGAAGCGGTTTTCCTCATCTTCAAAACTGAAGCTAATATATTCCTCCCAGGGCTATTTTCAGCATTAAATGAAATCCTGTAGGTAAAGCATTCAAAATAGCTCATGCCACCCACCAGGCAGCAAATATAATTTTCCTTCTTACCACTTTCCTTCCATTCATTCATCTATTTTATTGGTTTTTCTGACTGGTAAAATGCTTGATATTACATACATATATTTTTTTAAAAAATTTTTAAAGATTTTACTTATTTGAGAGAGGGAGAAGATGAGTGAGAGGAGGGACACAGGGAGAGGGAGAAAGAAGTCTTAGAATAATATACAAATAAATATCTGTGATTGAGGAAAATAATTAACAATTTTTGTGTAATTGTGATCAGGAAGATGGAGGAAGAAGAATTTATCAAGAGCCTACCCCGTTTTAGGCATGATGCCTGTTCTGTCATTTAATATTCCTGTCAACTCAAGATATAGGTCTTTTCTCCATCTCATTTTATCTCAGGTTAGGATTAGAATTCAGATCATACTTCATAGCTCTATACTACTCTCTATTGATTTTCAGTCACGGCACGGTGTAGGGGCTGGGGTGGGGTGGTGACTTTGGCCTCCTGACTGGAAGCGGGAAGGGCAAGGTGTGAAGTGGGGTAACACATCTGAATCACCTGGAGGGCGTTTTCAAATTATGTTTATGGCACTCTGCTTCCCTCCGATTTTGCTACCCCCATTCCATCAGAGTAAGAAATGGTTTGGTAATATGTCATATTCTGCAAGTATGTTGGGATAAAAAAAAAAAAAAAGACTGAACACCATTGTTCTATGATACACTGCTTAGATATGAAATTATATAAATAATTACAGGTATAGATTTAATGTATGGGTGTAGTCTTAAAAATATTTTGACAACCTTATTTTTCTTTATTGCTCCTAGACAATTTAGAAGTATTTGGACGTTTGTATATGTTCTTTGTATAATAAAAGAAATAAATACTGTAGTGTATATTTTCAGGTTACACTTAGCTGTCAATGACAATAAAATAACCAAAAAAAAAAAAGTATTTCTTATTTTAGTTTGCAACATTACTTCTTCGTTCATCTTTCATTGAAAATGAAGACTGGTTTATAGTGCTTTTCAATCTAAATTTAATTATGTAAAGGAATTAACTAAGGAAAATTAAGCCATGTATTATACAGCTGTTTTGCAAATTCAGTAGAAAGCTGTATTGAGGGGGGAAAATATTAAAACCATACACTGCCCAATAAGGTATGAGGAAGCTAATTGCTTCCTGTCCCTTTCGAAATTACTCAGCCTGAGAAAGGAGAGGACATATTGATTTACTGTATAGTAAATGTCCCATGTCTCTCCTCCTCTAACACCCAGACACATACTGCACATACACACACGGCAGTAGTGGCAAGGAACTGCATATCTAACCACTGTACCATCACACTTACATAATAACAGAATTAGGATGGAACATTTTCTTCTTCTGTGAAAACAAATAGCATAAAATTATTAAAGTATGCAAAATGAATGGCAGTGTAGTATTTATCTTGAATGTGTATGTTTGCTTTTAAACTCGGAAGACAAGTTTCCAAAGGAAAAATATGTATTTCCTGATAATATGGTCTCAATCTAACCTATTTCTATGCATATACTAGTATCAATTAATACATTTATATGCATATATAATATTAGATGCAATGTCAAAACTTAGCCCGTTTGACAAGTTTTTTGGAAGTTATTATGAAGATTATGCAAGTTCACATTGTGCTCTCCAATATGGTCTTTTGCTTTTTATTTCACATATGATCCACTAATTGAGAGAATGGTCATTTTATTAATATATGTTCTGTTTTAACTCCTGTGTGGGTTTTGTCCTCCAATTTGTGATTTTTCTATAAGAATCTAATTTCTTTTTCAGCCTAGACTTTGAAATGCTAGTGTTGTCCCAAAGCCAAATCAGTAAAATTAGTGAGAAGTTAGAACAAAAACAAAATCACAAAAGGTCTTACAGAGCAAACTGCTCTGAAGGACAATTTTCATGTAAACAAAGGTATTATTCATGTAAACATAGGTATTATAGAAGTATAATAGCATGTTTTTTTGTCTTAAATGAATGTAAATTATTAGCTATGATTTTTAATTGTGATCTTGGTTGCTTTTATAGCTTAGGAATTCATCATACCATAGTATCTTGCGATTTATCTTGAAAGGGTCAGTGCATCCTTATTTGCAGATGGGAGAGTATTTTGTGATTAGAGTGACTTTTCCTTTGTCTCATTGCATGTTACTTAATATATTGCTAAGTATTTTTTTGTTAAAAAATATATATGCCCACAAATATTTCTTTGGAAATATATTTGCCTTCCCTGTTGGACATTAATATCTATTCATCAAAGGGCACAGAGCTTTGTTGATGGCTGTCTTGTAAGCCTGGTAGTGCCCCTTTCATCCTAGAATTCGGACACAGGTCTAGCTGCTCCAGCCCCCTGCTGTTTACTCGCGAGTTCCCATTCACATAGCCACCACTCCTAGGCTGGATAATGGACTCAAAGGTTAAGAGCAGAGGATCTCAACAGCTCCAATCAGCAGGGCTTTTCCAGGGCTAATTACCTCTTTACTGCGCTGACTCTAATGTGACATGTTTATTGCCTTAACTAACAACTCATTAGCTTAGTTGATGTTTTTGTCAATATTAATTCGTTCATTTAAGCCAAGTCAAAGCTTAAACAAAGATGTCCAGACTGAGAAACGGGCAGCAGAGTGACTTTTGTTTGCTCATCTTTTTTTTTTCTTCCCTTACTCAACTTCAATAAAATAAATGTGTAGAAAGGAAACATTTAGAGTGCTTGCACTGAGAATGTTGGCGTTTGTTTATTTGCTCCCATGTAAAGCGATTCTGAATTTATTTCTCCTAGGGCTACTCTAGTCTTCATCTCACAGTTTGCTTAATATTTAGTGTCCGCTAAGGGCAACTGTTTCTCATCTTTGATGATCTATCTGGGAAGGGTTAACATTCAGCAGCTCCTTGTTCCAGGTGAATGTTTTACTGTGGTTATTAGAAAAGAGATCAACTCATTGTGCATATGATTTTCATCTCCACTAGACTACTTATCAAATTACTTTGAGATTATGCTAACTTACTTAGTCTGTGTGAATTATTTAAAAAGTGTATGCAGTTATGAAATTATCATGAAGCAGTTCAGTTTTTTTTGCCGTACTTTTGGTTACCTTAATGGTATTTTTTGGAAAATGTCATTGTTTTGGTTTCATGTATTTTTTTATTTTATATTTTTGAAGATTTTATTTATTTGACAGAGAGAGAGTGCACACAAACAGGGGAAGGGCAGGCAGAGGAGAAGCAGACTCCCTGCTGAGCAGGGACCCACCCCCACCCCAGTGTGGGACTGATCCCAGGAACCTGGGATCATGACTTGAGCCTAAGGCAGACGCTTAACCCACTGAGCCACCCAAGCGCCCCCACCTTTTTAAAAGATTTTATTTATTTAGACTTCATGCATTTTTTAATAATTAAGTTCTAAAAGCCCTAGAGTAGAGCAAATGGGTAAAATAACCGAGCATAAGGCTATGATCGAGCACTAAAGTCCGTTCTTTTGGAGAGGTGCCTCAGCATCTTCGGAATCCTGTAATCCATCTGGTGAGCCCCTCTCATAGGATGTTTAATGGTGTACAGATGACCAGGAAGGATTATGATACTTTCCTAATCAGACATGAATGAAGCTGCCGTGTTGGGGGGGGGGGGTCATCTCTGGAAAGACCAGGCTCTGCTTTGAAAGCCAGAGACTCACTCTGATTGGTTGGTTCCTGGAGGTGATGAGGTCCAGAGAAGGCTGTAGAAGCTATGCATAGAACACATTGAGAAATATATGTCACATTAACTAGACACTCCTAGTGTCTGTTTCATCCGTTGTCCGTATCTATAGGAGGTCATGTGAACACTGCATTATTATCAGCAGTTATTAAGAAATCACTGGAAAATACAAATACTCTAATCTGCATAATTGTATACATTCTGCACTAAATACTCTGATAATGTTTACCTCCCCTGCTTTCTCAGCCACCATCTTTTTCCTGTATCCGCTTCAGTCAGGCTTTTCTGACTTTCACTCTACTGAAACCCTTTCAATAAGATAACCAGTGACTTCCATGTTGCCAAAGCCAGTAAACAATTCTCAGCTCTTGTCTCTGTCTCTTGGTAGCACGTAATTCCAGCTATGTTGAAACCTGCGCCTTTGCTGGGTTACTGTGACATCGTCCTCTCCTGTTTCTCCCACCTCATTAGCCACTTATACTCAGTCTTGGTGTTCCCCCTCTTTCCTCTGTACCTACCCTCATTCGCCGGGTATTGCCGCTGGTCCCATGGCTTCAATGCATGTGTACATGGACGATTTCTAACTTCTTAATTCCAGCCCTGGTTTCCACACCAGTCTCCAGAATCATATACATCCAGTGGCTTATCTGAAATCTACCTTCACATGTCAGATATGTATCTCAAATTGGAAGTGCCTACAACGAAAGTTCGGATTATTGCTCGCACTTCAAAAACAAAAAACCTCCTTCTCTCCTCTTGTTCCTCATTTTAGTGTCACCACCATTCACATAGCTGTTCATGTCCAAATGCCTGGTTACTTCTCTTTCCCATCATATATTCATATCTAATCCCTCAATAAATCCTGTCTGCTCTATCTTCTGAAATTTTTTTTTTAAATCCAGAGTCCACACAGTATGAGAACCATGTCACTACTGTTTTAGTCCACACTGTTATTATCTCTTTCTTGAACCATTTTAAGAACCTCCCAGTTGGCGTCCCTAATGGGAGTCTTTTCCCCCACTCACCCCAGTCTATTCTGTACACAGCACCCCGGTACTTTCTGGTTGACGGCAGGTCATGTCACTCTCTTCCAAGTGACTTCCGTGAGTTTCTCATAACACTTACGGTCCCACGGGGAAAAGGCCTTGTGTGAGCCATCCCAAGGCTGCCTCTCTGATTTCATGTCCTTCCACTCTTGTCCTTGTTCACTGCCATCTAGCCACTCTGGACTTCCTGCTGGCCCTGAGGGATCCCTACCTACCACAGGGCCTTTGTGCTGTCCCCTCAGCCTAGAATGCCCGTCCCACACAGGTCCACATGCCTCTCTTTCATTTCACTCGGGCCTTTGTTCAAATGTCACCTTCTGCAGAGTCCTTTCCTCTCTCTCACTTTCTAGGCTTTTGTCTTACTTTATTTTTCTTCACAGGACTTAGTACTCCTTGACATATCTATTTGTTCTTTTGGTCTTTCTGGCCCAACTGGAATGTAAGGTCCGTGAGAGCACAGATTTTATTGACCCTGGAACAGTGCCTGGAACATAGCAAGCACTAGTAAATATGGACTGAATAGAGGGTCACTCAGCTAGGAGGCGCTAGAGCTAGAACATAAGCTCTGGTGTTCTTTTGCATCCGCCAACCCACTCATTCACGCTGTTTAACCATCCTGCACCTTTTGGGAACAGGACATAGAAGTATTTGGACCGTTTAATTAAAGATTTCCTAGACTAATAGATTTCTTTTTACTTCTTTGATATCATAAACATACGCTTCTATTATTTTGCTTCTTTATTGCTTTGTCCAAAAATCAGCACTCTTTACATTCCTTAGGCAGAAAAAGGCTATCTGCAATAAGTCATATCTTTTTGTTTATAGGAAGAATAAGACTCCCTAATTTTAGTTTGCCGTCCAAAGTACATCAAATACTGAAAGCCAGTGTAATTTTAAATTTCATTGTATGATACAATTTGTCAATTGAACTGAAAAAAATGTACTTTCAATCAAGGAGCATTGGGATTTTAGAGTATTCTTTTTTTTTTTTCCTTAAAGATTTTATTTATTTATTTATTTGACAGAGACAGCCAGCGAGAGAGGGAACACAAGCAGGGGGGGTGGGAGAGGAAGAAGCAGGCTCCCAGCGGAGGAGCCCGATGTGGGGCTTGATCCCAAAATGCTGGGATCACGCCCTGAGCCGAATGCAGACGCTTAATGACTGAGCCACCCAGGCGCCCCATAGGGTCTTCTGATTATAAGACAAGAAACAGCAAATTACGTGAAATAGGACTTTTTTGATAAAACTGATAGTAGATGAATGAGTTTTTAAATATCTTTGTTCAATTAGTTTCCGAATTTAACAGTTACTTTATGCTTTTTATTAAAAAATGACTTGTTTTTGTGCAGTGCAGGATGTAAACAGTTTGACAGTTTTTAATAACTGCATTAATACAAGGCATTTAGTTATAGAAGTATTTGTTAATTAGTCCATATCCATGAATAACACACACTAGATGGAATTATTTTTAATTAAATCAAGTTTCTGTATAAAGCAAAGGAATAGAATTCCAGATGGCACTCTGCCATCCTTGTTCTTTGATGGACATTAACAAGTGGGAAAAGGCTTCCTTCACTTGGTTACACTTTGAAATAAGTGGCCAATCATTATTAATTCATTTTGCACTCATTGTAATGGCATAAATCATCATAAATTCATTTGGTTTAAAGTGCATATAATGTGTTCTCCCATAGGAATTTCCTTGTAATTGAACTATTAATTAATGCATTTTTTTAATATGACCTTTTTTCTTCTCCTCTGCCATTCAGAGCCAAGGGTGATTCGTGGCCATTTCTTCATTCATGGTATTTTTTAAGTAAGAGGAACAAGTTTCTTCTAACTAGGTCCATTGACTGGCCTGACTGGCCTAGGAGGGACTAGAGCTCAAGAAAATGGTTTTGTATATTACCTACCAGTGGGACAGCCACAATAATTATGAAAGACCTCTAAAGGCTCTTTGAAAAATTCTCTGAAATGCTATGGTTTTGTAATAATTCCAGTAAGCAAATTTCATTCTCCCTTGATAAATATGGCATGACTCCGGCTTCTCTTTTAATTTCCAGTTCTTAAAACTCCTCCTGGCAGCCAATGCCATAAAATCCAGGTTCCCTTGCCTGCAGCAAGGAAGCACTCCATAACGGAGGTCCCCTTTCCCCTTCTTATGCTTAGTCCTTCCACACTTCCTTCCTTCAGTCCCTTCAGTTAGCCAGTGCTGTTTCCTTCTTCATTCGGGGTGTACTGGTTGCTAGAGGGCTTGTAACAGCTCGTTCTAGAATCTGCCTATGAGGTAACCACAGGATTCCTAAGAGGTCTTCACACATCAAGGGAAGCATGAGAGGGAAAAGTTAGCCTCCCTCCAAAGGAAATAAAAATTACAAGTGGAAAGCTGGGGAAAAAATATCAATTTTACAACTTTTTAAGTGATCCTTTCCTATTTAGTGCTATTTCAGCACAAATAGAAACTGGGTAAAAAACACTACTACATGATTCATGTTCGTGTCATGAACATGTCGTGTTAGTAAGATCTGTGTATGAAAATCAAGGTTCCTGTTAGTATTAAAAGTGTTGTATTGGTGTATGTAACTGGCAGTTGACCCTGTATGTGTGTGAGTGAGTAAATAAAAGCAGTTTAATAGACTAGAGAACTCAAGGCACCACTACTATCAGGTTTAGTCTTTACCCTCATTAGAAATGCAAGTTGGGGGAAAAAAGTGAGATAAAAACATAAAAGTGTTATTTATTATCAAATGATGCTTTAAATAATACCTAGTGCTTATAGAAATATATAACTATGGTTTTTTATAGTTAATATAAGTGTTTTCATAGAATATGCATTCCGTAAATGTAGGGTGCATTAAGTGAATCTACACTTTGTGATAAGGATAAAGAAAAGCCCCAGAAGACAAATTCATTATTAGCGAATAGCACATGTGTGCGCGCACACGCGTGATGGCTTGTATGTTCATCTTTTGAAAGAGCTAGTCGTCGTTACTGGTCAGATAGTACAAAAATGTTTTAAATTGGTGTTTTGTCACTGGTCAGTTCATGATGGGACAATATTCTTCTTGCCAAAGCAACAAGTTAGTCATGGTAGAATTCTGTCAGCTCTTTAATCAGTGCTCTCGTAGGCTTTATTTTGCTATCTTTGTCTCAATCCTTTTCTCATTTTTAGTGTTTTGCTGTTACAGCAAAGTGTAAATAATTTTCTTGCAGCTTTGCTCTTACGTAGCACTTTTAAAAAACAGTAAGAATAAAGTTGGAACACTTCAAAAAAAACGCTTGAGATAAAAAGCTTGGAATAAAATAGCACTAAAATATGAGCTATTGTTATTAGTCTTGACTGCACAACAACAGAATTCAAACAGCCAGAGGGCCTAAGTTAATTGTGATTTATCCAGTGCTGGATTTTAGTGCTTTCTGCTTTTCAAAGTGTTTTGTTTTATTTTGATTTGTTTCCCACTGTTCCGATCATGTCTACATTTTTGGTAGTTCATTTCTACTTTTGGCTAAACACACATGGTGGTAGTGGTAGTGGTGTGTTACATGGTAGATTCCTACCATGAAACTACCACGGTATCTATCACTTACCTATCTCGCGGGTGAGAAAGTCTAGTAATTTAATAAATGGACCTTGAATATGGTCTTAGAGTTGCTTGAGTAATGCTGAATTCTATCCTGTAACAAAGTGAATTAGGAGCCTCTTGGCATTCTCAGTTAAGAGCCAGGGACCTGTAGTAGAAATCTTAGTTGTGATACTTACAGTGGGAGAAGGTGCCCTGTAGTGCCTCAGGATAGTACATTTATTACAAATGGTAATGGTTTCCAATCTTCAGATATCATGGGCCAGTAAAATTTCCAAAAATAAAATCCGAGAGTATGTAACAGTGTTTTACATTTTTTATTTTGCTCACTACAGACATTAAAAAATAGCACTATCTTCATCATTTTTTAAAAAAATATTTGTTTACTTATTTTAGAGTGAAAGCACAGGCATGTGGAAGCGGGGGGCGGGGGGGATGGGGCAGAGGGAGAGAGAGAGAGAGAGAGAATCTCAAGCAGACTCCCCACTGAGAGCAGAGCCCTACATGGGGCTGGATCTCACAATCTGAGATTTTGACCTGAGCTGAAATCAAGAGTTGGAGGTTTAAGAGACTGAGCTACCCAGGTACCCCTTTATTTTCATCGTTTTAAAAAAAATCTTTTATTCACCAAAAAAGTGGTAAGAATATAAGCACTCCTTTAAATTGAATAAATTTAGCTTTATGAAAGAGACTTACTACATTGTTTCTATCTTTACCATTTCACCATAGAGCCGTGGAAACTTCCCATGGGCCTGCATAGGTTTGTACTAGACTTTTGGAAATTTCTGATATGTGCATAATTTTGTTGACTGTGTGGGGACACACAGGGTAAAGTAATTCTCAGTATTTGCCAGAGCAACATTTATTAAGTGATAACTGAATATAAAGCATGGTGTTAAGCCTTATGCCAAACAAAGTATTTTCAAAAAATTTCATATGGCCTAGGGAACTCATTTAGCAGATATGAAAAGGTAATAAAATAAAAATAAATAAAATTAGCTTTAGAAAATGAAATAAACGCCAAAAGATGCCATATTGTTATTTGTGAAATGTTTGGATAGCAATTGCTGTATTAAAAAGCATTTCATTCTAAGGTAAGCAGGGAAGATAGAGAAATTCTAGATGTACAGTAGACCATTTTGTGACCACAACGCAACTAAGTTAGAGCCAAGACAATTGCAGGGATCTTATTATGGTTATATTTAGCTGTCGAACCAATGATGGCAACCTTCTCATTATGTGAGAAAAGATGAACCGTATATTTTATTTAATCTTCTGTTTGCAGGAGACACTAGTAACTGCAGTTGAAATTATGCCTTCATTCAGGAGGAGATTGATCATAAAGGATACAGTTTTGAATCCATAGCTGGGTAGAGCATCAGGAATAAAGCATGGTCATAAAGATGCAAGTTGTGTTCGGACCTGTGTACTGGCCCCATTACACACAGCCTGGGCCACAGAGGCCCGTACTTCTTCCCCAGGCCTGCAGCTAAGCACTCGCCTTCTGTAGTTCTCAGTTATCTCATCTGAAGCACGGGAATGGATGCTATTTTTCTCAAGTCCTTTCAGTTTGAAAATTCTATGATTCTAATTAATCCATTTGGCTGGGAATGAGTAGATCCAAATTAAACAGGCAGTAGGTCTTACCCCTTTCTAATCACAAGACAACCCAAGTATTGATCTTTCTAAAATGAAAATCTAATCAAACCTCTCCCTTGCTTAAAACTTTCAGTGGTTCCCCATTGTCACCAGAATAAACAAACTTCTAGTATGGCAAATGAGACCCTTTGTGATTGGGCTGTAATAACCTGTCCTGCCTCGTGTCTCATTGTTCTCTTTCATCCACTTTGTCCTCTTTCCTCCCTTGCCCGTCACCTCAACCTCTCCCTTTTTCCCCAACAGAGTTTCTAGACATATTGAACTATGTGTAATCCCTTGATCTGGCCACTTTCCTCTCTCATTTTCTGGCCTTTAGACATGCTCTTCTCCCTGTCTGGAATGCATTCTTTCCACAGTCCTCTCCTTTGAGTAGCTAACTCCTACTTTTTCTTTAGGTTTGGGTATAGAGGTCACCTTTCCCTGGAAGCCTTCTTACACCTCTAAGACGAGGTTAAGTGCCCCTATTAAGTTCTGTCTTGATACCATGTGCTTTTAAATAGTCTAACACCATTCAGAATGTATTCACATGACCTGTTGCTCAAGTGTCTCCGGAACTAGAGTGCATTTTCTTGAGGGAAAGTCTTCTTTCCTTTTGTTTCTCCAGCACTTAGTATTGCATAGCAGCACTCTGTAAATAGTTACCACAGGAATCTTTGGATGGATAGTTGGGACCACATTGCGGAAAACCTTGAATGAATGTCAGTCCAGCTTGTTGAACTTTTTAATACTGCCACTAGAGAGCCTTTTATAGAAGGAATCAATCATGATGGCAGAGAATAACATCATTCTGTGCCTTGCTTACTCAGTGAGGCACTGTGGAACAGTGGGGCATTTACATAAAATAAATACGTATTTTTGTACAAAATTAGATTTCATTTTACACAGATTAAAATGCACCTGTTATTGGGTACCAAAGGTTTAAGGAACATTCTGAGAGATGAAATTCATAAAATTGTCATAAGACTTTTTCTATCAAAAGGGAAGATACCATGGGTATCTCAATTTTAGCTGTTTTATCACCTTGGTCCATGCTGCAGAGCAGCAATGTCTTATGGAAACATAAGTCAGATAAACCCTGAAGTAGAGAATACAGCGTAAGCTGAAAAGGGAATTTTAAATTTACCTATCCGTTTCTGTTATCGTAACAACCATTTCTTAAAGGGTCCTTCCTTAATATCACCAGGAAGAATCTATGATTAGGGAGTTTGAAGCCTTAGGCATCCGAGAGTATTCCTTCAGAACATCAGGGTCATTTTTCCTGGTAGCATTGAAGTCATAAGCATCTTATTAATCAACCAAGCTGGAAATCAAAATGTTTGACTTGAAAACCCACTTCGTCTTCTCTTATTTACATGTTTTGCTTGGAATAAGTTGTCAGAGACCACTTAAAATTCCAGGTGTGGCATTTTAACATTCTTCTGTCTTTATAATCCAAAACAGACCACTGAAAGATAATCAGACTCCACTTAGGAGGTTTACAATGTGTGTGTTAAATAGGCCGTTTTTCTCTCTGCTTCTCTTGGTGCCACGTGTCCGGCCAGAACTGTGGGGATCTTTGCTTTGTGGTACCCAGAGACTGTGATCTGAACTAAAGAAGGAGAAATGCTGTAGAAGAATTTTACTTATAAGATCATTGAATGAAATAGAAAGTGATTTAAGAGAGGGGATGTTGGTGCTATAGGGAGCCTGCATTTCCTGCTGAGCTGGGCATCCTCACTGTGAGGGTAGATCACACTTTGCAGGAGAGCAACAGATACCCTGGGGGGACCACTGCAAGGCCAGGGGTCTTTTGAAGTACGCTTACTCATTCTTCCTTTCCTGTCATTTCTTTGGAAGGGAAGTGATCACATCCCCTCTGCTGTCCTTCCTACTTTGTCAGAAAAATGATGAAAAACATCAAGAAACCGGCCACTTAACGGTTTACTTTTGCTCTCAGGATAAAATTGTCAGAGTGGTAAGGAAGCTGCCTCCAGAGTTCCCACACACAGGCTGCAAGAAATCAGCAAGGTCCCTAGTATTGCCATAATGCTCCTGCCTGTAATGAATACAGAAATAGTGGAGTGCAGTTAAGGAAAATGATGATTGAAGTGCTATAAAACATTGTATTTAATGGGAACCTCACTGCCCCTTCACAACACTGCTTCCCAAGGACACACCTTCAGAGAGCCCTGTCCCCTAGATTGGAGCCGTTGCTGCTTGAGCTCCAGGATGTCTGCAGAGAGCAGCAGCGGGGCTTTCTCTGCAGCTCTTCCACCTTCCTAGAAGGAAAGAATAACAGAAAAGTGGTGGGGAAAAGTGGCATTTGGAAATCTCGTTCTGGCAAACTGGAGCAGGGAGCGGCATTAGAATGTACACGCGGTAAAGGCAGAGATATTTCCATCTTAGGTTCATAATGTGTGCAGAGCACTGTGCTTGGTGGTAAGGGAGATGTAAAGTTGCATGAAACACAGTTAATGTTTCCTCCAGGAGGCTTTCCATGTAAATGTACCTTTTCAGTTTACTGCAGGAGTTGTTGACCCAAGAACCACGGCCTCCTTGAAATTTTTTTGCAGAATTTGATGGATATGTGTATGTATTGTATGCAGTTTCCTGGGGAAAAGACTGATGGTTTTCAACAGATTCTTCAAGGGTTCTGTGGCAGAAGATGTTCTGAACCACGAACAAAGTGTGTTCACAGACTCTTATCCGGGCTCTCATTTAACAATTGGCTAGGACATAAAAATGAGTAAATGCTTTTTGCTGTTGAATGCATTAAATTAGAGGTGATACGCCATGTTCTTAGTTTTGAAAACAGACAGATTCAGCGTGCTATTCGTCATGAGCCCTGACTGCCATTTGTGGAGCCCAGTCGGGTGCTGGGCTCGTGGCAGGACACTTGGCAAACACCAGCTGATCCAGCACTCCCGTGCTGTGTGTGCGAGATAGCTCTCGTCTTCCCCATTTTACAGACAAGGAGACGGCAGCTCATGAGTACCTTCTTCAGCCTGCCCCCTAATAAGTTACGAAACTGTGGTTACTTCCCTGTCTTAGATCTGAAACCTGCGTGCCCCTTAACCAGTCTGCTGTACTGTTCTGTGATTTGTAAACAGTTTTGTGTCTCCCCCTCAAGAAACCAAAGACCTCTTCTAAACCGCAGTTTGCTCTTCACCATCCCTATTTGCTTTTTTAAACGTCAAAATGCCTTTTGAAGTAGATGCGCTTTTACAGCTTAACGGCCATTAGGCTTATGTATATAAACTGTTAGCATTATCTTCAACGTAAAGAAATACATGTCAATTAAAATCGAGATCATTTCATCAGATTTAGAAGTGATATCGATCTGTCTTTTAATTTCTTTACCAAACCTGCGTGAAGAACTTACCACATTCATCACATCATTGTGCTGGATCAGTATAGCAGAATATGGAGACACATAGATGTTTGTGGGGGAAGCTTCTTTAAACTATACCTCTGCCTTCATCCCTCATCCCTGCTGATAAACATCACCTGTGCTGACAAGTGTTACTGATGGAAGTATTTGACATATGAACTCTGTTAGGTGCAGAGGAAAAATGAATACCATATAACATTATTTGAAACCATTTCTGTTTCGCAGAATGCTGAGTAGGGAGAAACCTTGTTTGGAAGTTAGGATGACTGATATGTTTTGAAATTACATATGCTTATTTATACATAATTCTTATGACATTAAAACATTTTAGAATATGGTATAAAATATTGTAGCCTAACTTATCTCTTTAAAACATGTGGCTGAGCAAACAGTAAATTTGAGATCTTTTACTTATTGTTCAAAACCCCTTTTTAGTTAAAAAAAAAAAGTGGTTTATACTTTGAAAATATCTTTAAAGAAAACATCACAAAAGTAAAATTACTTTATTTCTCTGCCTTTTATTTTGTAATTTTAGGTAAGGCACTGACATTTCTTCTGCTGCAGCCCCCGAGCCCCAAACTTCCTCCACACAGTACGATCCGAAGAACAGCCATTGATCTCATTGGACGTGGTTTCACAGTCTGGGAGCCTTACATGGACGTGTCTGCGGTCCTCATGGGGCTTCTCGAACTCTGTGCTGATGCTGAGAAACAGCTTGCCAAGTATGTGCTCAATTCCGGTTAATTTGTGGGGTTTTCATTTGTGTTTTTTCAGTTGGTGATTTGTTTACTTTTGTTTGAGGTGATTGATTGCCCTTGATAGATTGTGTGTTTTTAATATACCAAAAAAAATTGATGAATATCTCAATATATGCAATTTTGGATATAGACAAGGAAAGGGAAGTATATTTCTGCAATTTGGGCACACATGGGATTTAGCATTGAGCCAGTGAATGACTGATCTGTGACATTGTGCCTTGACATATTATTATCAAATAATAGTTTAAACGTATCACTTCTAAGGAAAATTATGTATATATTTTCTCAAAAATGTTTTACTGTTAGAATACATGGCCAAATAGTTTGGGGAATTATTCCTTCACACTCACAGTAATTTTTAAATCCACTTTCTTGAGGTTTCACTTGCACAGTCAAGGACCAGCTGTAGGAGGTTGCAGAGATCCAGGGAAGCAATAAGGAGAGTAGAGGGAAAGGCAGATGAGTTGAGGGAGCTGCTGCAGTGAAATAAATGGGAAGCCCTTGGTGGCCAAGCGGCCAGGAGTGATGGGAAAGGGATTGGGCATGGTAATAGAGGTTCATGTTGACTTGAGAACTCAGCCTCCTAATTCTTGGAGGAAGGTTTTTGTTCTTGTTTTTTATTTTATTTTATTTAAGATTTTATATATTTTAGAGAAAGAGAGAACAGGGGAAGGAGCAGAGGAAGAGGGACAAGCAGACTCTTTGGTGAGCGCAGAGCCTGAGGTGGGGCTCAACACAGGGCTCAATCCCACGACCCTGAGATCATGACCTGAGCCAAAACCAATAGTCAGGCATTTAACCAACTGAGCCACCCAGGCACCCCTGTTTTTGTTTTTTTTTAGTATAGCCATCCTCATGGTCGTGAATTCCTAGTGGTAGGAATCCTTGAACTGGTTCATGATGCCTCCCTTAATGTCAATGTTATCACCTCTTTGATTTTCGCAATGAATGGCATTTCATTCTGATCTCTCTGTTGACCTTGGAAAAAATTAGAATTCTCTGCGCTTTTCTTCATGGTTGTCTTTCTCATCTCCCACAGTTCCCTTATGATCCATCATTGCTCTAGGCTCAGGAAGTGGAGATCAAAGTAGCTATTAAAAGGCTAGACTGAGATGGTGTGGCTTTGTCTACAGATTGGGCATTCCCAGCCCAAAGTCCCAAGATGGATTGGTAGGAGACAGTATTCATTTTCAGTTTAGGCAGCTGTCCCGCCACCACCTCCTATCATACTGCCACACTTCCTAAACATTACATCTGTATCTCTCCCTAGCTGTATGCTCTTCAGCAAATCACTTCATCTCTTACCTCACAGTTCTGTCTACAAGTTGGGGCTAATTAAACACCTACCTCATAAGGTTGATATTAAATGTGTTTCTGTTTGCAAAGTGCTTAGAAGAGTACTTAGCACATATTAAAAGATTGAATGGATGTTCCCTATATGGTAGTAGTAAGGGTGGTGATGCCATTGTCATTGTTTTAGTGTTCAACAGATCAAGAGCTGCTTGGTTCTAGAATGAATAGTTTGACATAATGGCAGCCAGGGTAGTTTTTGGATACAGGAGACATGAAGGTTCTTGACTGACTTTAAGAATTAGGAGGGAACTGAGCTCATGAATTTGAAGCAATAGTAAGAGGCAGGTGGCCTTTGTGCAAAGCCCAGAACATATTTCCAACCCTTTGCCCTCCCATTGGCTGCAGCTTCCCTGTATACCTTCCAATTTTGTGCTGACCTAATTTTATAGCCTGTTTTCAAAGCTGATCTAAACACAATTTCAAGAGTATACAGTCTTGTTTTGTTGCTTGGGAGAAGTGATGGGCTTTATTTTAGGCATAGTATTTAATATTTTGTTTTATTTTGTTTTTAAATCCATTTACATGAAGCTTATATCAGCAAACATAAAGATACACTGTGTTTTATCTACATGTAGTATGTCCACAGACACAAATACTTTAGTTCTTCAGTAGGTAATTTAAATCTTGCTATTACATCCTTTTCTGTCACGAAGATTCGTTTAACACTCTATACACAGCTCTAAATAAATGAATGTATCAGCATGTAGCCTTGAGGAGTCCAATGTAATTTTCATCATGATAAATTGCATAATAAGCAAGAAAATGTTTGCTTATTAATCTATAACAAGATTTAGATTGAAAATGGCCTGTTACATCCATGGCACACTTGGTACAGGCTGCAGAAGGACTGAGATGGGGCAAAACCGAGCAGGGACGTGTGCCGCTTCCCCTCATGATGCCTGCATGCTGGGCCACCCCTCTGGCCTGATTGACTCTGTGCACCGTAACAGTGCTCGGCCACCTCACTTCTCACTGCCATGTTAAGCTTGCTTTATGAAGAAGCTTTTATGTTAGGCTTGTGCTTTTTAAAGTTTCAGTTCATGTTAACTGAAAAAGCAAAAACATACCCAGTGCTTCCCTCTTTATTCCCATTCTTATGAGTTTATGAGGGAGGGGATTGACGGGGGCAGCCAGCTCAGGCTGCTCTCTGGTTCTGGAGAACACATATGATAGAAGAGTTTCTTTCTTCCTCTCTCTCCCCCATATATTGACATCCTCTGTCAGAGATGATTCCTGAGAGGTCTCCTGAGAAACTGTAGATGGCTCAATTGATAGGGCATTTTTCCAGAATTAAAATGCCTTTATTTTAGAAATAGGACTGAGAATTTTACGTCTTTGAAATCAAAATAACACCAATTATTTTCTAATGTTTTCAGCTATTTTACCAAATTTTAAATTATGTTTGTTAACTAAGCAAGCTTTTACTGAGTAGTTAATATATATGGAAGGAACACTGTTGGGTGTTGTATGCAGTTACAAAGTTGCATCAAACACAAATCCTGTCTCCAAGGCACTTGCAGTCTGAAGGAAGGACAAGATCTTCTCCCCGGGGGTAACCATGATGCAAAGCGGAGGGGGAGAGGAAAAGGTAGGGACGCTCAGAGGACAGGGAGGTGAATCACAGCTGGGTGCTCAGAAAGGATGCCAGTAAGAGTTTTATTTGCATCTCTCATTTGAATAATTTTGAGGAGAGGCAGAAGAACAAGGCCACACAAAAGGACAGAGGTGGGAAGGTACAGGCATGCCCAACAGATGCTGACGAGCTCCTTAAAACATACATTGTTTTTAACTAATTTTATCTATTCCTTACAGAACTTAAGCTGTGGGGAGCGCCCATCTAAAACTTGAACATAAGTTCCTTCCCAGTTATGTCTGGGCAATAGAATTAGGGCTAAAAAGAGGATTGGTATAAAACGATTATAAACATGATAATAGAAGATTATAAAACAAATCTGAAAGAGGTTCTGCCTCTTGTTCACAGAAACACTGTCAGTGAAAACAGTGCGGCTCAGACCTAGGTCTCGCCGAGCCCACGAGCTCTGCCGTCTACCACGGTGCAATCTCACACCCCCAGAGTGAAAGATCTAGAGATACCAAAAGTGAAACAGCCTATTCATAGGACTTAAAAGCAGTCAACTCAGAATTTTCAGCGTACTTTCATATTTTAAAAATATACTGAATGAAATCATTTCCATCAAGAATTTTGTACCCTCTAGAAATTATAGCCTATTTAAATACCAGTAGGCTCCTTGGGGGCCCGGGCCATGTATTATATATTTATCCATATTTATTCATAACACTGTCACATGATTTGCATTCAATAAACATTTAAGTCAAAGAATTTTAGAGATGAAAATCTTCAGCAGCATTCAATCCAGAGCTCTCAGTATGCTATTCAATAAAAACAAGGTTAAGAGAATGATACAACTTGCCTGAGATCTCACCAGAACTGGGAGAGCTGAAAGTATCACCCGAGTATCCCAACTCCCATTTTGCTTCTTCCACACCTGTATAGTCATGCCACCCTTTATGTGACCCGGGAGCCACAGCTAGACTCTCTGAGGAATTTTTTAAATTAATGATTATGGGTTGCTCATTCATGTTGGACTGTTTAATAGAAAATGCAGGTGCTCTTCATTGAAATCATAGAGCCATTAGAGCCATCCATCCCTAGCTAACTGTGAGAAAAATAGAAACATGCAGTATTATGTTTTTTATAAATCCATCACTTTTTAGGTCACCATGGTTATGTATATATGGATAGAATTTACAAACAGTAGAAAATCCTACTTCGTAAAAAAGCAGAAAAATCCTTGTGCTTTTAGGAGGCTAGACTCCGTTCTGTACGTTATGGTCTGATTGTGGTTCTCTTCTCCCAGTTCATGTTGCAGGGCCTTTACTCTGAAAGAGAACAGCACAACTGTGCTGGCCCCCGCTGCTGGAAGCGGGCAGTCGCTCTACCATGACGGAAGGATGTTAATGAATTACAAAAAGCCCGTTGCTTTTCTGGAATAGTCACAGTTTACCAAACTTTAAAGGAGAAACATATAGTCAACTAGAAACCACACATGCTTTGATAACATACAGATAAGCCCCATATGTTAGAAATAGTCTTTTTGAACTATATACAGTTGGAGAAAAAGAATTGACATTTTAACTTAAATTTCAACCATATTTTTTTATATATGGGGTAGGGTAGAGAAAAGAACATACCATATAAACACTAAGGTATTTTAGGATTTTATATTTAAACTATTTTTCCTATTCACATGACAGTTTATTTATTTATTTATTTATTTTAGAGAGAGAGTGCATGTGTGCAAGTGGGGGGTGGGTGCAGAAGAAGAGAAAGAATCCCAAGCGCTGGGCATGGAGCCTGTTGTCACAGGGTTCAATCTCAGGACCCTGACATCATGACCTGAGCTGAAATCAAGAGTCGGACATTTAAGTGACTGAGCCACCCAGGCACCCCACATGTTTATTTTTAATAGAAAATTTATAATCTGAGGGAATCGTTTAACTAAATTCTGTTAGCATAGTTCTTATATTACAACTCATAGTTGTAAATGTATACAACATAGAGGAAATAGGTTTAAACAATAGGCATTTATTGGGAGAATCACATTTGTGTTTAGGAGACTAATGCCACCTTTGAGTTATTAAATTAAGCATTAACATGACAGACAAGAACTGATGATTCCTTATTACATTGAAAACACTTGTTAGTACATCTGTTTTTACCAGGAAGGGGTAAGATGGAATTCCCACTTGTTATGTAATTACGTATATATTTTCAGAATAATTGTAGTCTTTGTTTTCAGTGAGGACTGTTTTCAATGCCCTGTTACACATTATCTTAGCCATCTTGGACTTCCATAACAAATACCACAGACTGGGGGACCTCAACAACAAAAATACATTTCCCTTAGTTCTGGAAGCTGGGAAGTCCAAGAACAAGGTGCTGACAAGGCAGGTTTCTTTCTGAGACCTCTTCTCTGGGCCTGTAGGTGGCTGCCATGATGCTCTGTGCTCACAATTAGGAGAGAATGAGAGCAAGTTTTCTGGTGTCTCTCATACAGCATGAATCCCATCACGAGGACCACACCCACATGGCTTCATCTAACCCTAATTACCTCCCAGAGGCTCCATCTCCAAATACATCACATTGGGGCAAATTTTCAGGGGAAACAAACATTTAGTCCATAATACTGCTGACCATGATTTGTGGGTTATTCTATGAAAGTTTAAGTGGCTTTTTCCCCCGAATATTCTCTTACAGTATTCCTTAATTTGACAGATGGGGAAGTCTGACAATTGTAGATGGTGACATTTAACTATAGTGGTCTTACATGTGACTTTTAAAATGCTTTTACCACGATGGAGTCAGGGTTAGAACAGGATTAATGAGCAGTCACGTAAAGAATGAGCTCAGCCTGAGCGGACTGTTTTTCTATTCATGATTTTTATTTACAGTATCTATCATCTCTGGTGTTTCATATGGGATGTGTGTACTGAAATGCTGAGTAAAATAGAGAGTATGTCATATCATAGTTTTTAAACTAAAGACCCATCTTACAAACCTATATAACAAATGATCTGCATAACAGCCAGATAAGCAGGATCAGATGAAAAGAGTGATTTCTGTGTTTATATACCGATTCCAGAATAAGGCAGATACCCCTTTAATTTCACACCTCTGATAGTATGATCCTTCTTCATTCAGTTAGAATCCCACATTAAAATATATCACATACACAGTGCACCTTTGACTTCCAAGATAACTACATGTAGAATTAGACTTTGTCTGTTGGGACTACTAGATCAATTACTGTGACTTCATTGCTTGGTCAGTTCAGTCAAATAACTGGCTTAAGTGATTTTTTTTTTCCTGCTGGATTTGCCAGGTAACTTCATTTAGCACATAACTATTGAGCTACCACTATGTCCAAGGGCTACACTAGGCACTTTGGGGGGATCACAGGCTTAGAAGGCATGGTACCCATCTGCACAGAGTTCACAATACAAAACTAATTCATAATGCCTGGCAGAAGCAGATTCAGTGCTAACAGCCTAGAATAAATGGGTTTCATTGTTGGCTGTTTTTGTTTCAAGAGATTGTAATTGAATGCTCTAGCAATTGCAGAACAACACATAGGCTTCCACAAGAATTGAACAGAGGGGAGGGAGGAGAGTGTGCTAATGGGGGAATGGGTAGTGGAGAAGCATAAGCCACATACTACAGTCAAAAAAAGAATGGAATTTTAGGAACCAACCTTGAAATTATCCTGGCGTCAGGAGCATGGTGTTGAAAAGACTGTTTTAAGTTAGTGAAACTAGATTATGGAGGACCTAGAACCTCGAGCCAAGGGGCTCAAGATTTTTCTTAGAAACCCTGGGACCCACTGAGGTTTTTAAGCAGGTAAACCATGAAATAAAGTTAGTGCTTTTGAAAGATGACTCCAGCAGTGATACATTAAATAGACTAGAGGGGAGAGAAGGTTTGTCTTCTTCCCACGTGCCTTGGCAACTCCTCTCTGTTCTCACACTCTAACCCTCCTGCCTGTGCACTATGGATGTGGAGAACCCTGACCTCAGAACAAGAGATGTGTCCACGTTCTGAAGTCCTGCACTCCAGCCATTGGACGCTGATTGTGAGACTCACTCAAACGTACCCTTTGACGCCTTACAAATTGTTGGATGTTCCAGCTTCCACTAAATTCATGAGCAATACTTTAATATGTCTTTGGTTAGCTTCCTTACCTATTACCCTTCTCTTCCACATGCCAAACATTACCATTTCTCTTACCACAAGGAAGTTTGCCGGTTTCCCCAAATTCTCAAGATCATTTGCTGAGATGGATTAAGGGTGATGTGTGACTGGGCCTTTAACTTTGAAACCAGTGACCTGCTGTTGGATGATCTCATTTTCTTTTCACTTTATTTCTATTTGTGAGAGTCATCTTGGGTCAGAAGAAGCATCTATTGCGTGCATAATGTAGGTGAGATGCAGGGCTGGAGGTTTTTACATTTCTGCTCATTTAATCTTCTCAACAACCTTGTGAAGTTGTTACTTTAATAGACCCATTTTCCACACATCGTGCTTACTCAGTCCAGGGTGGCCGCAGGACACAGCATAAGCATAGGGGACATTAGCCACTTGTCATCCTCAGGTGAACACATACATGCATAGTCATTCATTCTCATTCTTTCTGTTGCCCCCCTCCCTCCAGAAGAAATAGAGAAGGGCTGGAAGAGAGGTGGGTGGTGAGGTTGGTAGGATCCTCTTTGTGTGAGTAGAACTCTGGTTTCCAACTGCAAAAGGTCACAACAGCATGCAGCGGGGAATGGATGGGACTCTTCTGGACTCCAGGAGGTTGCTCTGACACTTGGCCTGCAGAAGGCAGATCCCATCTCATAGCAACTCAGGAGACAGTATAGCCACGGGGAGGGCGGACAGGCAGCCAGAACCGTGAAGTTCGGCAGGAGCAATGTGTTCTCTATCGCTCTGTTTCCCTTGATACAGCCTTGCCCTTTAGGGCAGCCACATCACTAACATCCATAGCTGTCGTTCAGATACAACGCTCAGTGCTGTTTCCTAAGCTTGGTCAAGCCGTGTATCGCCTATCCTGTTCCTATAAAGTTGGTCATTTGTACCCACACATAAGATGTCTTTCTTTAGCCCAGTTTGATTTTTCTGAGGACTTTTTGAATCCCAGTTCTGACATTTAGTACAGGTGCTTTCCGTTACAACTTTATATCCACACCAGTTGGTAACTGTACATCTGTGTCTTCATTTAATCACGATGGACATCAAAAAGAACAGAGCTGAAGTCCACGTGTTACAACGTACCACTCGAAACCTCACTCAGGGATGCAATCTAGCCATATCTCTGAAGTTGCTGAGTTTAGTCATGTTATCAGTTCACTAATCCAGTTAACCACGATATGGGCACGCCCCTCTCCCCTTTATTTTCTCCAAAGTTCAGCTGTCCTAGAAGACATCATACTACTACTTTGGCTCCTCACTCTAGATCCAGTTTCTCCTTCATAAAATGCTAATACCACCCCCCTCTTAGGGATGTTCTGGGCAGGTGCAAGAAGACATGAAATAGCACAGGAAAGCTCAATTCCAAACCTAGACCCTGGGTTCCACGTCCAGTTCTTTCTGCTCTCTGTCATGCCTTCCAGACATAGGCCGGGCTGCCCAGGAGGCAGACGTTCCTGCTCCATGGCTGACTGCTGGGCAGAGAGGTTGCCTAGGGATCTTTTCCAACTCCCAGCATTCTGTGATTTTATTGGTCTTAGGAAATTTGATTTAGGTTTGCTCAGAATTATTTAGTTAACATACCATTTTTGTTTCAGCCTTTCAATATTATCAACACCTTTTCATACTGATGAGAGAAACATCATAGAGTATCTTTTTTGTTTTGATTTTTTTTAGTTTTTTAAATTAACATATAATGTATCATTTGTTTCAGGGGTACAGGTCTGGGATTCATCAGTCTTACATAATACCCAGTGCTCATTACAACACATACTCTCCCCCGTGTCCATCACCCTGTTACCCCATTCCCCCACCCTCTCCCCTCCAGCAACCCTCAGTTTGTTTCCTATGATTAAGAGTCTCTTATGGTTTCTCTCCCTCTCTGTTTTCGTCTTATTTCATTTTTTCCTCTCTTCCCCCATCATAGAATATCTTAAAATTTAATAAGCTTTTCAATTTTTTTAAAAGTTAAACTAGGATCTAAACTTTATAACAATTATTGAGCAATCTAGGTTAACACTACTCATGTAGTGAACATTTGCCTTGCAGAATTCTCAATAGTAAAGTTTAATCCCAAAAAGAACCTGGCTAACTACCCCACCTGCTTTACTGCTGAACACCTCTTTCCAGCCCCTACTGGGTGCCTAGGGCATCAAGATCTTCCATGGAGGTGATGTGTCCACCCATGCATTCTTTCTGTTTCTTGTTCAATATGTGTGTGTTCTGTCAGCTCTCATCTTTCTTAGTGGTAAACATCAAAGGAACGCCTCCATCCTCCTCTCTGAGTTCCTGCTTTGTATCTGCCCTCAGTTTGGAAAAAAGACTGGAGACAGTAATATTATCCAGTTAAGGTTTAAGCAATGTAGTAGTCACCAAGAAATTATCAGCAGAATTTTCTATACTCAATTTACCTTCTTTTAACAATGATAAGAATGCCCGTGTAATGCCTACTTATTTTCATTTAAAAGTTAAAATAATGATTCTTAGACTAATCATAGAAATATTTGTAAACATTTTGAGAATTTTTAGTAAACATAATCCAGTTTATACATGAAGCATACAGACTAATTAGAGCAGGACAAATCTTAATATAATTTCATATGGATATTTAAGTATCAAAATTATATAAATTATGTATCAAAATTAGGGAGAAACCCTAATGGATCTCTGACTGAGTAGCAAAATGCTCCTTGTATAGAGTTGACGTGAGGGTCACATGCCACATTTTAATGAAGTCTTACTACTTTTCACAGTAGTCTATATAAAATATACAGGAAGCTTACAAACAGAAGAATATTATCATTTCTATGTTTTAGGGGTGGCAAAGGAATATAACATCACCATCCTATCAGGATATCCTCACAGATTGGCAAGATTTTTACATCATGCGCATATTCTTATAGATAGCCGGACGACGCCATGCCTATGATCTTTACAGAGAGGAAATAAGTATCCATTCATATAATTTTTGCATCAGTACAAAATAACTATTGGCAGAACATGCTGACTAGTAGACTGGTTTTAAAAATATTGAGCATGGGGTAAATTAACAGTACTAAGGTTATTTTAAACTAAAAATTAAAAACTAAAAATAATTTTGCAGTTTTTTCAGTTCTTTTGATAATTATATCGACAGAAGTGAATTTTGCTTCCTTTCAGATACACGTCCTTAAATGAAGCCTTTTTCTGTGGACTTCTAAACAAATTATTACCTTTAATTTGTTCTTAGCAAAAAATTTGAAAATACCCAGGGCAGTCTTCTTTCTTGCCTGATTCTGAGCTTTGTGATATGCATTCAGTACTAGTTCTTGATAATTTGTTAACAAGGCGTTTTTAACACTTTGGACAGATGCACATACTGTTTTCAATCTTCACGGTTAATTATTCAATTTTGTATTTGATGCCAGAACACCCTGACTCCTAATCACTGCTCATTGTTGCAAGTCCATTATATTCTAACTGTTTGAGTGCTCCCATTGACCTTGAACTGACATTATAAGCTGTGTCTAATCTTTTCAGTCTATATTTCTAATGCTGCTTTTCTTTTTTCCTTTTTTTCCTGATCCCTGTTTAGCATCACAATGGGGCTGCCTCTTAGCCCTGCAGCTGACTCCGCCCGCTCTGCAAGGCATGCCCTCTCGCTCATTGCCACTGCCAGACCACCCGCCTTCATCACAACTATAGCCAAAGAGGTGAGCGGAACCTCTCTGTGTGCTCCATCGTCTCATTTAGAAGAATTATTAGATATTGTGAGCTGGGGGTCCATATCCACAAATAATCCTTCCGGCTTGTTCGAGAACCATGCAAGTTAATAACTTAGTGCTGAAATGAATACATATGTACTTGTGCGCCTGTACCCTGAATTCCGCAGCAACGCATTCCTTCCTTGCGCTTTTGTATTCATTTCTGTTCTCAAAGTTAACTCACTTGCAAATATTTGAAATTAATTTTTCAATCTGAAATATAGCAGGCTTATTCAAATTAAGATATACTAAAGATACTCACATTTCACAAATGTAAATATCTGCCTGTAATCAACACTGAACTTATTTAACTCTGGCTCTTCAACTGTAAACAAAAATGTAAGTCATAAACTTGCTAATTGTTTTTCCTATTACATGTCACAGATAAAGACTTGAATGCCAATTGATTCCCACGTTCTTAGTGCTCTAACTAATTGCCCACATCTAACTGAAAAACTAGTAAAGAACAATGAACCAATTATAGGATCTTTCTTGTAGGTCTTAGTAGTGGAAGAGAAAGGGAAGGATGATAAGCTCCTACATTTTTTTTTAAAGGTCTGTTCCATTTCAGCATGAATAATGTGCAGACTTGCTGTCCGTGGGGTATGAGCTCTGTCTGAGTTGTTTTTCCTGTAGCTATGATGAATTTTTAAAATACTAAATAAATACCTCTGAGTCTGCCCTGATAACCTGAAACCTACTGGGCCTGTGTCTGCCCCAGAGCCATCCTCAATAGGCATGCAGCAAGTATTTGTGACGTGAAGGTAGTTAGAAGGGAGGAAGGAAGGTTCTAATAGCAGAATGTATGGGTTTATATGAGGTGGTGGGACTCTGAATTCATACCTAAAATAAATTTGTAGAGTAAGGGGGTGTGCATAGTGTTACAGTGAGGTTACACTGTATTTAAAATACACATATGTATGTTACATAGCTATAATTTATAGATATTATGTATTTATATGAAGAATATAAATATAAACGAACAGATTTATTATATAACAGAAATACACACACACACACACACACACACGTTATATATATATATAAGTGAACAGATTTATTAGCCATGGAATTTTTTATCAGTTTTTTTTACCAGTTGAATATGCATCAATAGTGATATTGAATATATTGAATAAACCTTACATCAGTTTGACCACATATACAGGTCCTTTAAATGCCAGCCATAAAACTGCCTCTTTGAAGAGTAAGCAAGTATTTGTGTTGTGTGTTTGAACTTAATTTTCACCGTTTACATGTGAGTGTTTTTAAACAAACTGTTAGAATAGCCATGCTTTGGATTTATTCTACTCCTGCGTTTGGTTAGGAAGGTATTTTTAAAATATTTTAATGTTAATGTTTTACTAATTACCAGTTGATTCTCACATTCTTAGTGTTCTAATATTTCAATGTAATAGGTCACACTTATTACCTTATAAATATAAGTTTTCCACTTCACTTAGAAGTTTTAGAATAAGATCCTGAAGTATTTCTCGCTGTTACCACCATCCCCTCCCCTGTCATGCCCACTCCTCCATGGCTGGCCCAGCTCCTATTAGTGTTCTTTCTCCTCTGAATGAATAAGACTTACAGTCTGTACAGGGAAGAAAAATCACAGTGAACTTATATTCTTTACAATGCTTATTATTTTTGGAGGCATGTTCATTCGCATTTCCCAGCTTCATTATATGGCACCAAGAACGGTGCCTGGGACACAGGAAGTCTTCTAGAAGCATCATTTATTATTATTACTTGAGAGCAAGTTTCCTGCCTCTTACTTGCTGGGTATCTCCTAACCACTGTCCACCTTAGCACCAAATAGACAAATTCACAGATCTTCCATCTGTCTTTTGAAAAATGTCATGGTAGTGTTGTATTAAAGTCTCATAGAGGGGCGCCTGGGTGGCTCAGTCATTAAGCGTCTGCCTTCGACCCAGGCTCCGCTAGGAGCCTGCTTCTTCCTTTCCCACTCCCCCTGCTTGTGTTCCCTCTCTCGCTGGCTTTGTCTCTCTCTGCCAAATAAATAAAATCTTTAAAGAAATAAATAAAGTCTCATATAATACCCAGGAACTTACAGAATTTTATTAGACAATACTTACTGAGTTTTTATTATACTAAATACTTTCTATTGCAATCAAAAGTGTTTCTTGGGGCACCTGGGTGGCTCAGTCGTTGGACGTCTGCCTTCGGCTCAGGGTGTGATCCCGGCGTTATGGGATCGAGCCCCACATCAGGCTCCTCCGCTGGGAGCCTGCTTCTTCCTCTCCCACTCCCCCTGCTTATGTTCCCTCTCTCGCTGGCTGTCTCTCTCTGTCAAATAAATAAATAAAATCTTAAAAAAAAAAAAGTGTTTCTTGACCCACCCCAAGAGATTTGTTTTTGTTGATACTCTTTTTTTTCCCCTGTTGTACTAACAAGGTGAAAAATAAACCAGTGGCTAGAAATGCAAAACTTAATCGAGTACCAGCCGTATGTACAGCATGGAAATGTCTTCACAGGTTCACAGACATACAGCTCTTGCAGCAAATACCCAGTCGCAACAGAACATGCACACGACAACTCTTGCACGAGCTAAAGGGGAAATTCTGAGAGTCATCGAGATTCTTATTGAAAAGATGCCCACAGATGTTGTGGACCTTCTTGTGGAGGTAAGAATATCCTGCTTTAAATGTTACAGCAACAGCCTAAATTCAATATGTCTGTGTAGCAATATAAATCAGCATTTTTATTTCTGAAGAAATAAAAGAAAAAGAGAATTAAAAGGATTATCTACAGGAAAGAGAGATAATTAAATGAATTGACTTTTGTATCATTTCTAGGGACCTTATTTAAATTCCGTTAAAGATCAAAGTGGTTGCTGTGTACACTTACCATTCATAGGGACGCTTGCTAACACTTGCTAACATACCCTAAAGGGTATGTTCTCTTTAATGTCTTTCATTATAAGTAAAACAAAGCATGTAGCATGCTTGAATAAAAGCTACCTATACTGTACATAAATATGAATTACCTTTGAGGTCAACAAGTCTTGTTCCTTTATTTTACTGCCCTTTCTTATGTTTTTCACAGGTAAGGGAAAGAATACCCTGTAGTATAAAGTAACTATACTGTAGCTTTAGTAAATATACTGTAGTTTTAAGGTAAATATTGCAATCAAACTATCTAGAATTTTCATGTAACTGAGGCCTAAGTTAATAATTTGAATTTTGGAAAATTAAGTATCTAAACTTAATTTTGGATTTGCATCTTTTCTAAAAAGGTTATGGACATCATTATGTACTGCCTTGAAGGATCATTAGTTAAGAAGAAAGGTCTTCAAGAATGTTTCCCAGCCATCTGCAGGTAAAGAAGCCTTCCATAGCATGCAAAATAAATAATTTTTACTAACAAATAATTCTGAAAAAAATTTTAACAGGGTGAGTTAGTAGTCTTGCCCAGTTAAAAAACCAGTTCTGAATTAATATCTGCTTACTTTCTGAAAACAACTTAGGCAGCTGATAGTCAGTCAGAAACACAGATATCATAGAACCAGTATTTGAAATTGGGTCCTGATGAGATTTTCTCAAAACTTAAAAAAAATGAGTAAGAGATAGCATCTATTGAGTATGTGTGTGTTACATTCATCACTCAAATTAGTGTTTACATTACAAAAGGAAGAGTTTAGGAAACTTCTTTCTGACTTAGGAGAGAAGGTGTACTTTTCAGCCAGGGAAACCTTTCTACCACATGTTCACTGGTAAATTTTATTTTTAATATAAAGGTAACATTTTTCAGATTGTCCTACTAAGTGTAAGTGTTCTCCCTACGAGAAAACTGGCCAAGAGCAGTTAGAACTGACATAAATAATGTTGCGTATGTTGAACATAAACAATAATCTTAGAGGTATATAGCATTTCATTGTTAGGAAATGAAGGCTTTTTAAATGTAGTAGTATTTATTTTCCCTTTAAAATAGTTTTTGGTTCTTAAAATGTTTATAGCTTGGGGTACATTTTGTTAAAAAATTTTTTTACCTTCAAGTGGTCAGTAGAAATAGTGCTTAAATCTGTTGAAAATCATTGTTTTTGTAGAAAACAGAACCACCAGTTAGTCGTAGTTACATAACATTTTTCCTTTTAAGACACGTTCAGCAATCTTCTTAGTTCTGTTTGCCCGGTTCTACGTGCGTACAGTGGTGAAAAGCTTTATTTTAGACGCTAAGTTTTCTGGGAGAGGTGATGTTATATGACACATCGTTGTGTCTTCTGTGTCTCCTGGCATTTGAGCAAGTGCTTGCTAAATTAATTCTACCCCACGAGTCTTCCAGTATCTTTTTCCATATTTATAATAGACTTTATATTGTAGCGCCTTCATTTTGCTTTTGCTGAGTCATGCCACCCAGAAGTTAAAACCAGAACACCCAAAAGGAAAAGATTGTGCTGGAATATACATGTATACAGATGGGTGTTTTCTTGTGCTACAGATTAGATGTGTTAGAATGCAGGCATTTCTTAACATAATGCCCCACGAATTCTGGTTTGTGTTCTTTTTGTTAGAAGTCGTATGTATAAAATCTTTTCATGCAGTTAACTGTTGAGAGTACATGTGGCTGCTCTAGTCCCAGTCAGTTGTTCTCTAAGGAAACGCCTGTGTGCAGAAATGGACACTGCGATGCCTCTTTCTAGAGGTGATGGTTATTGTAGAGCTGAGCGTTAGCAAGTGTTAGCACAGGATTCCTTACAGCAGCAGTCTTCGTGCTGTAAAATAAGCCTCCTGGAGTTAACGTGCGGAAATTGTCCAGTGTTTCAAGGGCCCGTCTTTGCCATTGTTGGAAGCCTGCCTCCCCCACAAGCAGCACCCTCGGTTTCTCAGGTCACCCTAGTTTGCTGGTGTCCACTTTCGCTTGCTGGTGTTTCTTTGCTGGAGAGTAAGGATTCTGCTGGGATGCTAAGAGGCGTGCTCAGTACCAGGTTATTCTGATTTGGCAGAAAGCAATTATATTTTATTAATTTAATAACATCTGTTAACCACCTACTGTGTGTCAAGTACTAGCTAGGCCCTGCGGATACAATGATGAATAAGATGATACCCTCAGGGAGCACCCAGGGTCTAATAGGGTAGGTGATTATTAAGATAGATGATTCCAGGGTGCTGTGTTACGTGCCGGAGTAGAATTCCATACCAGAGACAAGATTGGGCAATAAATGGCAGTGCTTAACTCCAGGTAGAGGAGGCTTAGAAAGTTTCACAAAGGAGAAAGTAGAATAATCATAATCTCCTTTTATTAACGGAGAAACAGGTTTTGATAAAAGTGACTGCCGAGCGGAGAGAAGGATCCGTCCCCCACAAGGGTTTGGGTTGGTGGTGGTAGGAGTGGTGGTGGGTTCTGGGAAAGGTTCACAGAAAAGTCAATGGAGTGAGCTTTGCAGAATGAACCAGGGTGTGCCATCTGGAATTGCAGAAAGAACCAGATTGGTAAATGTCTGGAGACACAAAAGTATATGGTGAGTTTGGCAAATTCTCTGTGGTAGTGGCCAGAATGTAGGTTGAGGTTGGACACCTAACACAGTGGCAGGGGATGGGGCTTTGAATTCCATACAGAGGAATCTGGCCATTATTCTATAAGCAATGGAAAATCAGCAGTTTCAGCAAAAGCATGAGAACATAGTTGATAAGACCTAATCTTATGAAACTTCAGATTTATAACAAACAGTTGTTAACTATGAAATTCGGTTAGATATTATATGGCTGTGAGTACAGAAACCACATGGGCCCGTTTACATGAGAGTCAGCCCAGAAACATTGCAAGGTGATTAGCAACATAAGGTTGTTTGCGATGCTAAATGCTAGTTGGAACAGGCAGTAAGTTATGGAGGACTTCAGAGAACCTTAAACTTAGATGGGGCCTCAGAAGTTTTCCTGGTCGATGCCACGCTACCTACTAGCTGGTTTGTACTAGGGTGATAAATTCACAGCAGCAAAGATATCAACGTAGCAACAGAATTTAAAATTCTTTTGTTGAATCTCTGCGTGTCCGTGCCGTTGTTCTGGATGCATTGCAGCACCTGCGAGCCCCCTACTTACGAATGTTTTTCACTAAATATGAAACGCCAGTCAGAGTCAATGATGTGAATATCCGTGGTCCAGTCATGTGGCATTTGTTTTTATAGTCTTTATATAATTTTGTCATCTTTTTTTTGTTAATTTTTCTTCTTTTCTTTCCTTTATGCTATTTTATTATTATTTTTTTTTATTTTTTCCTTTCCCTTATTTTAAAGACGCTGTGGGTTTTAGCTTAGGCTAAGCTCTGTAATGTTGCTGTATACCTGTATTCAGTTGTTATGGTCAGTAGATCAGATCATGAAAAGGTATTAAAAAACTTCATTAAGTATTTTTTAATGAAATGTTTTAAATGAAATATTCTTTTTAAATGAAGTATTCATTTCAATGAAATACTAAATGAAGCACCCAGCAGAATGCTCATGATTTAGATATTCAGAGAATGTTAGTTTCCTATGGGTCTCTCTATCTTAATAATAATGTGAAAAACCAAAATGTTTGTAAGAAATTAGTTAATAAAGATTTGAAAGTATTTTATATGCATACTGACTACAGAATGGCATTATTATTTTCATATATGTAAAAAAATTGGTTTACTTCTCAAAATATTAAAAAATTTTTAGTCAATATTATAAAGGTGCTCTTCACATCTAAAGTTGTATTAATCCAATTAAGAGCTAATCTGGTATCCTGAAGTCATCAAATATTTAAAAATCGAAAGTACTCTGACTTGGGTTATACATAAAATTCACAATTTTCTGTGAGCACCAAGACGAAGTTAGCATCATCAGATGCTGAATAATCCTGATATTGGTTCTCTTGGTTTTTTGTTTTGTTTAGTTTTTTGACCTTGACCAGTGGGCTTATAATTCTGATATGCATCTATGTTTTGAATTTTCAGTTCAGTATTCTAAAACTTTAATTAACATTAACATTTTAACATTAAATTGGTAGCTACTCTAAGCTTTTTTTTATTGTTGGAAATTTGACAGCTATTTCTCAGATTGCATATTACAATAAAATTTCCATTTTACTGTTGTTATGAAAAGTCTTGAGTTTTAACTTAGGCTAACCTCTGTGTGTTCTTATATACGAAGAGTCAATTTGATTCAGTTTTTCTTATTTATTCATTTATCTATTCAGGTTTATTTCATGATTATATGACTCCATATGTAATTTAATGAGTGGTGAATTCATCTACTCAATTATACTGTTAACTGAATTTCTTTGTCCTCTGACATCTTTATTCAAAACATATTTAAAGTTTAAGCTACAAATTGTAAATTCATTGAAAGGAAGAAGGAATAATACAAAAAGTTTGACTTATCTAATTTGGTTTATATAATAGCTTCTCTTCTCCTAATATCTTCTGCCTGATAACTTCTCCTAATATCTTCTGCCTGAAAGTAGAAATGCATTAGGACACATGCCAGTAAAATTTGGTAGGCATTCTTTTTTATCACTGACCAAAGCTCACTTGCTGATATTAAAACATGAGGTTACAGCAATGCATAAATGCATAATTTGCCAGAGGTAAGCCATAAGTTCGAATCTAAACTTAGCAGCTAGTGTGCAAAGAGGTGTAGACCATCAGTACCTAAGTCACAGCGTTCGTTTGGTAGAACAGTTGTTCAAAACAAACATTCCTGGGGCACCTGGGTGGCACAGCGGTTGGGCGTCTGCCTTCGGCTCAGGGCGTGATCCCGGCGTTGTGGGATCGAGCCCCACATCAGGCTCCTCCGCTATGAGCCTGCTTCTTCCTCTCCCACTCCCCCTGCTTGTGTTCCCTCTCTCGCTGGCTGTCTCTCTCTCTCTGTCGAATAAATAAATAAATAAATCTTTAAAAAAAAAAAACTCCTGTTTAAGCCTGAGATAAACATGCAAGGGAGGGTCCTCATATAAAAGACATAAAATATGTGTGTAGTTTACAGACCCTGTAGTTTGAGAGGTTTTGTGACTCTCGAGACCAGGTAAGAAGGGTGCTCACACAACTGAATATTAAACAGAGTACAGCCAGTGCTTATTAGGTGAGAGAACTAAGGACGCAGATGAGAAGGTGGAGTTTAAAAACTGGTATCGAGGGCTCACTCCCAGTGAGGCTCTGTGGACTCGGAGTAATGATCTCCAAGGGCAGCTCCTAGACCATCTTCAAGAGAATTACCTGATTTCTGGGCCCCACCGGAGAGACACTGCCTCAGACTGTTACGAAGCCTGGGAAGCTGCCCTTTGCAGCCCCCCCTGAGGATTTTTAACTACGCTAGAGTTTGAAAATGAGTACTGTAATAATCCAAAACCGAGAAACAAAAAACCTGAGTCATTGTTCTTAATGACCATGTTCTGTTATATAAAACCTTGGATCCTTGAATGCTTGTTTGTTTCTATGTTGAATAAACTCAGAGGAACGCCAAGGAAACACCTGAAGGCATTCCTTCGCTTTCTCCGTTCCAGTGATGCACTATTAGTTTTTAAAGAGTTGCCCTTAGACTGTATCACGGAATGTCTGCCAAAGATGTTACCTTCAAACTGGGCATTGATTGGCTTTTATCTAAAACTCAGTTGGAAAGAACAGAACGCTTAGGAGCTAGTTTAAAGAACACATAGCCCATCCTTCAGCTCAGGTCATGATCTCAGGGTCCTGGGATCCAGCCCCACCTCGGGCTCCAAACACAGCAGGGAGTCTGCTTCTCCCTGTCCCTCTGCCCCTCCCCATTCTCATGTCCCCCCCAGTCTCTCTCTCTGTCTTATGAATAAATAAAAATCTTTAAAAATAAATAAGTCCAAAACCTTTAAAAATAAATAAAAATAAAAACCACGTAGTCCATCAAAAACAAAAACACATGGTCCATTTATTCTTTTCCATGTTTGAGTTTCTGTCTATAGAGTAAATTACACACCATCAGAGAGCTGCCTTGTTGGACCATGTTGTCTGGTCTCCTTTCCAGTTCTGTCCCCAAGTTCCTGTTCAGGACTGTGCCTGAAGTTTGCGTGGAGGAATCTTCTGGAGAGTGTCAGGGGAAGACCGCCAGTGCGTGTAGTTTAGGGCTCGTGCTGATGTCATGCAGCACTTTGCTTAGTGTCCCTTCTGTGAAGACTCAAGACATTTCTTTTAAACTCGGGTAACAAGCATTTTTTTGTTTGTTTTTTCCTAAGGAACTAGTATGTGTTTTGGTTTTCTTTTTTTCTTCCACATAACCAGGGGGTTAAGTTAAAAATCCTGCTTTGGCCCTTAGGCAGCTCAAAGCCAAATTTCTTTTTTTTTTTTTTTTTTTTTAAGATTTTATTTATGTATTTGACAGAGAGAGAGACAGCCAGCGAGAGAGGGAACACAAGCAGGGGGAGTGGGAGAGGAAGAAGCAGGCTCATAGCGGAGGAGCCTGATGTGGGACTTGATCCCAGGACTCTGGGATCACGCCCTGAGCTGAAGGCAGATGCTTAACTACTGAGCCACCCAGATGCCCCTCAAAGCCAAATTTCTGCCTGACTCTCAGTGAGTCATGTCTTACGTCACCTATTCTCCTTCCCTCATCATCACACCTCAGACCGCTCTTCCTTTTCCACATTTTCACCATATTGTGTTCTATAAGCTTCCCTAAGTCCTTTATGTAGTATGTGAATATATATATATATATTCATGTATGTGAAATGGACACATATTTTAAATCTCATTTCAAAAGCCATGGAAACAAAAATAATTGTACACAGAATACCAACTATGATTATTTTCTTAAAAATTTTTGTAAAAGTCCTTGCATTAACTGAATTATGTCTTCCTGGAGTAGTTTATGTATCTGTAGATATTTATCTATAATGTATTTACTGAAAGATACAAAAATCACATGATTTTAACTGCTGTATAAACTTTATAGTCATAGATTTAAATACTTCCTAATATACATTTTAGTTCCAGGGATATTATTAATAATATATAGAAGGGTCCATTAATAATAGAAGAAAATTACTTAAATTTCAGTGCCTTCGAGAGACTGTAGCACATATATCCTTCAAAAACCTGATACACAAAATAGTTCTGCCAGATTTTTCCTCACTATAATGAATAAGACTATATTATTATATAGGAAATAAGGTGCATTCCTTTTAGAACACAGATATATTAGCAGTAAGATTTTTGAAACCTTGAATTACTTTTATGTTTATGAATAAACCAAGTCAGAGGTACAATCAGGTAACTTGTTAAAGAAATGAATTCCTCCAGATTCTCGCCAGACTTGTTGGCCTTTCCTTTGCCTTTGTCAGGCTCCTAGATTATCTTCAAAGAGGCATCACACAACATTCTAGATAATTGTTGTTGGAGGCAGAAGTACAGAGAGCTCTGAGTAGCGTACATTTAATTGCCTGGATATAAATAATACAGCATCCTTAGTTAAAGGTACCCTAGACACTAAGAAAGTAGAAATAACTTTTTCAAGGAGTGGAAGATAAAAGATCACTGGAGTTTTCTCAGAATTCCTTGTTCAAATGTAATTACCGGGACGCCTGGGTGGCTCAGTCAGTTAAGCATCTGTCTCCGGCTCGGGTCATCAGGCTCCCAACTCTGCGGGGAGCCTGCTTCTCCCTCACCTGCCACTCCCCCTGCTTGTGTGCTGTCTTTGACAAATGAATAAAATCTTTAAAAAAAAAAAAAAAGTAAAATGTAGTTACCAACTGCTGTGTTGCTGAACTTGGCTATCCTTGTATAACAGACCAGTCAACACTGAGCATGCCATGCCTGACTCGGTTTGATTAATTTTCCTCTTTTGGTCACCGTATAAACACTGACTCATTTTACATGACTATATTTGATGCAGCAGCATAAAAAATCAAAGTGTAAAAATACACAGATGTACTGAACTAAGAGAAAAGCAGTATGGAACACGTATGTGTGACATACACTTGTTCTAAAATGAATACAGGTTTCTTATTCATTTTGTAAAAATATTCTTTTGCTAGTCTCAGAATAAAAAATTTAGGCTCTTGTAAGCTACTGCCTATCAAAGCTCAATTAGAAAGGAAGATAAAATACCTCTGGAAATATAATGAAATTATAATGTAATTTTAAAATTTGAGGCTCTTTTATTATGTTCTTGTGGACATAATGCTTAGCAAATAAAGGATTAGCGATTTAAAAATGAAATTGTAAGTTGATGGAAGGGTACGATTGTATTTGGAGATATAAAAGGTTTCAGGACTTTTTTCATAGCAACAATTAGATATGTGTGCCTCTAAATGCCATTTTTAGTCATTTACAACTCCTCAGTTGTGCACATTGTAAGTAGCTTGAAGGGGCTTTTGTATCCACTTCCTTATGGCGCCCCTTAGCAAGTAGGAGAGGGCTTCCCTGGCCAAAAGCCACATGCCCCAGAATTCCCAGATAGAGCCTTATTTCATGCATTTTTAGTCCCTTAAGTTGAGGCAATTGATTTGACATATAACTAAGAGTGATTTAATTTTTGTGCCTTCTAAAGACTTGTCAAATACATTCCCAGATTCAAAAGAAACCCTTCGGTGGGCTCTGTCTCAATTTTTAGTTAAGAATGTGTGAACACTTGGTGTAGACCCTCAAGAACTGCGGTTGAATAATGAGTTGAGTCCTTATTTTTTTCGTAATAAATGGCACCAGTTATGCCACTTAAGCAGTGGCCTTGCTGCGTTTTTATAGAATGGCAGCTTGTAGAATGCTGCATCTGAAACGGACCTTATGTTACGCGTTACGTATTCCTGTCCTTCATTTTACGAATGGACAAACTTAACATTTTTGTGCTGACAGTCAGATGACAGTGAAGCCCAGCTCTGCTGAACAGCTTTCACACCTGCTCTGTGTTCTGCGGGGGAGAGTCCACGGGTGTGGACGCATCAGGTGACACGCAGCTGTGTCATCTCCTCAGAGGATGAGATGGCTCCTGTTGTTCCAGGCCCCGGTCTTTCCCTGCTGCATTCTTCATTCCACCCTCTTTCCCCTCTCCTTGGACTGTGGTCTCCAGAGAACCAGCTATCACATTATCCTCTCTTCTCTCTGGCGCCTTGTCCTCAGCCTGGAGGCAGGCTCTGTTGTCTCGCATTGAGCCACCGTCCCTTCCCTCCACATCTCATCTGTCCGCTTCCTGGCCTCTCACCTCTCCTCCTCCAGGAAAAGGAGTCTGCACTCTGTCCGTCTTGTCATCTCTCGTGTCCTCTTGAGCTACTCTGATCTGATCTTTGCTCCCACTCTTCTGCTCATCTCTCTCTCTCTTCCCTCTCCCCCCCAACCCGCTTACAATTTTTTGATTGTCCAGTGTTTGTTGGTCTTGAGTGATTCTCAAACTTTTTGGTCTCAGAACTCCTTAAAAATTAAACACCCAAAGGAGTTATTTGAAATACCAAATGCAGTTCACCTTGTGATATAAAAACATATTTTTATGAAAAATAACTGCTTTGCCAAAACAAAAAAAAAAAATACTGAGAAAGTAGCATCGCTTAACATTTTTTCAGATTTCTCTAATGTCTGGCTTAATAAGAGACAGGTGGATTTTCATATCCATGTCTGTCTTTAATCTGTTGCCATATGTTGTTTTAATTGAGTATGTGGTGAAAAATCTGGCCTCACATAGATACAGAGTTGAAAACAGGAGGAATGTTTCAATAGCCTTTTAAGATAATTTTGCATCTTCTTTAGTAGTTCATCGAAACTCAACCTGTGGTCATGTGGTCATTTTTAAAGGTTAGCCACAGTGTGGACTCTGTAATCATAATGAACTTTTCATACTGTTGTATTTAATCCATTTGGTACATCTTGCACTTTGAGTGGGTCTTTCTCCCATGTGTGGCTTTGTAACATTCTGCATTTGTCTTTGGAAAATATTGGTTCCCTGAGTTATGTAGGTTGTCCATATATTGTCACATTGCAACACACAATGTCAAAAAATCACTAATATTACTGTTAATCTCATGAAGAAGTCAGGGAGTCGTGGGAAACCAGAATTCTAATTTGTACCTGAAAGCTTGAATTTTATCATTGGCAATAAGTTCTGTCAGTTGTTTTCCTGGACAGGAATAAAGTAGTTGATTTTCAAGAAAATGTCTGCCAAATACCCAAGTCCAGATAACCACAGTTTGTCTCGGGGGTTATACTTGCAAGTACAAATGTATCATGTGGGAAAACAAAGAAACAAACTAAAAAAAACAGCTGGTTTCGCTTGCACCTCGATCCCATAAGTGGTTTTCCCTGATACAACCATCAGATTGCAGCATACAAGAGAAAGGTTTTATGTGCCCTTCCCATGTTGTCACACTGAATGTTAAAATGACATGTAGTTAAGGGTCAAAATGTAAGTAAAGTTAATAATTTTTACTGCCTCATCAGGGATATTCTTCAGTGAAAATGCCTTGGGATTTAGTTCTGTTTACCACCGGCACGTGGCCGTGAAGACGTAATGATGGCTGGTCGAGCACGGTGCCTCGGCCTTGATTCAGCCTAACGCACCGGCAGCTTTACCTGGCCTTGCTCTTACGCTGTCAGTGCAGAGTCAACCCAATGAACAGATCGAGTGATATCTCAGTATCTCACAAAAGTAGTTTTGATCTCACAAACTTCCTAACAGGAGCCTGACCCCCAAGGCATCTGCAGACCACCCTTTGAGAACCACTGATGTAGCGGAGCCTTTTGTTGCACTGAAATGTGAAACTTATTTCTTCTTAATTAAAACTCTTCTACTTTCTGCACCCCTTAAATCCCCAAGATTGATAGATAGGTTGTATCATAACCTTTCCTGGGATCCAGTGCCCAGGGAGGAGGGAGGCGAGACTTCAGGAAGACCAGGAATGCGTTTTTCTGAGGCTCAATACAAATCCTGAAATCGATTCTACTTACTTTAAAGGACCCTTAGCTTTTCTAGGGATTCCTGGCTCTTCCCACAGTGCGGTGCTGCTGCTCTAGGAAGGGGGCCTCTTTAACTCTGGACTTTGTATGTTACACATGCACTGTGATATATAATAGCTGGCAGCCAAACTGCCCATCGTTTAGGACTCACATTACAGATGGTATATTTTAAGTGAGTTAGACCTGTATTCTTCAGATCCCAATCTCAAACTCACTGTGCTGAGGGCACCTCGGGCTTTCTTCTACTCCTTGAATAGAGCCACACTTTCTCCTTAGGACTTTGGTTCCCAACTATTCTCTCTGCCAGGAACACTCCTCCTCCAGATCTTGACGTGGCCTGTCTGGTCTCCTCATTCACATCCACTCCCCTGACCTCCCTGTCTCGCACAGCCTCCCCACCACCACTGTCACATTGCCATTTTATCTTCATAGAGCTTGTGTCCTCTGAAGTCACCTTGTTCATATTTGCACTTCCTCGTTAGGTGTGTAAGAACAGGGACCCTGTCTGGATGCTTTTCTGTTATGTTCCCAGCACCCCTAGCTGTTGAAGGAATGCACTCAAAGACCCTGTGCCTGCAGCAAGGCTTCAGAGGACAAAGGGACAGGGCAGGCACACCCAGGCCTCTCCTTCACCCTCTCTCATCTCTGCCCCCCGAGCCTCCCCTTCTCTCTTTCTCAGCTACCTCTTCCCAATCCTAAATCGCATCTCATCCTGTTGATTCCAGAGTCATCCTGTAGTCTCTTCTTGGCAGCTTAAGTGCTTAGTAAGTATTTAGCTTGCTTTTATTTCATTGAAACCAGATTCTCAAAGGTATCTTAAGATATATATTCTGTACACACACACACACACACACACACAGCATATAGAGAGGGAAAGAAGATGAAAGAGTGAGTCTACTTTTTCAAAGAGAGGAGACTCTAAGTCAACAATTCTCAACCCTCTTGGTCTCAGGACCCCTTTATACTTAAAAATTATTGAGGGCCCCAAAGAATTTTTAAAGATTTATTTATTTGAGAGAGAGAGCATAAGCAGGGGGGTAGAGGGAGAGGGAGAGAGAATCTAGAGCAGACTCTGTGCTGAGCACAGAGCCCAACATGGGGCTTGATCCCACAACCCTGAGATCATGACCTGAGCCGAAACCAAGAGTCGGATGCTTCACCAACTGTGCCACCCAAGCACCCCGAGGACCCCAAAGAATTTTTATGTGGGTTATAACTATCAATATTTGCCGTATTAGAAATTAAAATTAAGAAATTTAAAAGTAACCCATGAAATGTTCACATTAACAATATCTTAATGAAAAATTATATTTTCCAACAGTGTGGAGGTCCCTTAAAAAGTTAAAAATTGAGCTACCCTATGATCCAGCCATTGCACTACTGGGTATTTACCCCAAAGATACAGACGTAGTGAAGAGAAGGGCCATATGCGCCCCAATGTTCATAGCAGCAATGTCCACAATAGCTAAATCGTGGAAGGAGCCGAGATGCCCTTCAACAGATGACTGGATTAAGAAGTTGTGGTCCATATATACGATGGAATATTACTCAGCTATCAGAAAGAACGAGTTCTCAACATTTGCTACAACATGGACGGCACTGGAGGAGATAATGCTAAGTGAAATAAGTCAAGCAGAGAAAGACAACTATCATATGATTTCTCTCATCTATGGAACATAAGAACTAGGATGATCGGTAGGGGAAGAAAGGGATAAAGAAAGGGGGGGTAATCAGAAGGGGGAATGAAACATGAGAGACTATGGACTATGAGAAACAAACTGAGGACTTCAGAGGGGAGGGGGGTGGGGGAATGGGATAGACCGGTGATGGGTAGTAAGGAGGGCACGTATTGCATGGTGCACTGGGTGTTATACACAACTAATGAATCATCGAGCCTTACATCGGAAACCGGGGATGTACTGTATGGTGACTAACATAATATAATAAAAAATCATTTAAAAAGAAAAAAAAATAATAAAAAATAAAAGGGAGATAAGAGAAAAAAAAATTATATTTTCCAAAGCAAAGCAAATTAGAAGAATGGGCTTGTTTTATGTTTTTTCCAATCTACCGTATCTGCAATAGAAGTCCTCCAGATTCTCGTGTCTGCTTCTGCCTGTGATAGCTCACATCGTGTGGAATCTGGATGTCAGCCGCACGCTCGTGAGAAAACGAGATCATCTTAGTGTTCCTACGAAAGCAGGGCTGACGCAGAGCATGCTTTAAGAACTGCTCTAATTGTGACTAGGGGGCTCCTGCCTTTGCCACACCCAAGTGGGCAGCCTTGGCCATGTCTGTAGGCTTTTGTTTCCACCTCTGTAAAATGAGGGGCTTTCTAGTGTCTAATAACCTGCTGCAAGATAGAGCTCGAAAATGTTAAAATCTTTCCTCATTACTAATTTATTAATATATGATTACCATTCTATCTCCTAATAAGTTCTGAGACATGTTATAACTTTTGCTCCTAATACAGGAATGCTGCAGCTTCTTTAATGCTTTCCCTAAAATTCTTTGAAGTAATTAACTATCAAATGTGAACCTATACTAGATTATTTAATGAACAAAAGACTCAATTAATATGAAAAGTAAGTTAAAGCTTTTAAAAAGAAAACACAAGGAGTACCTATTTTATTATGCTATTTTTTGTTAACCTGTTGAAGTTCTGTGGAAAAAATCAATTAGGTAGAAATCAGAGCATAGTTTTAACATAGTATCACCATTGTACTTTGAAAAGCATATTATTTGTGGTATATCCAGACAATGAAATGTTATTCAGTACTAAAAAGAAATGAGCTATCAAGCCATGAAAGACATGAAGGAACCTGAAATGCTTATTACCAAGTGAAAGAAAGTAATCTGAAAAGTCTACATGCTATTTGATTCCAACTATATGACAGGCAAAGCTGTGGAGTCAGTAAAAAGATCAGTGGTTAGCAAGGGGAGTTAGTGGGAAAGAGAGGATGAATGGGTGGTGCACAGAGGATTTCTAGGGCAGAGAAACTACTCTGTGTGACATTATAATGGTGAATGTGTCATTATACGTTTGTCCAAACCCATAGAATGTACAACACCAAGAGTGAATCCTAATGTAATCTACAGACTCTGGGTGATAATAATTTATCAGTGTAAATTCATCGATGGTAACAAATATACCACTCTTGGGAGGTAGGTGTTGATAATAGAGGAGTCTGTGCATGTTGGGGGCCAGGAGTATTTGGGAAAACCCTGTACTTTTTGCTTAGTTTTGCTGTGAACCTGAAACTGCTCTAAAAAGTAAAGTCCATTTTTGGGGTGCCTGGGTGGCTCAGTCGGTTAAGCGTCAGACTCTTAATTTTGGCTCCAGTCATGATCTTAGGGCCCTGGGATTGATCCCTGTGTTGGGGGGGTGAGTCGGACTCTCTCTCAGTGGGGAGACTGCTTCTCCTTCTCCGTCTGCCCTTCCTCCCTCACTTACACACACTTTCTCTCTCTCTCTCAAAATAAGTAAATATAATCTTTTTTTTAAAAAAAAAGTCCATTTTAAAAATATATATCTATTCATTATAAAAAGTCAAGAAATCAATATGAACTTAAGTAATGTGTAGTGGTGAGCATTCAGTATTTATTTTTGATGGCAGCATATCATTCTCAATTACTCAGTGATGAGAAATTTTAATTAGTCACTCTATGATGGTTTATACCATCCGATTATTTTAAATAAGGCTAGATAGTGTTTATTTCTAGAATCGAAAATTGATATGAAAAGAAAATATTTTAATTGACTGGGTTTTGCCATATAAATGATAAATCACAGTGCCCAATTCCAAAATTAGAGAAAAAAGAAGTCACTGAAGAAATAAGAGTCAATAAATGGAGTTCAGGTGATTTAACAGCATAAAATAATTTTTAAGCAGTCGTGTGGCTTTTCTTGATTAAAATTTTCTGAAAGTATTTTAGAATTTATTCCCGTGTTCAGTGGACGTTTAATATGTGTGTCTGCTCTGGGTGTGGTGCAGTGCTTGGCCAGTGTGGGCTGCGCGGCCACATCTGGTCAGTCAGGTATCGCACTGTTGTGTTTCAAAAGCCTTAAAGTTGGCTGGGCAGAGACAGAATGGTAAATTGGAGAAATGTCGCAATGCTCTGATGAAAGGGTCTCCAGGACACAGGGAAGGGTCCCAGGTGGTATGATGGGAAGGACACAGAGGAGGACCAGGTAATAGTGTACAGCAGGATAAAAGGACAATGGGTGATGTTTTCGCTGAATTTAAAAAGATGAGTAGATGTTTATCAGGCACACAAATCCTTCCAACTCCAAACTCCGAGCTACTTCCATATGTAGAATTGGCTGTCATTAAATGAAATATTATGTTAAATGTGACTGTGAATCTCTGACTAATGAGTCAGTGATCAGTTTGCAAAAATTATAGTTTATATTCTTTTACATTTCATATTTCATTGCCAAGAATGAAGAAGTTCTCAGTCTTTGCATAGGCCTGAACAATATATTCAATGGCTCAAATACTTGGGCTTCTTAGTAGGAACTAAAAAGATAGGAGTAGTGGCAAGGAGGAAACTAACTTTAAAGGGCTCGGGGTATAAATTTCTCTAGTTTACTGTAAATGGATAAATCCACCTGCATTCTAGTAGTATTGACATTGAAATTTAAAATGTTTTCATGGTTTTGCTGGATTTAGCTGATATCTCTCCACTGACCTTTGTTGGGAACCTCTTAGTATGATTTTATATCGAAAATGTACTTTATGTTGAAACATTTTTATTCACTCATGTCCTCTAAATGAAATTATTGCTTACCAACAGTTGTTTCCATTAAAAGATACTAGAACTGTGACATACCATACAGCCATTAAAAAGATTGAGGTCAATCCATTTCTACTGATACGGGAAAATGGCAGGAGAAGAGAAGCTTAAAGAGAAATTAGCAGAGTTTCAGAAGAGCATGTAAAATAAAAGCATTTTTGGAGAAGAAAGCTATATGTAAGGATTGATATTCATGCTTGTATGTGTATGCATATGAAGAGGAAAAAAAAATCTGGGAAGGACATACTCCAAAATATTCTTCATGATTACCTGGGGTGCTGGAGGGTATTGGTAGTAAAGGGTAACTTTCCTTTCTTTTATTTTTCTATATTCTGTTTCTTTTTTTACAATGAGTGTGCATTTCTTTTAAATTGGATATATATTAGAAAATTCAAATAAATAATAAAGCAATCACTGGGAAAACATTAAAGCTATAACATAGATACCAAAAACTCAAGGTAAAAAAAGTAAACTTTTGGGGCGCCTGGGTAGCGCAGTCGTTAAAGCGTCTGCCTTTGGCTCAGGGCGTGATCCCGGCGTACCGGGATCGAGTCCCACATCGGGCTCCTCTGCTATGAGCCTGCTTCTTCCTCTCCCACTCCCCCTGCTGTGTTCCCTCTCTCGCTGGCTGTCTCTCTGTCACATAAATAAATAAAATCTTTAAAAAAAAAAAAAAAAAAGTAAACTTTTGAATGGATTGGAAAAAAAAAATCTAGACAGAAGGGTTGAAAGTCTGTATTTTCAGAGCCAGTTTACCTTTTCTTAAACTTTGTTATTATGTAGACAGACTGATTGATTCTGCTTTTCAAGTGAAAAGCTGATTCAGCTCTGTTCACCCTAAACGGGCACTTAAAATCCAGTAAGGAAATGAACACCGTCTACTGTAGAACAGTGCATGAGCTCATTTTTTAAAAAACTCCTCCAGACCTGTGGTTTGTTCTTATCCCATATGGTGATAGCAATAATAGGATGTAAAACAGCTTCTATCCTAACTTCCAGGAAAATTCTTAAATTGGTTACCATTTTATAGTCTACTTTCTACAATAAATAATTACAGACGTTACTCCTGTACTCAGGTGAGTAGAAGACATTCTAAAACCATTTTAGTCCATTTCCCTACTCCTAAAAACTCTACGACAGATGGCTTTCAATATTAAGGTTCTTCATAAAACAAAACAAAACTGTAAAGCTTCCAGGAGTATTCCATTTCACTGTTTGAAATGATACGGAGAGTTTCAAACCAAAATCCGTATTATTTGTATTAGCAACATTAAGCTGAAACTAAAATAATTTGAGATTATTATCAGGTTATATTTGCAAATCACAAGTATTTAAGAAATAAATATAAAATATTTGGGGGCATTCATTTCCCTTATTTATTAGCAGTTGATAGCACTTAGTTGCCCTAGGAAAACAGCACGTTAACCACATCTGATTGATTATTTCTGTAGCGTATCTTCAGAGGTGCAGATGATGCTGGTTATGGTGATAGTGATGCTAGCTGCTGAAGTGTGTGTGTACTCACTATAAGAAGGGTTTGTCGTGGGCCAGGCACTGTTCTGAGTACTTTGCATGTCTTAGCTCCTTTAATCCTCACAACAACCGTAATAGGTACTCTTACTGTTCCTGCTTTCATATAAGGAGACCAAGGCATAGGCAAGTAACTCGCCCAGGTCACACAGTTACTCAGTGGCAGAGCCAGGCAGTAAGAACTCTTCCCCAGCCACCATACAATACCCCCTTAACATGCACGGTCTTTTCCTTCTGGAAATTCTGCTCCCTGTACAACCTAGGAAGTGTTTGCAGTTCTCGTTGTAATACCCCGGGTACAGTGTGCCCATAACAAGTTCTTTCAGAAGAGATATAATTCACCTGCTAAATATTTAACAGTGTTATTCAGGAGATCTCTCTTGACTCTTAAAAGTTTACAAGAGGCTGAACGGGAGGTGGGGACTTTCAGATGAATTCACCAGTATCTATCACCATCCCAGAATGAGGGGTTTTTCCTTTTTATCTTTTGAACTGGTGCCCTCCACTAAAAAGAAGCACTTATAGAAAACATTTACTCACCCTTTACTGCTCACACCTCCCAAAAACTACCCCAGGTCCCCTTGAACTGGTGCCTTCGCCAAAGCCACTTTTCACACCTATAAATCTTGGAAACACATGAGCAGCATGGAGACCTGGAGTTCTGGGGGCAGTGTAGGAGCACGTTCTAGAGAGTACCTCCTGATTTACAGAGCCCCTCCCCCCACCCTTGATAAAAGCAGTGCTTTGAAAACCTATTCCTCATTGTTTTCCTAGCCCTCCCGTGGTGGCCCTCAGAAGAGCTCTTTGGCGCCTCCTCCTGGCCAGCACGGGGCTTGGGGCAGGTGCTGCCAGTGGTACCTCCTGTGGTCAGGCCTATCTGTTCTCTCCCACAGAGCAGGTTTCCCTGTGTTCAGGGCTCCAGTCTTTTTTGGGGCGATTGGGAACATGTTGTGGATGTTGAGGCATCTCAGCCCTCATCTAGAATGCACGATGAGTACAGGGATGCAGAGTGTCGATTAGTTTTTAAATAATTTCTGTTTACATTAATAAAGAAACCTTCATGCATATCCAGCAGAGTGTAACTGAATGAATCAATCTAAAAAGTTATTTCATGCAAATTAAAATAAAAATGTGATAACCATTTTTTTCTCTTGTGTTGGTGAAAAAGGTAGAAAGTTTGGTAATACCAACTGGGGGCACTCTTTTACTTTTCGTGGGAATTGAAGGTAAACTGGCATTGCCTATCAAACTAAAAATGTATGTATACTTTAATCCAGAATCTCGCTTTGGGGATTCCTAACCTACAGAAACAGTCACTGATATAGAGAAGGATCCATATGCAGTATAACTGAACTGTCAGGAAGGGAATAGTTAAATAAAGGAATATTCAGACACAGCAGTACAATGCAGGGATGAGAAAGAATGACATGGGATCATGTATACTGACATGGGGCAATATTTCATGAAGTGCTGAGAGAAGGAAAGAAAGTGGCAGAATAATATGTGTAACACGATACCATTTGTGTAATCAGAATTAGAAAAACCTCTCAAAAGTTCCACCAAATTGTTAACAGTAGTCAATCCTTGGCGAGGGAGGACTTTTTACTGTATACATATTGTCGGTGTTTTGAGTTTTTTACAAGTACATATTGCCTTGATACCTTTTTTAAAAAAGGAGTCAGAAGTTTGTGAACCATTTTAAATCAACATCAAGAATTTCTAAGAGCCACTCAATAATCCTAATATCTCAGTTGCTTATGAAAATGCATGTGCCAGGTACTGGGGGAAGTGCCTGACACACAGTCAGTACTCAGTAGATGTTAGCTGCAAGTGTCGTTAGCGAATTGTAAGTGGTTCTAAATTGTAAATGGTCATATTCCATACATTCTATTCGACATCCTTAGATTTGAGATGGTTTCGTGTTAACCTGAAGATTAATTTTGGATTATTGAAGAGTGTTTCTTACTGCTTTTTAATGCTCAAGGATATGATAAGACCCTAGTAACTTAACATCCTGAGGTCATTGGAAAGGAAGTACCAAAGTGAGAGTTAAGAAAGTGATTTTACAGGTTTCTGTGTTCCTCCCAAATCATATTTTTGCCGAGAGTTAGGTGTTTCCTTTTCCTATGTGTTTCCAAATTGACTTTTAAATTTCACGTCAGTGCTCTCTTCTTTGAAGGCCATTTTTAATAAAGATAAAAAGGTCATCTATTTAAAGGAGACTATAAATAGAGTACCAAAGTTATTTAGAGACTCAGGCACTGGGTGCTTGGCAGACTCGCAAGCAAAGTGATTTGCTCCAGGATCCTGCACTCAATTTACATTTGTGTTTCACACCCATTGTGGGGTGGATGACACCCCATTGTGACTTAGTCCTGAACAGTTGAAGTCACAGATGCGGCTTTGGAGAAATGACCTCTTCCAGTGTTTACTGATGATTGCTAAGTTGTTATTTCTTTTAATTATGTTTTGTGTGATAATACCATGTTCACTGACATTTATGTGTGGTGATATGTCTGGCAGATTCTTAGCATAATTTTTATTTCCATAACAATGTTTGTATCAAAAATACATACTTTCTTGTATACATCATTATTTAGACTATATTTGCCTTCTTGCATTTTAGTTCAAGTCATCTTTTGTAGGTCCCTAAGGTGTAATTAAATAGTTTCCATTGTGTAACTGTCAGCCTCATGCTAACATACCCAGGTCACAGGACCTTTACAGATAATTTCACATAAATCTGCAGTTGTTTGTCTCAATTAAAAATATATTTTTAGAGGGATCATGGCAGCTGCTTGACTTCTGTTTCTTGATTTCTGCCGAACTTTTTTGACAGTTTTTGTTTCCTTTGTTTCGTCATCTCAATTATTATCTTAGACCCTATAAAAATATTCATTGGTCTTAAAAATGGATATGTTTTGCATAGTTTATACACTAGTCAGTGGAGGATAGGCATAGTGTTTGAACTTATTACCACATTACTTTGTACTACTCATCTGGACCACATTTATGTATTCATACATTCAACAAAAGATAAAGTCTCTGGTGGAGAGAAACAAGCTATAAACAAAATATTGTTTAATATCAGAGATGGTTAAGTACAATAAGAAAAAATAGGATAATGGACTACAGAATAATGGAGGAAGGGCTGCTATATTAGATAAGATGGCCCATGAAGATCTTTGTCAAGATCACCTTGGAACAGAGACCTAAATGAAGGGAGGGTACAAGCCATGGAGATATCAGGCAGATGAGGTTTTCAAGCGGAGGGAGCAGCAAGTGTTAAAGCTCCAAAGTGGAAACATTCTTGGCATATTCGAGAGAGTACAAGGAGATCAGTGTAACATGAGCAGAGTGAGCCGAGGGAGAGAAGATGAAGTCTGAGAGATGGGGTCACATCACAAGAGTCTTGAAGGATGGTTGTGAACATAAAAGAAAGGTGATTTGATTAATGGTTGAAAAGGATCACCCCAGCTGCATGTGGGCAGTAATGAAAGTGTGGAATCAGTGGGATGATGACCACCCCAACCCCTGGAAGAAATATATTTTGTAACATTACTAGATTCCAGTTTATTCTTCTTTCACATACCTAGGTGATAGTGTTCTCTCTAACTCAGCAGAGTTTCCTTGTGATGGGCCAAGTAGAGGAGATCCTTGTTCTGATTTGAATATAATAAAAAGATTCTTACCAGATTCTTACCCAAGAAAGCTGCCCAAGTGACATGTTATCAACGTAGTGAACTGGGGACTGAAATACCATTTTAGAAGACTCAGCACACATCAGTCCTCACTCTGAGAACAACCCCCTCCCAAATTTTGAAGGAATTTAAGACTTTCATGTAGGATCAGGTCACAGCTAGAATAATTTTAAGAACTGTAGTGGGTCCTCCTCTTCAATCCATTGATACCTCTGGGGGCAAGTAATGCATCTCACTATTCTTAATCTTGACAGTCCCTCAGTGGAAAACTAGTTCTAGGAGAAGAGTAGTTTAGGGGTATGGTGGGTTCTGGAAACCCTCGGCAGAGATCCCCGGAGTGGATACTTGTGAAGTGACCACATACGTACCATGGATTTCTTCTGTTGAAAGAGACACTGTTAAAGGAATAAAAAGTTTAACAAGAAACCCAAAGATAAAAACATGCCATAAGACCTTCACTGTCCAGAATTGTTTAAGATCTTGTTTAGAAGTATTACTCTAGCAGTAAATTGCAAAGAATGATAAATGCAGACCTGTAATATATGGTCCTTTCAGAAAAACTAAAGATTTGATACCAAGAATAGATTTGATCTTTTTTTCTTCCATAAATTATGGTGTTTCTAGATGATATAGAAGGATGAGATTGATATCCAGAGCAAAGAAGATGTCCAATGTAACAAAAACTTTTAAAATTCTAGTTTAAGTAAATTTTGTCCACATAAATGTATTTTACCACAGGTTTGTTTTGAGGGGTAATTATAGTCACGTCTTGCAGACAGATTTCAGCAGTATCACAGCTACATCTGTGCAAAGTTTAATAATAGATTTTAAAAATACTTCTGGAAATTTTATTTTCCTGTGGCTGTTAACCTGAACAGAATAAATATTTGTTGACACATTTGTTAGATATTATGTTGTATGTTACCGTAATTGGGAGTCAACTGTGTGTGCTTCTGTGTGTATAGATGGAGAGATAGGTGTTTAGTGACGCCCAGTACTTAAACCACTGTAATGATTGAATAACATCCCATGCCTGAGCACAGCAAAACCAGCACGACATCCTAAAGTAGTGTCTCTCGGGCGACTAAAAAATGAAGCATTAATCTTCCACTGAAGGGAATGGAGTCGCATTACTGGGTAAGGCTTAGGAATAGGACAGAAGTACTGAATCCACCACTTGCTAATAAGTAACAAAAAGTTTTAAAACCGAGTATCTCGTTTTCCAGATTCATGAAATGTGTGTGAATGTCATAATGCCATCTCATGTCCAGATGGCTTCATCACAATGTCTCTGGTTTCAAAATACTCACATTTAAACCTCTTGTCTGTCTCTCAGCCTCTCTTACCAGAATTTCAGAAATGTCGTCACATGACGTAGTAGTTTTTTTACTCCATTTCAAGAAAGCGTTAGAGAAATACTTCCTTGCGGTCATCTCCTTTACCTCCCCTTCCCATCTTTAAAAAAGCAATAACAGAAAAGTTAAGTTGGTAGTATGACACCACAGAGAAAAAAAGCAAGGAATGCGTGGTAGAATTGATGTAATATCCTCATAAATATTTAGGGTAGGCCACTTGTTCATCTGGGCAACTCATACTGAGACTGTAGCACTAGGTAATGGGAAGGTGTATTCAAAACTCTTTGGGGATATAAAATCATACCTTGTTTACACTTCTAATCATTTTTATTCATATCTTCCCAGGCTCTAGCCAGGTGGCCATGAAATCATTATGGCAAGGCATAGACCAGGAATTCAGATACCTAATCCACTCATGCAAAGTGACTTAGAAAAAAAGAGAAATAAATAAAAATAGATCAACCTCTTAAAACCTTCAAATCCTCCTCCCTCAGTTTTATTTTCATGTAATGCCAAATAAGCACCAAATGTGCTTACTTATACTACGTATAGTCACAGCTGTCATTTAGATAAATGGGTAAATATGGAAAATCTATGGAATTTGCCAGATAACTTTTTTCTTACGGATAACTTACTAATTTCATTCTAAGTTATTGATATGAACTTAAGCATAACATTACTGTAGTCTTTTTATAAACTGCTAGCAAGTATGTTTCAGTCCTTAATACTGTAATAAAATGTGAGAACATAATTAGATTGAATATGTAAGCCTTTTCATCTTTTCCAATCTGTTTAAATAGAAGTATTTGCATAATAATTACTGTAGCAAAACTGAGTTTTCATATTAAATCTTTTTTGTATTTGACCCTATTTCTTGCTTGAAAATTCAAAGGTGTTTATAATGATGAAGTTGTTTTCTACTGAAAAGAATTATTAATAGGCCTAAGTGGTATTCTGCATCATTTTTCTTTCAGATGATTTTAGGAGTTACTAAAATGAAACAGTTCTGAAAAATCTCGATGTATTAATTATAGATATATTTATTTAAAAGTATATATCAGAGCTGACTTCCGGCTTTGAGATATACTCTGTCCACTTCCATGTGCAGGTCATCTCACCTGGGTTTTTGTTTTGTTTTTGTTGTTGTTGTTAAAATGTTCAATTCAGGTTCTACATGGTCAGCTATTATGAGCGGAATCACAGAATAGCAGTTGGAGCTCGCCATGGTTCAGTGGCCCTGTACGACATCCGGACTGGAAAATGTCAGGTAAATAAATCATTGTGACTTCCTCTCCATAAAGTGTGGAAGTTATTGAAAGGAGTGAGAGACTAGCACTTCACCAGTTGACATGCTGAGCTGCTGGAACATTATGGATAATGCTAAAGGGATCAATAGTTTAATGAAGGACTCAAAGAATATAGAGCCCCTACTGTCTTTATTCACTGGCATCGAAGGGCGGCCATGGGTGGGTTCATAATAGAGCCCAGAGGAAGGTGGTTCTGCTCGCCAGCTACTTTGCAATAAGTCTCTTCGTTTAAACAGTTTTCTGATTCTATTTTTGTCATGCATTTTCTTTCTTTTTTTTTTTAGAGAGATTTTATTTGAGAGAGAGAGAGCATGAGCAGGGGGGAGGGGCAGAGGGAGAGGGAGAAGCAGACTCCCCTTTGAGCAGGGAGTCATGCAAGGCTTGATCCCAGGACCCTGGGATCATGTTCTGACATGAAGGCAGACACTGAACTGACTGAGCCGCTCAGGCGCCCCTGCCATGCATTTTCTAAAAAAAAAAGTTTAATGATATGTTATTATGATTAATGACTAACCAAAAATTACTTTTCTAAGTAAAATGAGGGATTTGGCAGTTCTAAGACAGCATTCTAGCCAGAGTTCAAGAGAAAAAGAAAACCACAACAGCATTTAGTGTGGCTGTTTAAAAAAGAAACCGATGAAATAACATATTATGTTTATACTTTTATAACTCTTTTTATATTTTTATAACACTTTATTGTTTATGAAGAATTGTTCTTGATTTTTATTTTCATCTTGATCACTTGATTCTCAAGATGTACCAGATAGTTAGACAGGGCAAGTCTGGCCCCACTTTAGATATAAGTGAATCAGAACTCTGAGAGAGACTTTAAATCTCTTTATACCAGAGGTCATACTGTTAACAAATGGCAAAACCAGGACTAAGCTCCCCTGTGATCATGGTGAATTTATAGTGCTCATTGATAAATAGTTCCAAGTCATAACTTCTTATGTTTCATTATAGCATTTATCAATGCTGATCTAGTCAACCATATTAGGAATTATATTCAACTGTATTAGATAAATATATATTCAACTGTATTAGAAATTTCCAGAAGGAATATGAAGAAATTCATACGGATATAGCTAAAATTTTAAACTGCCTCTTAAATTTAATAGGCTATTAATTAATTCTCCAAAAGCTTCCCTGGCTGTTTTCCATGAAAACAGTAGTTCTAAGAGCTGGTAACAGATGCTGGGGGTAAAAATTTCAGGGGCCAGACAAGTTTAGGGGATACTGTTGGAATGTTGAACACGTTTCTTTATGCAAACTTTCTCAGTCTCTAATGTGTGAATGTGTATTTTGCATGAGTGCATAGAGCATGCACCATTTCCCGTACTTGTGTAACTGTTGAATTTTGTTTCTGTGAATTTTTTAAAGATATTAACTCCTTATCGGTGGCCATATTTTTTTTTAACTCTGACTTTGAGCAGTGAAATCCCTCTAAATACTTGTTTAAAAATTAAGTTCCATGTTGCTTATATGATTTTCTCCTAAAAGGGACAGATTCTTCAAATAGCATTTTCAGAACCTATTTTGGTAAGACAGTTTTTAAAAATTAGAGTATATTTTTACTAGCAGACTTAAAAAATAAATCACAAACATCGATAAGGTAAGACCAAAAAATAAATAAATAAAACAGGGGGACCTTTTTAAGCTTCTTTAAAATTGAAGTGTAGAAATCAGAGAGAAGACTGTTACTGGACAAGACACAGTTGGCACCAGCAGAGAGAAACGTGATGCACTGGGAGCACAGTGAAGTCACCCAGAGGACTGAAGGAAGAACAGCAGTTAAGAATGAAGGACAGAGTACCGAACTGCCCTGAACTATACATTTCTTGACAGTTTTCTTCCTCCTAAGTGGCCTCAATGAAGGTCTTGGGAACATGCAAAGAACATAATAATTTGAATATTTTGTTCTTTTTATTTTTATTTATTTATTTTTAAAGATTTTATTTATTTGACACAAAGACAGCCAGTGAGAGGGGCGCCTGGGTGGCGCAGTCGTTAAGCGTCTGCCTTCGGCTCAGGGCGTGATCCTGGCGTTCTGGGATCGAGCCCCACATCAGGCTCCTCCACTGGGAGCCTGCTTCTTCCTCTCGTGGGGCTCGATCCCAGAACGCCGGGATCATGCCCTGAGCCGAAGGCAGACGCTTAACGACTGCGCCACCCAGGCGCCCCTATTTTGTTCTTTTTAATTAAATTACTCAAGATACACTTATTAATCAAATGCATTCTTTCTTAACGGGAATTTGTAATGTCATTTATAGTCCATTTTATTTCCTGTCCATCATTTTAGTGCATTTAGACATTTTAGTGCCCCCAGATTTTTGTCTACTTCAGCTTCTTGATTTTGATATCCCAAATTAGTGTTATATGACTGAATAACCTTTACCTTCCAGCTCTGTATGAAAGTAAAGGTTACCTTTTCTTCTAATCATTCAGAACAGGAAAACGAAGCTAAATCTCTAAACTCAGTCTTAACTGCTTTAGCCAGTGACCATGACACTTTGGGGATTCTCTCAACTCTTCCGTGGTGTGTGTTGTAGTATTTGAAATAAGTGAGTCAACAGTTGAAACAATGCACAAGCATAATTGGCATGTTTAGAAATTATGTCTTAGAGGTGAATCCAAGGACTAAGAATTTTGAACTGGGAATGCAGTAATGCATTTCCTAAATTAGCTGTTGGAATCAGTTAATAGAGAGAGTGGGACAATTTTCCTAGCATGAGCAAAGACAGAGATAGGACCTAAAACACGTAGAGAGGATAATTAGTAAATTCACTGGACTCTAGGGCATAGGGTTCCAGTTAGGTGGAAAGATAAGACATAACCACTGTACGCAAGAGTCACAGCTGATGGGAAAATCTGCCGTGTTCTGTCCCGGATGCCAGAGAGAATATCCACGGGCCCAGTGGAAGCAGAGAACCCAGGACTGAGGGAGTGGAGGAAGGACGTGTAGATTCCCTGTCGTCGTTACTAGATTGGTTGGTAAAGAATAGCATAGAAACGCTAAATCCCTTTCCCTTACCTTTTGGCTTTGGCTGCTGCTTTTTCTTTTTTTTAATCCATTTTCTTTCTACTTGTTCTTCCCAAACACAGTAGGAGATGATACAAGGCCACAGAATAAATATGCACATCTGTCTGGAACATGAATTTTACTTAAGCGTTCTCAAGCTCTTGCCCAGGTCTGCCTGCCCCCTGTTTCAGTAATGCAGTTCTGCTGAAACACAGCCACGCTCCTTGCTTGGAGGGCTGCGTGTGGTGCTGTCACACCAAGACAGCAGAATTGAGTCGTCGTAGCCGGCAGAGACCATGCGTGGTCTGCAAAGCTGCAAACATTTACTGTGTGGCCCTTTACAGAAAAAGTGCGCTGACCTGTGCCTTAGCTCACTGAGGAGGAAGAGGTAGCGAATTTAACCGCCGAGTCCGTTAAAACGCTGCAGTGTAATGTATCGGAGAAAATGAAGTAGAAACTGTGTGGCTTGCATCCCATCTCCACCACTTGTGAATTTCACAACCTTGGGGAACTTTCTCAGCCTGTCTGAGCTAAAGTTTCCCCCCATAAACGGTGATAGAAATAGTGCCCCTTCTTGCGTGAGAAGATAATTGAGGTGAAATTCTTAACACAGTGCTGTCTTCAGTAAGCGCTGGTTGTTATTATATTCAAATAAACTTGGAAATACATCACATTGCAATGAAATGACATGAATTTGAGAGAACGAGAAAGGTCACACGTGAGACATGAGAGTGTTTGTAGACTCGGGCCAGTTCACAGTCGTCAGTGAGGAGCACATTGGTGAACAAGTTAAGCAGGGCCGCCTTCGGCCATGTGTCGATTTTTCCTTCCTAAAGGCAGCTCTTGCCTGTGGTGTTAGGCTGACTCTCTACCAACTGTGGAAATCAGAACTTTGATGCAGTTCACTAGTTAGAAATCCTGCTGTGCTGCTGACTTCGCTTTTACCTGGCAGCTGCTAGCAATTTAGGCATATACCTGACTCGAATTTTGCTTAATTAAGAAAAAGAAAAGTAACTCCCTGTGAAGTACTTAAATTTTGTTGGTAGGCAGTGTTCTTGATAAGCAGGCTAATTAAGTTCCATGAATCCTTAGAGCTACAGGTTTGTGTGTGGTTAAATCAGCAATGAAAATCCTCCCTCTAGCAATATTTGCCTTTGGTTTGGCAGACTTGATATTATGTCTCACTGATTTTCCAATCTTTTTGAAACACAGTCTTTGTAATAAATAACTGCTGGCTCTGTGCGAGATTTTCTTGGGCTCCTGTTAGCTAGTTTTCCTCTCGAAGTTTGTACCGCGTCACTTGGAGGTATCTGATCACTTGGGTAAATACAGATACTTCCTTTTCCATAGTGCTCAAAAAACAAAACCCACAGTGATGTATGATGGGAAGTGTGGCAGAAGTCTTATCTAAATCTCGAATTATTAAAAGAACTTTATTATTGAAAAGTTTAAGTTCCTTAAAAAACTCACGTTTGAAGCCTGCTTTTTAGTGCCTAGAACATGGTGGATGCATAATAGAATACATGTTGATCAAATAAGTCTGAGTCTTTGGAGTAAAAAATATAATCATTATATGACGTGGTAAATGAAAACAAAGTGTGCCTTAATTATATCAAAAATATATGGGTAATTTTGGGCATAGTTGTATTTTGGTTTGTCAGAAACACCTTGTCAGATTGTTTCTAAGGGATATCTTATAGGATATCTTTTCAGTAATGGCATAGAGAACCTCTTTCTTATGAGTCATGAAAGGTACGTATATTTCTGTAGTGGACCATGACCAGGTCTGCCATAGGCCAGATAATGAAGGAAAAAATAGAAGCAAAGATTGATTGTATTCATAGCACTGTGACAACTGAGGTCTAGCTATAATCCATTCTAGACCAGAAGGTAAATTCTGGAATGCTGACGTGTGACCCATCACACAGCTTAATGCTATAAGAAGTAATGAGCCCGCATGTTGAGTTCCCCTGGCCTTAACAGATTCCTCACTCTATGTAGGTTAGATGCATTGAACTTCAGATGTCACCTTATAATTGGGCTCAGCCTAAACTCCAGCCTCTAAGGCTTTTATCTGCTAGACATTTCCATTTCGCTCTCTTGTCATTGTTTCAAATTCAGTGTTTTAGAAAATCTAAGCCTACCTTCTATCAGCGTCTTTTCTAACCTACCTTTTTCTGTTAATGGCACAATTATATAATGACATCACAATTCTTACTCCTTGTCCTTTACCCATCTGTATCCAGTCACTGAGTTCAGTCAACTTTCCTTAACAATATGCCTGAAATCCACATTTCCACCTCTGCTAACACTAAATTAGGCCCTTGACCTTTGTGCTTCAGGCCTTTGAGATTCTGGCTTTGATCATCATAAAATAATCCCCTCCTCCTCTGAGCTACGTTTCATTCAATAATACCATCCTCTGTTGTTCCCTATCATGGTCCTCTCCCAATGTACATAGATCGGAAGCATTCAAAAATATCTGTTGGATGATTCGTTGCAAACACAGTGAAAATGTCAGGAAATGCCCCTTTCCGATTACTTTTGTCTTTAGATTATATTGAAATGTCTTGACTTCACTGAATATATACGGCACTCCTGGTTAACAAAAATGCTGAGGATAATCTGAAAATTGGCCCTGTTTTCATTAATAATTCTATTGAAATTTATTTTCCTTTGACTTTATTTTCCTTTGACCTTCCTTTGATTCCCTTATATCCACTGTAAGTTATATGGCCTTCTCAAATTCTTTACTTGTACCCATTTATCTGGCTCAGATCAATTACAATTATTTCTTTGATAGTATTTACAACATACCAAATTGATATTAAAATTAATTAGCAAGTTATATATTTTCTCTTACGTGTTAGAGAAGGCGGTGTTAGAGCAGATTCTGGAGCCCGACTGACTTGGGTTTGTATCCTTGCTAGGCCCTTAATTAGCTTTGTGGCCTGAGCAAGGTCCTTAAGTTCTCTCTGCTTTAGTTTATTCATCTACAAAATGGACACAGTAACTCTCATTGTGTGGAAAGATTAAAAGAATATATATAAAGCCAATGTCAGCCAATAGTAAGGGCTTAAAAAATGTTAGCCATCATGATTATTATTTAGTCATTGGTGAAATAAGACAAAATTAGTCAACCTCATTCTGTTCGCTCCTGCCCTTGTACATTAAACTTCATACCATGTGGAGCTATTACAATTTCTTTCTTATGGTTTTCTTTGCTGCTCTTATTTCCATACTACTTGATTAATCTTACAAGTAGAATGAATAGAATATCAAATCAGGTGATTAGCAGATTTCTAGATTATGCTTACTGATCTGTTCTCATCTAATTATATTTAATATTCTTTCATTTATCCTAATTTTCCATACCATTAATCTGTTGTCCTACTGATATTTTTTCTTCAGTGATTTTTTAAAAATCATTACAAATACTACTTTTAATGTTACTGCTATATTAGAATCTTTCTAAGTAAAGTAATTTTAGGCTAATTTTTAAATACAGTGTTCTCAGCTGCCAGTATATCTCAGTTGTTGGCCCACCTGTTTGTATATATTTTAAAGTCTCATATTAACCACCACTGGATTTTTTTCAAGGACTTTATTTCTATATAATTTTCCACATCTGTTTTCTTCATCCTTTTAAGATATAAAAGATTAAGTCAGTAATTCAAACATTTTATTATTATTCTTATTTTCAATTTCTCATGTGTTAGGTAGCATAATTTTTTGTGGTTTCTCTTGGTTTCAACAGAAGTAGTTTGGAATGTTCTCATTCTCCCACATTTGCATATCATATATTACTTATCCCTTCATTACTTATCTATTGAAATTCAGTCTAGTTTATTTATGAACTTAACTTTTTATGTAAATCACAAGCCCTTTTTGCGTTGCATAGGTGGGTGGCTGCTTTTATAACCCAAAAGAAAACTGTAGTTAGAATCTTAAGGTTTCTTGTTCTTTGATTTTTATTAGATGTGGAGTTGGTCTAAAATTTTTTATGCTGCTTCATCTCTGGATCTGGCAGGCTATGGCCAGTGTCCGGTTCTGTGTCTTCTTTTTGTCAACAGGAAGCTTCCTGTAACAGTTGTGTTGTGGGTTTTTGTTTTTTTTTTTTTTCTGACAGAAGTATTTTGTTGACAGTAATAATCCACTGATACCAAGCCAGTCAAAATTGAGTAATTTGTGTAATTTCCATCCTCCCCATGAGAAGTCTAGATATAATGTTTGAATGATTAGCATTTACATGAGAACAAGAGAAGAGAAAGATATGGAGCAGCTGGTGAAGGAGAAAGTCTACCTGCTTTTTTCTCTGGCATTCCATTTTTTCCCCAAATGAATTGTATTGATTGCTTCTTTTGATTATAAATGTAATTCATGCTCATTTAAAAAATAACCTCAAACAGTAACAAAATATTTAAAGTGAAAAGTTAAAGTCCACTGTTACCTGTCCCTTAGAGTTAATTCCTGTTTTAGCTGTTTGTTGTAAATCCTTTGAGTCTTCTTTCTGTAATATACAAATAATATTATCCCCTTCCTCTTCCTTAGTATAATTGTCTTCTGCAACCTGTTTGTATTTTTACTTAATAATGTTTTATCTCTCCTGGTGAGTCCACCTGTCTTATTCAGTAATGACAAGTATGTGATGAATGCCAACTATTAGCTGCAAATAAAACAGGCATGGATCCTGCCCTCAAGGAGCTAACTTCTTTCCTAGTGAGAGGAGACAAACAAGAAACTAAACAAGGAAACGTCAGGTTAGTAGTCGGATGATATGGTGGAATGACTGGGTACATACTTTGGGTGCTCAGGGGTGAATACACTAAGGGGATGGCATTTAACTTCAAACTGTGCCACCATCAAGAAGAAGGGTATTATAAGGAGCAGGTGGTACAAAGAGTAAGGTCAGAACACTAGAAAGTTTGGGGAACAGAAAAAAGGCAGGTGCAGGAGGCACTGATTCTGTGAGAAGAGAGGTTTGAGGTGGAGCTGGATAGGAAGGCCAGGGTGGGGATCTAAGATTTTACTCTAGTGGAATGCCTTTAACTAATTTTAAGCAGGGAAATTATATGGTCTGTTTTTTTTTTTTAATTATTTTTTATTTGTTGGATTTGGAAGGCTTTTGTTCTTTATTTCACAACACCGGAATCATAATAAACACACTACTCTGCAAATTAAAAATCTTAATAGTGTATCATAGCTAGACCTCCCAGTTGAAAACCATTAATCTAGCATATTCCTTTTTTTTTTTTTTTAATAATGATTTTTTATTATATTATGTTAGTCACCATACAGTACATCCCCGGTTTTCGATGTAAGGCTTGATGATTCATTAGTTGTGTATAACACCCAGTGCACCATGCAATATGTGCCCTCCTTACTACCCATCACCGGTCTATCCCATTCCCCCACCCCCCTCCCCTCTGTAGCCCTCAGTTTGTTTCTCATAGTCCATAGTCTCTCATGTTTCATTCCCCCTTCTGATTACCCCCCCTTTCTTTATCCCTTTCTTCCCTTACGGGAAGAGATCTGGATTTCTAAGTTCATAAAGCGAATAGGTCCATTGTATATATGGACCACAACTTCTTAATCCAGTCATCTGTTGCAGGGCATCTCGGCTCCTTCCACGATTTAGCTATTGTGGACATTGCTAATCTAGCATATTCCTTATAAAATATAAAATACTTTAGAAAACTGTTTTTCTGTTGATGAAATATTCAAATGAATCCAGCTTTGCATTCTTACAAACAAGGCTGCAATAGACATTTTTGAATATATGTCTTTATACACCAGTGCTTTTCTCTCTGTAGGATAGATTCTAAAAATCAGAATTGGTTTGACCCATTTTTATTTTAAAAGACTGCTTGCTGCTGAGCTGGACTAGGGTTGTTGCAGTAGAGATGGAGAAAAGCAGGCAGATGAAGGAGGGCCAACAGGTCTTGATGATTGTTCAAATGTGGGTGCATTGTGGGGCAGTTAAGAGGGAGGTGGTGAGAGAGAGAGAATTCAGGGGTGATTCCAATGGATTATGACCCTAACAAACAGGGGAAAAGCAGGCAAGGAGGAGGGATGAAGCTCAGGACTTCACTCGTGGACATACTGAACGTGAAGGGCTACTTTAAGCTGGGTGACTACGTAGTATTCCAAAACACGGATGCAGGAGAATTCATTAACCAGACTTCTATCAGTTAACATTGAAGCCCCCTCCCCTGCCGTCTCCCATCATCATAAACGTTGCTACGTTGAATAGCCTGATTTATATAACTTCTTATGCCTATCTGATTTTGGGGGGTAAATTCCTGGTTGTGGAGTGCTAGGTCAGAAGATTTGTGCGTTTGATGGCCAGCGTGCTCTGGAACTATTTTCCCACAGTTTATGGGCATTAGTGTCTTCATACCCTCCCTAGCATTCCTGTGAATAACAGAATGACTCTTGAACTGCAGTTATTCTCATAAAAATTGAGACTATCGGTTGGTCTGTTTTGCCTCCTGTATTTGTCATCTCACATGACAGACTGTTTATTCATTTATTCAGGAGTTACCACTCATTTTTTAAAATATAAAAAAAAAAACTAAAATCAAAATTTAAAAAATTTATGATGGCTCTTCTCTGTTCCAGATGCCATATTATATGCAAGACATCAAAAAATAAATATGAACTGTCCCTACCCTCCAGGAATTTATGATCTGGTATGGAAGACAGGCTATAAACCGGTGGTTGAAGTACTGTGATCTTCCTTTGCAGCAGTGCCATCTAGAATGCTGTGGGAGAACACAGGAGACACGCTAGCTGAGACTTGCTTAGGAGTCTAGGGAGAATGATCTGGAAGGGTTCTCTAAAGGAGAGGACAGCTAAATTGAGCCATTAACATTTAGGAGTTAGGCAAAGAAGGAGAAGGGCAAGGGACTTTATGCCAGGCGGAAGCTACAACATCTGCAAAGCCCAGAGGAGCAAGAAAGCATAGGGGAAGCACGCTTACCTTCAAAGACCGACAGCTGTTTTCCTGGACATATGTGAATTGTTCATTTATAGCAGTTTTCAAATGAGCATAACACCTGGAATTGCACAAATCTTAGGTGAAAAACAGGTTTTCCAGTAGAGACGTAGAGACACGTCTTACGTGTGACTCATTAAATACGAAGTAACAGATTTCCTACATAAAGTTACATGGTTTTAGCAAAGCATTAAACAACCGAATGCTGGCATTTTCCGCAAATAATAATTTTAGGATAAAGGGGCTTGGCAAGATATGAAAATGTATTCGGTATGAGATTTAAAGCAATCATAACAATAAATAACAATAAAAATAAATACATAAATAACAATAAAAACAAATCAGTATAATTTTCCAGAATACATTTAATTCTGGCAAGCACTCTGAGGCTGCTGTATATCAAAAGAGAGCTAATATTCAAGACTCAACAGAAATATCAGCAAACACACCTTTATTAATAGAAGTTTGGAAAACAATGTGTTCTTCTCTCTAAAAATAACAAAGATTTTACTTGTAGTTAGAAGGCGCAAGGACCTTACGGATGTGGCGGACAGTAAGATTGATGTTTCTTTAAGGCGGAGTTCTGAAGCTGCAGGCACAGTTTCCACCAAGCAGAAGTCTGTAACGCTTATACATCAAGGGCACTTATGTGGTGATTGCAAAAATTGCAGTGAGAATTGACTACAGTACTTAGTCAGACTGTGACATTTTAGGTATTTTCTTCCTGCTCTTTTCAGCAGCTGGGTTTATGGCAGGTGCTTCCTATGACATTCTGGAGCACCAACCAGAAATATGGCATCGGGGGTGATAAGAAGATGAATGGTTGAGGAAGACAATGGCTTCCTGACACTGGGTTGAAGAATTACCTAACAAGTTTCCTGTTTTGAAAGTGAAATGCTATTTAGAGAAGACTCTCTAGGAAGAGAAACAGATATCTGGAACAGTGCTTGAAATTAGACCATCATTTATTCTGAGAATTTAAACATTTTTAAAGAATATTTTGAACAGACTCCCTATTTTTCTGTTGTCTATCTACTCTGTCACTCACTGTGTATTTCTTATATTTGTGTTATACTTTGAGTGGTAGTATTGAAGATTTTTGCACCAAGAAAGAAGATTAAAATATTTGGCAATATCTGTAATTGGAAATACATGAGGCAGAGAGTTCTATTGTTTACAAACCCAGCAGTTATTACAAGCATTTCAACATCCTTGCAGAAGCATTAGGTAGACTAAAATTTATTTTGATTTTCAAAATTCACATTTTAAGTACATTTCTAAATGCCATTCAGTTTCCTTCCTAGCCATTCTCTTTTTCCTCTCAACACATTAAAAAAAATGAAAGTACACATGTGTATGTATGTGTGTATGCTTATGTATTAAGATATCCCATGTATTTTAGTCCGTAAAATTAGAAAATACTAGGTAGGAGAGTCACAGTACTTTGAATTCATTCTGGATTCACTGCCTTATAGTCTTTATATCCACTCTAGATATATAAGGTACTTTGAATCAGGGCTGGCATGTAGTAGTCATTCAATAAATGTGATTCATAAGTACTCTAAAACACATACAATGAGGACATGAGTCTATAACTTGTGATAGGTTTTAAAGAAATGTTGTTGATTTAAATGAGCTCGCTATCAAAATTTGGTAACTCCTACCCTAAATAGAACTCCTAATGGAGTTCACATCTGGTGGGGGAGGAGGTGGGGACAGGTACCATAAAAGCTAGTACAGTCAGCCCCAGTAGTTGCTCAAGTGTGGCATCATATAGAATGATATGGATCCTAAACATTTCATTTTCATTTAAATCCTAACAAGATAATTTTATTTTTTGTCTCTTGATGTGAGAGCAGGGACTTTTCTTTCTATAATTGGTCCGTTGATGAGAGTTCTAGAATATTTTTTCTTCCTAAACCACGCCATCTTCCATTTGTTTAAGTAGACTGGGAAATTAAAGATACATATAAAGCAGGCTCAGAGTATAGTCCTAGTAGATGTTTGTTTATACTTTGCCGGGTCTTGTACACTTGTCTCACTTACACTTAATTTCATGAGTGTGTCTGTGTATATGTCTTTCTAAAGCCATCTTCCCACTCTTATTTTATAATTTCACCTGATATTTAATTCAACTGCATCCTCACAGTGACAAGCACAGCTAGCATGGCTTTGGTTAACTCTAGGTCAGAGAGTGCTCACCTGGCAGGAACAGTAGGGAGTGGGCCTGTTACCCGCTGGCATTCCTCAGGTACTGGGCATCAACCAGGATACTTTACAGAGGAAAGAGAGAGTATTGGCTAACACCAAGTGTCAGTAAAATCGAAGTCAGTTAAGAGAGATTCTGTTGCATGGTGCCTAGAAGTATTTACATGACATTATGAAATGCAGAAGGGAGTGACCACTTGTATGGGCTAGGTATCTGCAATCCAGCAGGGACGACAAAGATGAGACAAGTAAGTGCAATAAAATGTTTCAGTGCCACAACAGACCGTGACAAGCTGCAGGGTAGGAAAGGGGGAATCCTGTGGGGGTAAGAGACAAGAACAGGAGAAGGTTCATAAAGAGAGTGACATGTGAGCTGAGTCTTGAGTAGGTGTTCCATAGGCACACATGGAGGAAGAAGACCTTTCAGAGAGAGGATGAAACATCAACAAAAGCACAGAGGCATCATTTAGCTTACAGTGCATTCCAGGAACTGTGAAGGTTTGGGCTGTGCTGGGAGCAGAGGTTGCAAAGGAGTGTGGAAGTGAGAAGAAAAGAGAAGAGAAAGCCAGCGGTTAGGAGGGGCGAGATCGTGGTAGGCCTTCCCTAGAAGGATTGCTTCCTCGTCTCAGTCTCATAGATCAGCAGAGACGAACTCAGACACCTACACAGATGAAGCAGGTAGCATGAATTAATAGAACAAGGTGAGCCCTCTTGGTTTATCTTTCATTTTTCCGTTTTTGATAGCACCTTCCAAGAAATGTTCATCTTTTTAACGCTACTCTCTAAAACATAGCAGTGTAAGCCTTCAGTAAAATACACCATGCTACTGTCCTTGAGTGGTAGGGATCGAACTGGGAGCTGGGCGGGGAGCGGAGGGGCTGTGGCAGACTGGAGAACGCACGCTCCATGTAGAGGGCTCAGATCCTATCCCTCGGTGCCGTCTGCAACTGTGGACCTAGTGTTGCCTGATCTTCTGGTTTTTCAGGAAAGCTGAAGATCTGGGTGTTTATTTAAAAACCTCCCAGGTTTTCAATGCTAATGACTAATTTAAAAGTTTTTAGACTGCACGTAAATCAATGCTATGCTGAATGTTTGGTAGTACATTGAGAGAGACCGTTTGAAGAGTTTAAGCAGGGGAGCAACAGGATCAGATACTCCATTTTGGAGGGTCAGGGCCACAGAGGATGAACTGAAGAAAGTTTGCTCTGTGAGGCTTCAGTGACAGTGGTCCAGGCAACAGTTGATCAGGCCTTGAAAGGAATCCATGGCAGCTGAGTGAAGAAAAGGGATAGGAAGAATGATAGAGAACGAGTAGACTCTGGTAAATCTCAAAATACAGTATCTTAAGTATATACACTGAATTAAAATATAAAGTGATGCCATAATGAAAAAGTAAAAACAGTATTTTATGAAAAAAATTGGGGGGGACAGGATGGGCAATGTGTAAACTGGGAGAGAAGACAGTCATGTAATGAGAAAGATTTAGGGGGCACCTGGCTGGCTCAGTCAGAGCGTGCAGCTCTTGATCTTGAGGTTGTGGGTTTGAGCCCCATGTTGGGTGTGAAGATTACTTAAAAATAAAATCTTTATAAAAAAAAAAAAGGTTTAGATTAGGCATAGAGAGGAATTTTTAAAATAAAAGAATTGTGGAATCATTGGAAAGATTATTAGGATATTTCATCTACAAAGTAATAGAAGCCACAAAAGAGGCTTTAAATTAAAGAATTTATTGTCTTGTATAACAAGACATCCAGAGGTAGCTGGGAAAGTGAGCGGCTCAGTGGTGTGGTCAGGGACCCAGTCTGTCCATCTCTCTGTTTTGCTGCATTTGGTATGTTCGTCTCAGGCTGGACCACCACCACCAGATACAGCAGCCTATGCAGAGGATACCATCCGGAGGAGGAAGGAGAAGTTTTTAAAGCAAATACCCCCTCAGAAAGCCTTGTTCTCATGCCTCAATTGACCTGAATTATATCCCATTTTTCATCCTGTTCCTGGCAAAGAGAATGGAATTATCATGACTGACTAATTTAAGTTCATCCCTGAGATAGCAAGAAGGCTGTCATCTTCCTTGAGCACAGGGGATTGGCCTTAGGAAGGCAACCAACTTCTTTAAACCAGTTTCCTCACCTGTAAAATGGGAATAATTTTAGGTCTTCTTGAAGATTAGTTGAGCTAACATATATAAGATACTTAGTGTTGTGACTGTTATATTTTATGTTCAGTGTTCAGTAAATGGTAGTGGTTGGGTTGATTGATAGTCATCTTTAAAGTTTTGAGTTTCTGAACTTGAAAGAGACTTTAGTCTTGGTTTAAGAATAAAGCTCTTGAGGTGCCTGGCTGGGTCAGTCAGTAGAGCATGCAACTCCAGATCTTGGGGTCATGAGTTTGAGCCCCATGTTGGGGGTAGAGTTTACTTAAAAAAAATAAATCAATAAAAATTTTAAAAATTTTAAGAAGAAAAAACTCTTAGTAGGAAACATTTTTAAACTCAGTAGACTAATACAAAGCTGTTCTGAAAGAATCAACTTGTCCTTTTATTCCTATAGGAACAGTGAGCTGGGATGGAAAAGGACAGTATAAGCCTCAAGAGATCTGGCTCTGTTCTTTTCTATGTCCTATCTGAAGCCAAGGGCCTTTCCCTTTATCGCAGTGGAAGGAGAGGGTCGCCCTTGATGACCTCGCACTGTCCCTCTTCCAGCTCAGCTGACTTGTGCTGCTACTTTAGAGTGCCGTTAAACAGCCACACTTGAAGACAGAATAGGTGCTTAGAAATAATTTGCATTCATTCCTTTGAATGTTTAACTATTTAGGTAATTCTCCTGCTCCCTAAGTTTACATCTTAAATGTCGAAAATTCATTAATGTGTTGAAAGGCATTGAAACGTAGTTTACTTTCAAAGGAATGTCAAGAGCAGGAAGACATCTGTATAATGCCCACCGCACCAGACGAAAAGCTTCTCTCTCATATATACTGAGAATGGCCCTTTGTAATAGAAAGAAAGCCAGCTCCCATAAGCCTCTTGAATTTCTCTGGGCGAACATCCCAGCATATGGCATTGTTACTGTGTTGCTGTAATTTATGTAAATGCGTTGTCAGAGATGAATTAAAACTTATAGTTGTAAATCTACAAGGACACAGCTGTAACTCACACAGATTTATCGCTTCTACATACATATATCAAGCCTCTGGAATTACTGCCTCTACTGTAGACAGAGGTTAAAGAAGAAGGTAACAACTTACACGCCATTATACATATACAGCAGTTTGTCATTCATTGGTAGTGGTCGGAATACAAAATACAGCAGGTGGACCGTCCTTCACCCAACACAGTCTAACCGGCAAATTTCAGCAAGAATGCTGAAAGAAAGATCACTGGATGATGAGTCAGAAAACTTAGTCTTACGTCCCATTACTAACTCTGTCACTGAACTTCTCCAAGCCTAAGTTTTTACTAGGTATCAGACTATTTTTTTCAAAAACCTGTTAATACCATCCCTACCACACTCTGCATGGTTTTGGGGAGGTAGCCATGCATTCATTCATTCGTTCAACAAATAGTTATTGAGTGTCTACTATATGTCAGGCATACATTATTTTTTCAGGCTGAAAGAAATAATTGGGGCCAACATCCTTATTTTTGCCAGAAAGCAAAATGAGGCCAGAAAGACGAAGTGCTTTACAGAGTATGAGAAAGGGTTTTTGAAAATTGCAAAATGCATGAAAGGGGAAATAATGATGAATCGTCATACACAGCCAATATTTTCTTTATGTGATGGTGTGTGTGTGCCTGGTTCTGATGCTTTCCTCTGTTTAGGAGTTCCTCTCCTGTGACTTCACTGAGCACTGCCATTTAGCATTGTTCTTTCTAAGCCAGGTGACACGTCAGAATCATGTGGGAAATTTCGGAGTGGACTTTTCCTACCTCAGACCTCTGAACGAGAATCTCTGAGGCAGGGACCCAGATATCTACATTTTTGTCAGATGCTGCCAGGCAGATGCGAGTTGAGAAACTGGGTTTATGGAATAAAATGGCAAATAATAAGAAGAACAAATAATGTTTGAATTATTGTGAATTAATATTTGAAGTCCCCATGCTCTGTAAAATCAAACAATTTAAAAAATAGGACTAGCTTGCATTAGATCTAGAGTCATATAGACTAAAATGTAGCCTTAAGATGGCCTTAGTGGAATTCGATTTAGGTGGGGAGGTATCACCATTGAAAAGGCAAGGTAGCAATATTAAAGAAAGGTTTAGAGGAGGAAAACTGATCACAGCCCCCTCACCCCCCCCACACAAAGATTTTACGTTTATACATTGCTTGTGGGTATAGCTACTTGTAGATTTTTGTAGTCATGGTCTACAAATCCCTATATTTGCTTTGAAATAATACATAAAATCATAACATTTTATCTTACAAGGTTTTAGTTACTCCTTTCTGTGCAGAAATTTCTCTTACCGTCCTGAGCTGAGCTAAAACCAGAATCCTACAGTTTCATATTGCATTTGAGAATTTTCCCGTTATGTTAGGCCAGCCCACCCTGACGGAGCATTAAGCAGCTGTTGTTGGGTACACATATAGCTTCCTTTTCTCTCCACAGTCCCCTTTCTGATGACTTTTCTGTTCTTCAAATTACAACAGGAGGGAGCCTCTACCAGATAAAATCACTAACTGAAAATGTGCTTGCAGAAGTCACCAATATCTTGTTAACCCCTTATAGCTTTGTCCCTAATTGGGAGTTTTCTCCAGCTGCTCAGATACAACACACAATTCAAGACTTTTCTGTCTCTGGGTATCTCTCACAACATGGTAGGATCTTTTCTCTTGCTGCAGCAGCCATTCAAATGATTTGTTTAACAAATATTCAGTATTTACTGTGTACGGGCTACTATGTTAATGCTACAAACTACTGAAATAATATATTTCTATTTAATGGTTATGAGGAGACTAACACCACCTCCAGAAACGTAACTGGAGGAGCGTTCTTAGCTACCTTGCTTTTCTAAGTGGTGAATTCCAGTGAAGTTCCCAGGATATGAGTCACTTCCATATTTGGGGAAAACACTATGCAGTTAGTGTGCCAATACATCCTTAATAAAATACTAAAAGAAATTATACACCAAGGAGATTTTATTGCAGAGCAACAAAAGACAAGATGGGAAAGATGGGCAGGAGCTAGGTCACAGGGACCTTTGAGTCATTGATGAGAAATTTTATGTTATCTGAAATGCAGTGGGAAAATATTAAGCTTTCTAAGCAAGTGACTTGATCTGACTTAACTGCCATGTGGGGAATGGATTGAAAGAAGACAAAAGTGGAAATGGGAAGACCAGTTACAAGGCTATTCTAGGAGTATTTCAGGCTAGAGATGACAACAGTCTAGACTAGAACAGGGATGGTGAAGATAGAGAGAAGTGGACCAATCTGAGATATATTTGAAGGTGAACTCAGGATGGATTTGGTATGGTCTTTGAGAGAATGAGGTAGTAAAGATGATTTCTAGGTTTTTGGTTTGAAAAACTGAATAGATAGGTAACATTGGAAGAGAAGCAGATTTATGGAATAAGGAGTGGTGAAAATTAATTGCTTAGTTGTTGATGTTAACTTTGATAAGCCTAGTAAACCTTCATGTGGAGCTGTCAATGGCTTTAGAGATAAACCCTTCTAGACATGTTGATGTGTTTAGAGCCACGGCCATGGATGAGTACACAGCGAGCAGAGAAGCTCAGATAGAGTGGGACAAAGCCCTCAAAAAGTTCACCATTTAAGGATGAGATGGGAAGAAATGCATCTGGCAAAAGCGTGAGAATGGATGGCTGGAGGGCATGAAGAAAATCAGAATACTGTGGTGTCTTAGATACCAAAAGAGGAGAGTGTCTCGTGGAGAAATGCTGCTGAAAGGTTAAGGAAGATAAAAATTAAGAGAAGCCCATCACATTTGGCAACAGAAGGTCCTAGCTGACTCCAAAAAAAGCAGTCTCAGTGTGGTGGTGGCAGCGGAAGCCTGGCAGTAGTAAAGCCATGGACAGGCAGGCTTGTATAGACCGCTCTTTCAAGAGGCTTGGTTGGGAAAATGAGAGAAGAGACACAGCTAGGAGTAAATGTGGCATCAAGAGAGTTTTACTTTTTAGGATACATATATATTTTTTAATGTGCTATAGAGTATTTGACTGCTTAAGGGGAGTACGTGACCCATGGTTTACCAGAGTACAGCATTTTGCAGTAGGAAAGGGTTTAAAATAGATATGAAAGATATTGTTTTGGATTGGCTGTGAAGAAAACACTCCTGCACATTGTCTGTATCCTGATATATGTTAAAACTATTATTCTGAGTCATTTTTATATCAATTTAATGCCAACCTAGAGAATACAAGTGGCATGAGATCTCTGCTAAGGAGAGTAATGAAGGACCATTACGACAGACCGTTGAAATCGCAGACGAAGACAAAGAGCAATACCTTCATATCTACCTTGAGCTAGGGACATTTGTCAGGGATTGCAAAGATGCGTTACTTTAAAATTTGGTGGATTTCAAAAGCACTAGGCTTCTGAGTATTCTTAAATGAAATTACTCAATAGTCCTGTGCTTCTAAGATTAAAGGGCATATCTTTTTTTCCAAGGATAGAGTGCTATTTGGCTATATATTTTTATACTTATACTTATATTTAATATACTTATATTTATATATACTTATATTTAATATAAATATAGCATGGCCAAAGCATTCTTTTCATATTAGCAAGAAAGAGGTATCACTTTTGATAAGCACAGTTTTTAGAGGTTATCTCTTCATTTTTTCTGCACAAGAGAGAGGTAGGTTCAGGGTTCAGTTTGTATTTCCGAATTTCCACCAAGGGAATGCAAGTGGTACCTCAGAGGCTTGAGCTATTCTCTTCTGGTTTAGACACCTCACTGAAGAAAGCTTCACGCAGATTTTTCACCTTTTCCGTAAAACAAATAGAGAGCTGTTTACAACAGCCTTTGTCTGGCTTTGGCATTGATCTTAAATCACCTGGATTGATCATGTGGTTATGGGACTTTAAAAAATCCCACCAAACACCAAAGCCTCTATACACAATTAGAATTGAGGGGTTTTTAATCTTTTAGCATAATGTCTATAGGAGTACATTTTAAATTATCTTGAACTTCTGCTGATGGTAGGTGGGGAGAGGCTCTGTCCTAATGCATAGTGTCTGGGGTTTGGTAGATGCTCTTAAGCACGTAGAAATGTTCCTAGTTTTCAAAATGAGGAAGCAGCTAAAATCTATGCGTGTCTTGGAGTGTTTCCCTGCCTAGGCAGTTTCCTCAGCCAATGAGAGGAAAATATGCAAATCAGCCAGCTGTCATGTCACACACTCCTCGTTCGCAGGACAACAGCAGGATTTAGGCAAGCTGATCTCAACCAGATTTGACAAAGAGGTGGAAGGTCTAAAATTAAATAGGTCAACACAAATTCTCTAATAATAGGTAGATGTGAAGGGACAAAGAGGGATCCCATAGGAAAACTGCTTTTTAAAGACTGCTGATATTTTCGCTTTTCATTTTGGATCTCCCATCATCAGTGGCATCTGTGTCTGAAGCTTCTTATTCGAGGATGAAACACTTCCTATTTTTCATTAATCACTCTTTAGATTATTTCTATAAGATTAGGGCTTTAACAAAGTAAATATTTATAAAGATTCCAACTACTTTAAGAAACCAACTTTTCCTTTCTTAAGGCAGGTATTTTTCTAAGGCTTGCTGTAGTACCTCAATTTTGTTGTCATGGTAACCAGATAATATAATACAACTTTTCAAAAATGAAAACCTGCTTTTAACCATATCCTTCCAACCAAGTAGTCATAAATGTAGAGTTTAGAATGGACAATTTATGCTCAGTTTCTCTCCTAGCTAAACTCTTTACTTTATAGACATCGATTTCAATAATTACACACATACACACACACAAACACACACAGTAAACTCCCTGTCAGTCTCCTAATAAGAAAACATAATAAGCACCAACAAAGGAATTGTTTTTTAATTCGTATTCTTTCTAGTTAAAAAACATGTGTCCCCAGAATCATCATAATTTTGGTTATTATTATGGCATCACCTTACTAAATAATATGGTACTGTTTTCCTCAGTACCTATAAATAATTGTCAGTGAATAAAGAAAAAGAAACAGGAAAGTCTCGTCAATAGGCTGCAAAAATAACATTCTTTTAAAGTGTAGTGAAAATCCTGTAAGAGATCAGTGCTTTGTTTTGTAAACTCACTCACGAGGCATTTTACACAATTGCTGTTTTTCTTTTTTAATATTCTTTTGATGTTATAACAATAGAAACATTGCAATCCTTCCTATAACATTATGTTGGAGGAATGTTTACAGTATTTCACGCTTGAGCCAGTGCACATTTTAATGCTTAAAGGTGTTATTTTATCTGTTGGGGGAAAAAAGAAGCATTAATTGTAAAACAGTAATAAAATAAGAAATAAGCCTCAAAATGCTTTCCACTGTTGTTTTTTTCTTCCAGCATATTTTCTCCCACGTTTCAAGAAGGATGGCTTTACATAGTAACTTAGAAATAACACCTAATGATTAACAGAATGATGGATGTGATGAATCACCTTTTTCTTGAGAAATAATAAATCAACATATTCCTACCCATAAATTTTTACTGAAAAATGTGAAATATTAGCAGCATATATTTAACGAGATGTCAGATACAAAAACTGTCGACAAAATGTTGCCCTCATAACCAGTAGACTACATTAAACTGTAACATTCTTTTTTTATAACAGTTAAAGTAATTCAGATTTAATTTTCAGTTTTCTGAATTTAGTAGTTTTACTCATTATTACTCTTCTGATCATAAGCATGGACATGATCTGCTCAAACATGATCAGTATTAGACCCCAAAGTTAAGCAAATAAAACCTCCTGCTATAGAGTGTACTTATAAAAATTTTGGCTAAACTTTAAGATCATAAACTGAAATATTCATAAGATCAGGTTTGCCCTTTTTACACTGAAGTAGTCCCCCCTGGTCCCTGTTTAGGTAGCATTTTTGGTTTTTTTTTTTTTCTTTTCCCCTTGCTCTGGTTTCACTTTCAGGCAGTCTTTACAGTGAATTCTATTTGGATTTTCTGGAAGCTTATTTGAAGGGTGAATTTGTGAATACAGTAGAGGTTAGTTGATTGTTAGTTCCGCAGCAAGTTTGCTTCATTTCCATTTTGGGGGTGTTTTTCCTAGAATAGGCATAGTGTATTGTGGGAAGTGGAGCAGGCCAGTGTCCTTCCCCTGGCTGTATTGATTTGCCCTTCAGCTGTGTGCAGTGCAGAGAGAACCTCAGGCCTTGTTGTTGATTATCTGCACAGTGTCTCTGGGAGCATTATTGACCCATTGCCGCTGACTGCCTGTGGCTCTTGATTTTTCACACCGTCTCCATGACACTCATAATAAAACATACTATCTTATTGCAGCTCAGCTCGGAGAGCCAACTGATTCAGCCTTAGAATACTGCAGTGTTTCTGGAGAACATTTATTGTATGTGGGGTAAAGTGTTGTAGCAATTTTAGGATTCTGTCTTGTATAGTTTTAATAGCTACCTCTATAGCAAGATTCCACACACACTATTACATTTTTATTGTTTTAAAAAAGCCGATACTAGCTTTGCATATATTGTTAACATGAAATTTTGCATTATTAGTACGAAATTAATTTTAGAACATTGAGATAATAAAAGGAATATTCTGTTTTAACATTAAGCTTGACAGGTTGCTAGAATATTCATTTTCAAAACTAAATTTTGAAATACATCACAAAGATTATGTTATGACTTGTACTACAGTAAGTGATAGTTTTTTCAGATTTCTGATTGTATTTCAATAACATGCTTCTCATTTGCTATTTCCAGTGTGTTCTCCAAAATACATTTTAACTTCTGATAAGGGTTATGTCATTTCTTATAACTTGATACCCTTTGTTCTTAGTTATCTTGGAAGACTTTCTTAAATTTCAGCTCGAATTAGTAGAAAATGGACTTCTTTGATCATATTCTGTGTGTGTGTTATATTGGAGGTTTCATATTTTTTGGAATATCAGATTATTTTAATTTGTATTTCCCATTTTTTCCCAATCCACAATCAGCATTAATAATTCCTTTGTATCCTTAGAGTTGATTGGTAGTGTAGTGTTTCCAAAAAAAAAATCTCAGAGAACCTGAGAAATAGGTTTTGATTCTGTTGGTATAGAGAGGATAAAATAAACATGTTTCTTAAAGATACTTTAAATATTTTAACCCACTATAAGTACTGGTATGAGTATAAATGGTAAAATAGTTCAAAAGAAAGTATTCTTTCCAGAAGTATCTGGACATTTTTATAGAAAAAAGTCAAAGCAAGAGTTACAGGTTAGGTTAATATTTTTGGTTACTTTTTATTGAAGTTGTTTAAGAGTGTTTTCATTAGAACAAACTAAAATTTCTTTAACCAGCCTATTTTTAATAAATTCAGATTTGAGGAATTATATAAAGCTAATTTCTATTAGTATGTGTCAGATTTCACAAATTCCCTAACTAGGGTCTGGTTCAAAAATGTTTTCTATAAAACTGTTTAACAGTATGTTTAGATTAATAGGACCTCACCACTGGAAAAATGTTAATAGTTTGACCATTTATATCAGTGAGCTTTGTCATTGAATTTTTTAACATTTGAAAGCATAATTCATTTGCATTGCTGGATTGCGTGTTTTCTTGTTTTAGCAAATCTAAAAATGTGCTTTTTTAAAATATCAAACTGTCATAAAATAAGAGTTTTTTCACTAAAGTTATTAGCAAGAATTGTTTGGGGCTGGTGGAGGGATATAGCATAGCCTCAGGAGACTGCCTCCAACAGATCTGCACAAAACCCCCAGCAGACTAAGTTGTCTCTAATTCCAGTTGGGTTGTTTCTCAGTTAATATTTTGGATTTATGTCCATTGATGTAAATAGAAGCCAGTGACAAAAAAATCAGAGGAAAGGGGTCCCACTTCTCATCCTTCCAAATGAGTGATGTTCTTTAAAATTAAAAAATTAATTCCCCATGATTCCTCATGCCACACCTCAAAAAGTTTTAGGACATGTGGTAAGGATAGCCATGATAAAATCTCTCAACTCTCAGAGGACTTTTTCAAATCCGGGTACCCAGGCTTGGGCAACATTTCATTCACCTCTGGAGGAAATAGCAGGGTACATTGGACCCATTGTTATGCGAGAATTCTCTGTGTTAGAGTCAAGTATCGAGTTTACGGGAAACCTTGGTCACAACGGTTTGGAGCCCTCCTGCCTGATGGTTTTTGATAGCTTGAGGTTTGTGTTCCACTTAAGCCTAAGTATTTCAGTGTGTCTTTGGGCATTCAGACCATTTAAAGTATACATAAGGCTTTCCTCTAACCAAGTCATAGTTATCAGGTACTGCAAAGGTTAAGCCTTATCATCTGCACCAAAAAAAAAAAAAAAAAAGGTGAGGTTTCATCAAAAACTTCCATCCTCACAACCTTTTCGACCACAATTTGATGATTATTATTGATTATTTCACAGCCTTTCACTCACGCTCTGCCACTGCGGCCGGCCCTGATATACAGATAGGGCTGCAGTCCAGCTAAAATAAGACTCCATCTTGATAATGGACTGAGATGAGATACTGTTATTTGATAAAGATAATTGATGTTTCACAGTGAATTGGAAAGCAGCTTCAAGTGCACTGTAGTTGGAGCTATATCCTATCCACAAATATGGCAGTTGTTTATAAAAATAGAACAAAAGAACTAAAGTTAAATAGTCGGACATGGCTCTTTTAGAGCATTTGGTGCCGTGTTTGGGGGGTTTTTTTGTTTTGTTTTTCATGTTTGATTATTTTAAGTTCCACTGTGGGGGGTTGGAAATTGGAAGGGACATATCATGTTATTTTTCCTCTTCGGTTTCAGGTTCGTTTGTTAAAATCTTACATGGCATGGGTGTTATTGATCAGCTCCCTTGCAGACTTAATACCTAAATTCTGTATTTGGATTATGATGAATCACTGTCATGCATAAACCTGGTATCTTAGGTCAAAGTTAAATTTCACGTTATCATTAATTTCGTGAACATTTTACATGCATTATGAAAACACAATTTAAATTATTGATCATAAACATCGTGTCTCGTGGCAAATGCAATTCAAATCGGTGAATGCAGGTTGGGCTTCTCATTTATTATTAACATATTTCTCTAAAAATAATATACAACTCACTGTATTTGTTTGTTCATCATGCTCCCTTCCGCCACCAGGTTTAAGTTGATTAAGGTATCATTCATCTTAGGTACTGTTCATCTGATTTCTTTTAGTCTTATCACCTTCGTAACCCCTAATTAAGCAATAAGGCTTGACAGGGAGTATGGTTATCATGAGATAATGACACCCCAAGTGTGTTGTGAGGCACAAGGTTCAGCTGAGTGCTTCTAAACCTCTAGGGGTGTGATTATCTCATGATAAACATGCCACGTTGCTGCTCATTGAGAGCATCGTTGCATATACACACGGCTGGAGTTGGGGTAAAATTGACACTTCCGCGCCCACCTTCTTGCCCAGCCTAAATGCTGATTTTATAAAATGCTTGGTGCAGATCGCAGACTTATAAACCAAAACGTGAACCCATAAGCTTTTATTTTATTGTTCAGGTAGTATCAGTTGACTTGCAAGTACATCTTTGAACAAAATATAAATTGACTTTTTTTTAAAGGTAAAGTTTCTTCAGGAGAAAGGCTGCAGGGAAAGCAAAGGTATTTTTTGATGTTGTAGTTTTGCAGCAATTGGTGGACCCCACACCAATAAATGGTAAAAGAGTAGGCATGCATGTGCTTTCGTGTAGATGAAGATATTAAATAGTTGAAAGTTCTATAGGAAATACTAATTGGAATTTTGGTTTGGAAGATCTCTTTTAGCTTATCACTTGGTAACTGTCAAGGTTAAAAATAGAACAGTGCGGGAAGAGCAGAAAATAGTAGTTTCATAATTTTATTTTAGTTCAGATGTCTGATGAATTAATAATATTTCAGGGAAGAATAATTTTCATTTCTTGTATGGGCCCTAATTTGGTATTTAAAAGGAAAATGGGATTATCTCCAATAACATTGACCTGTGAAAGGGAAAAAAAACCCCACCTTTTAGATGATCTACCTTCTTAGGAATGTGTGTGTATACATATTGTTATTTTTTAAAAGGGGAAATATTGAAAATACCCTGGCTAACTTTGGAATATTTTCAGTATGAATTTAAGTTAATCATGCCTTCTAAAACAAAACTGCTCACCAGAACTTTTTTGTGATGAAGAAAATGTTCTGTATCAACGTTTTCCAATACAGTAGACACTAAGCACATATAGCTAATGAGACTGGAGACCCATTTCTTGTTTTATTTCATTTTAATTAATTTAAATAGTTGCATTTGGCTGATGGCTAATATATTGGGTAGCATAGGTTTCAAGAAAAAAAAAATCCTTGAAAGTTCGTCTTTCTTGGGCTCCTTTCACAAAATTATTGAGAAATGAATGATTTTGTGGCTTAAAAGAGTATTTTCCAAGGAATTAGTCTATTTAATAATTTTTTTATTTTAATGTTTAAATAAAAACTGAAAAAGTCTGCTGGTTTTACAAAGATCAAAAATTCTCCTTAGCAGAACTTCTACCATTCTGTCTCTAATTCATATTCAGTTTTTCAGAAGTTCCTGTTTAGTAGCTAAGTATTTGATGCATGTTCAAACTATTAATCTAGTTACAAAATTGAAGTACTAGCTTTCCTGGCAAAGTGAAACACTTTAGGAAGAATTTCTATCAACCAAAAATGCTGGGGATGTTATGCCTTTATATTAAAAGACCTAATCCTTGATCATACCATACAGTTTTATTACATAGAAGGAAAAAAATTTTTTTCTTAATTTTTTTTCTTAACAAGAATTATAGCTTCCAACCTTGCCTTTGTTCTAGTTAGTACAGTTTCCTATTTTGAAAAGGTCAAGAATATTAGTTAAACTAAGACCTCTAGAGAGGTCTTTAGGTGAATAGCAGTGAGTAGCAATAGAAGCTGCTGTCATTACAGTCCAGAGAAAAGGGAGCCTTTCCTCCTTGTACATGTGGCAATCGGAAGATGGCAGGGGCTGATCTGTGAGCAAAAAGCACATTTGGAAATCCTTTTGCATTTCTGGATCCCACCACTCTCCCAACACCTTTGTGTTTAATTTTAAGCGATTTTTTTTAAGATAGTGGAAGTTATTTTAAAGATTTTATTTATTTTTAGAGAGAGAGGGAGAATTCAAGCAGCAGGAGGAGCAAAGTGGGGCGGAGAGGGAGGGGAAAGAATCTCAAGCTGACTCTGCGCTGAGCTGAGCCCTGTGCGTGACGTGATCTCAGGACCCTGAGATCATGACCTGAGCCGAAACCAAGAGTCATACACTTAGCTTAACTGACTGAGCCACCCAGGTGCCCCAATAGGAAGTTATTTTAACATAAAATATCCTACAGATGAAATCATATGATTTCTAAGATTTTCTTGAAAACTAAATGGGAAGGGGAAGAGAAGATAGGTCTGGTCGAAGCCAAATTAACCATGAATTGATCATTGTTGAAGTTGGTGAAGGGTTCATAGAGGTTCATTATACTATTCTGTACGCTTTTGTACCTGTTGAAATTTTCCATAACAGTTTTGAATATAAACAACTATAAATATTGGGTTAGTGTAAATATTAATATCACTAATAATAATACTTGTGAGGTAAGATTTACTCATTCCAAGTTATTCTCCTTTAAACCCTTGCTGGTGCTCTGCCTCATCCTTCACGAGGCTCCCCTGCCATCTCTGTGCTTAGACCACACTAACTCTTTTTTATGGCAGGCTACTCTAATGTCTCCTCCCCTTTCACGCCCTAGGACCTTTGCACATGCTCTTTCCTCATTTAGGACCTCTCTTCTCTACCTCACATATCCCATCTCCCTCCTTCACTTAAATAACTGCTATCCTCACTTGTTTCTAAACCCAGTGGTCACTCTTTCTGTCATTGATACACCAAACTGTACTGTTGGGGACTAGACCGATTCTCATTCAGTTTGGTGCCCATCCAGAGGCCCAGTGGCTCACTTCCTGTCCTCTTGAGATTAAAATCAGGGCACATGCTTTCCCAGCTTTGGATACAACACATATAGATTGTACCTCTCCTCACTTGCTACCCTAGTTCTCGTCCTTTGTTTATAAATAGTGGGAGAGAAACTAGTCAAATGAAATTTGAATTAATCTTGAGAGAGAGGAGGGACCATGGTAAAGTGGGAAATGCCTGCTTCACCGGAGGGCAGGATTTCAGACATCACATGGACCAAACACAGCAAGTTTGCATGCCACACTGGGCCTGAGGGCGGTCTACAGATGTGGGTAGAAACAAGAGTGATTATAGGGTGAGAAAGAAAAATCTGCTTCTGTAGATGTCTCAGTATCTTACACCTCTATTTAAAATGTGGTTTATTAACAGCAGTCCAAGATATTATTTAAAACGTGAATACCAGTACCCTGCTTTAACATGTGATTCCACAAATCTCTAAGAGGAACAAAATATTAGTGGAAAGAGACGATCCCCATTTTTCAGTTCACTTTCTCATTATGAGTTCAGGTATAATTTAATGCAGTGTTCAGACTATTCATGCCTTTCAAAACATATCATTATTTATGTTATAAATATATCTTGCCAGATTTTTAACATTCTCCATTCCTTCTTCTAATTAATCATATTAATCAATTAAAACTGAAGCCATGAGGCCTGCTCAGTGTAAAGTAACCTCAAGCCCATGTTGTTTAATTTTATAAAGCACCCATAATGAAAAAGAATAATTCAGCTAATCAAATAACAACTTCCTTTCTCCTTACCTATCTTGATTAAGGCAGCTGGTCTTCTGGAATCACTCCTGCAGCCTGAGAATCCATTCCAAGCTAGATATGCGACAGTAGCAAAAATGCATTAATGTGAATGCTTTCAAGCCAGGAAGATGGGGGTGCTTGCCTTCTTTGAGATCTAGCAACAGTACACAGCAGCCCAGTGTCTTGTAAATTAAAGTTCGTCTATGAGGCTGGGGCGGGGAGGCAGAGTAGGTGAAGGGGATTAAGAGGTACAAACTTCCAGTTATAAAATAAAGAAGTCATGGGGATGTAAGGTACAACATAGGAAATATAGTCAATAATATTGTAATAACTTTGGTGACAGATGGTAACTAGACTTATCATGGGGTTCATTTCATAATATATAAAAATATCGAATCACTATGATGTATACCTGAAACTAATAGGATATGTGTGTCAGTGATACTTCAATTAAAAAAGTTTATCCATTGGAAGAAACTATAGGATATCTTTATAAAGATTAAGTTGTCTGTGTGGAATGTTTCTTAATAAACTAAGGTATCTCAAAAATGATAGAACCAGGATCAAGAAAATGTGAGATTGAGTGGGGCCTTTACACACAGAGATTATTCCCAAAGGAGTGAATTTTCTTATCCAAATTTTAAAATTAAAATTAAAGTTGAGTTCTGTCTAAAGGTAGAAAATATATTTCTAACAATATTGAGCATACTAATTAAGAGTTAGCTCTGAAAAGGTCTTAAGAGTATAAATTAACGGTTTTGTGGTTAGGGCCATATGGAGCATAGGATGGTAACAGAGAACGCTCCAGGGAGTAGGTAGTAATTTTTTTGAAAAACAATGTAATTAATGTAAACGTAGTCAAATGACTTTTCCTGGTTGCATTGTATTCCCCAAGCCTACTGTGACTTCTCAAAGTCAGTCCCACCTACCCCCAAATATTCCCCTGTTCAAGGATAGGATGGTCAAGAGAACCTGTAGCGTGCTGTTGGGTAAAGTTTTCATTAAGGGACATGTCCCAGCTCTGAGTAGTTGCTAGCCCTTTATTTGGAGCTTGAATGAGAGAAGGTGAAACCACAAACTGATCTTATGATGACTGTGATTCACGTGTCCTTCAGCTGGTCCAAACTGCAGACTACCTCGCTACTATAATAGCCTAGTACTTTGTGGAATTATATACTCCCAAACTCAAATCTATATCATATTAATATTGCTGGTAGTTGACTACATATTATATCCATGTTTACATGTTTGACAAATAGATTGAATAAAATAGAGTAATTTGGTGGAGGCAGGGGCGGGGGGAGATGCACTTAGTAGGCTAATGAATTGACTTCCTAAGAAGCAAAGTAGAAAAACCTCCCGAGTTATTTTGGAAATACTCAGATCATTTAAATAAACATCCATGCGCTTCAGAAGTTGTATCTGATAAGAATTTAGAATTCAGTAAAGAAAATCATTTTTCTCAAGTTTCTACCCAGTACTTAGCTCTTATCAAAGAAGTTTGGCATATGGATGCCAAGTTTGACATAGTAATCAATTTAATTTTTTTATTTTTTTTTGGAATGATGCCATTTGCTATAATGAGATGGGGCTGCCTGGAAAAATAGTAAACTTGCTGACCACTCTGTGAAGCCACATACTGTGATTTTAAATTTTTATTGTAAAAAGTGTGACGTCGTGTCTAGAGTAAAGGCTCTTAAAAAATTGAATTTGTATCAAAAGAAATGCAGAAATGTATCTAATTTACCTCTGTCTCCCTGGATCAGCCTTTTCAGCTTTTAACTCTGTAAATGCTCCATTTTAAGTGTGTTAGCAAAGCACTTTTGTTCAGACTGTCAAAAGGAGCTTCTGTCTAGGGATGATGGTGGGATGTGGGGGGTTGTATGTTTTTCCTGTTCACCCTAATTTATAGGAAACCCTTTCACAGGAATGGTATTTTCCTGTAAAGTGATCAGTCATTTCCCAGGATAATCTTCTGATTACTGGATACATATTTGGCAGGGATTAGGCAGATAAATTGCTGTCAATCAATTGTATGGCAATTGCCAAGGGAAGCAGACTCTTTGTTGCTATTATGTCACTTGTTTTACATTTTTTGTTGATTAAAATGGAACCAGTAAGACTGGTCATTACTATTTAAGGGGCATTTTGCTGTATTCTACCACTGTCTGTATCCTCTGCTGAAGTAAGTGAAAATCCTTGGAAACTCATGACTTTTGTTACGCTTATGGCATTTCTGAGTTCCTTCTTTTTCAACTATTCTGTTAATTTTGACCACTAAATGTAGTTTCTCATCTTACTAAGAATAAGAATGTGTTTATTCTATCCTGGGAATTTTTTTTACCTTTTTTTGTGTTGTTTTTTTTCTGAAGTTTTCCCTGAATAATTATAAACTCTCATGATACTAGGTAAGTATGTTTATATTTGCAAGAGCATTATTTAACAGACTCTGATTTTAAAATCAGCGTAGCAAGGTTTTCAGTAATCTTTGTTGGTAGACTATTTATTAGCCATACCCCATGGTGACCATTATAAAAAAAAAAAAAAAGTCCAATTGCATGCTACTCTAGAACACATTTAAACTTTCAAATCTCATAATAGCGTAGGCTCTCCTCATTCTAGCATCCAAAAAGTTCTAGACTTCAGGGTTGTAAAGGAGGATTTTACTAAACTAGCCACATGCCGGCCAGTGTTAAATTTCCAGGAGGTAGCTAGTCACTTATTCAGTCAACAGATATTTCAAGAAGCAATGGTACATTACTCAGGTAAATTCTAAAAATATTAGAATTGAAATCACTAAAACTACTTAGTTTCTTTAGCTGCTCATCAAATACTAATTCTGTTTAAATAATTTAAGCTAGAGTAAGAGAGAGAAAAGCAACTTCCTTTTGAAAATCAGACTCCTAGATTTTCTGAGCCTGCTATAATGCTAAGGATTTAAAATCCCAAAGGTGATGGCTGGTGTGCCTACTATCTACCTGTAGTTATGGGATAAATGAAGAAAGAGGAGGACCGTGAGAGAGCTGCCTTTGCTAAAATCCTGCCAGCTTCCTCGGAAACACACATTTTACTTGAACTCAGAGGATGGGTTCCTCTTCAAAGTGATTATTTCCTGGCAAAAACAAGTTTAAAGCTATAAAATTTGTGATTTTTTTAAAGCGTCGTATAAATGATTATGGAATGTGTAGCATTTATTTATTAAGGGAAGAGAAACCTGACTGATGGGCAGAACTGCATCCTCCCGAACTAGCTCTGTCATACACTAAAAGTATATTCCAAGCATAACTCATCTTGTCTACCATAAACCCCACTGGGATTATATGAAATTATGGCTTCCTCTTAAATCATGCCCGTATTGTCTGTTTCAGAACCATGCCCAGCTCTTCTGGCGCTCATAGATTTGTCCTTCTTACCTCTCCTTCCTCCAGGCATTCACCTCCAAATCCTACAATGTAGTCTCGTTTGCCAGAAAGCGTTACAGAGTTCCTTCACTTGAGTTCATGAGAACTTCCAGGATCCACTTGGCTACTTCGAATTTCTGACACCCTCCCACCTCTACTTCCTCTCTCTATCCCGGGGTCACAGTGTCAGCTGCCTTAGCAGGTGTAAGGTGCACACATCTGGGGATTCCCTGCCCAGGGCATCATCATGGAGACAGAACCTGGTCCTCTAGCGAAAGCATATTTTATCTGATGAGCCGTATAGACTGACTTGGATCCACAGGGTGGGCAGTTGGAATTAATGCACCTTTGGTAGCTGGGCCGCTTGCTGCTTTTGAGCCTTACTGGCTGCAAATCAAAGAGTAGAGCAATGAATCGAGAGGACTGCCAGAGGGGTTGGAGCATCAGCATGTCGGCTATTTAAAGTGAGTCCAGAAGTTGTTCGTAAGAGGCTCACTGCAGTCCTTTCGTGCGCTCGTTGATTCATCCACGTACTAAATATTCTTTTCTGATACAAATCGATTGAGAATCTATTTCCGCTTTTAAGGAGCTGCTCCCCAGCTTCTACACTCTGCACAAGGGCTGGTCACTACTCTTTTTTTTTTCCCCCAGGTGAATCTAAATAAAAAGAAAGCTTGGATTTCCTTTGTACATGTACTTTGGAGAAGAAGCATGGCTTCTTCTCTTAAATTCTGGGCCTTTGGAAGAGATATTTTTATAGTTGAAAATTACTGACAATATTTAAAATTTTTCAGAAAAAAGTTAAGATGCTATTATAAGTTGAAAATGGAAAATTTATAGCAGTTTGACCAAGATGCAAACAAGAATATATAAGCTGGATATAAATAAAATTAGGCTCCTTGGTAAGTTAGAAAGCCCTGTAGAATTAGATGATGCCTGGTAAAAATGTTGTTTTCCCTCCAGCTTGAGGCGGTTGGTCCAGTAAGGGGGAGAACCCCTAAGGGAATTAGAAATGCCCAGAACTATTCAGAAGGCCGGGGAAACAGCCTCATTTATTCCTTCTGCTTCGTCAACCAGTACAAAATGGTGCTCAAAACCTGGGGCTTCAGCAAGCAGCACGCTGTTATATAATACTCTTTATTCTTTGCAGCCTACGGTGGTCATGTAAGCATTTAAACTTATTTTTAAAAGCTTCTTTAATATTTCACTTGAGAGGTAGAAAAGAGCATATAATGTTTAAAAAAAAAATGCCTGCAAATAGCCTTAAAAAAAGAAACTGGATCTTTTCTATACCTAATACAGAAAGAATCACATTTCCAAACCATAAACACTGTCATGTGAGCTTAATATTAATGAAAGTTATGTACGGAAATCCTTAATTGCCTGAGCATTTTATAAGAAACTGACTTGTGTGAGGCCTTAAAAAAAAAATCAGATTTAAAACAAACCTGGATTAAACAATGAATTGTTCAGAGGAAAAGAAGCAATTACTTTTCAGAAACAACATATATCCTTCTCCATGGTCTCTGGCAGAGTGTTTTCAAGTATGATTTGATCAATAACCTCACAGTAGTGGCAGATATAGAAAAGAATAAATGTTTATCACACTTGTAAACATCTGAGGCAAAGCTGAAGTATTTGCTGAAAAGACAACATCCATTCTTGAATTTCCCCATGGGTCCGATGTGGGGGCGGGGGAAGGTGGCATTTACTGTTAGATCTGTGAGGCTGAGTATTAATGACTAAAACCGGAAATTAAACTAACAATTCATTTTTATCATAAATATCTGTGTGTTTCCCAGCAAAGCGAAATAAGGAATTTTGCTCAATTGTCCACAGGGTGTTGCATTTCCATGTGGACAGATAACACAGACCTTGGCAACCAGAGGGGGATAGGGGAAGGTTGCTTTTTGTGGCTTCTTAAAAAACAAGTAAATAAATACAATCAAGCCTTTAAAAACCATTCCACTCCTTGTAAAAAATATTTCCTAGTTCATCTTGAGATATTTTTTGGCACTTGAACTGGTCTCTAGAGCTCAGTTTTTTCAGAAGGAAGGTGAGTAAATTACTTAGGTTATAAGCACAGGACCGAGCAGCTGTTGGCGCCGGCAGGATGCACAGTGTTGAGAGCAGGAGCCGAGCGAGCTGGGAAGCTAACCAGCCTGGTGTTCAGTGTGTTCTCTCATTCGCACTGAATAAATAATAATTAAACAATAAATGGGTGTATGATCTGTATTTTAGAACTTACTTTCCTCCTCACTCTAGTTTTAGAGAAGCCACTTTTCCTGAAGAACTTTACAGGAAGGGTGAAGAGCAGGGGAGAAAGTCCTCCTGCTTCTTATTGAGTTGCTCTCTCACATTCTGCAGAAAGCAAAAACAAAGGAGTGAGGGCAAACCAGGTGTACCTTTGGGCATCATGAGTTTTCCAAAACCAGGGCAGGAGAGCGCTGAGGTTGCAGGGCATTTTTGAAATGAACAGTCTGATATCCCAAGCCTCAGTGTTTAAGCAGGGAAAACCCACAGATCCTGGCATTTTGTGAGCCTCCCTGCCCCCTGGACCTACAAGAGATTGGGTTTAAACTGCCTGCCTCTCGGGAGCTGTGCGTATTCCTGGAACTCTTTCACTGGGCCTCAGGGAGGCAGAGGTCAAGTGTGCCATCTCTCAACATGTATATTTGACACTGCAAGTGTAGGCATAATGCGGGTTTTTTATGGGTTCTATTTACTAAACTCAGGTTGGAATAGACTCTCTTAAAACATGGAGGTAGGGACATACTTCATATGGGACAAAATGGTCTACAGGGAAGGAGTTGAATTCTGTCAGCACACTTGAAACCAGGGTATCCTTTAGTGGCTTTGAATTAATCATTTAACTTCCACACTTCTTTACTATGTTGTTTGCCTTTGTAACCCCTCCCATATAGAATTCTATTAAGGAAGCTGATTTGAAGCTGGGAGGTCCATTTCAGTGAGTTAATCGTCAAATGATACAACTGTGGAATATCTTTGTAAAATGTCATTATTAAAAGCAAGTCACTGAAAAAAAATGTACCAAGCTGTGCACATAGAAAATCATCTTTTTTTACCCAAAGAATAGCATTTTTTATGGATATGAATGTGGTTTAAGTGGCTGCTTACCCAGAAGCAATAAATGAGCGTATTCTACTTATAAAATAAGAAAATATCTTTTAAAAATTTATAAATATTGAATAGTCGAGAAATTGTAGGTCTTACTCTTAATCGTTGTAAGTTCTTGATAGTACGCTATAGCACTTGATAGCCCAGAAAAATAAGCTTTTAGCAACAGTATCCCACCCAATACTAGTATGAATAATGTGTCATATAGAAGGCATAATAATTTATCCCATTATTTTAAGTATCTGGGGATGGCCTCTTCATGAAGAAGTCAGAGTTATGAGAATATTTATAGAGTCTTGTATTAGAAAACGCAGTATAAAAAAGTTTACAGAGAATGTCAGTGAAATAAAATCCTGACAGTGAAATCCTTTAGTTTAATGTGAGACTTCATGACAAATAATAGCAGAGTTCTAAATCTCTCCATGTTCTATACCACCCGTCTTTGTACTGTATGTCAGAAGAAACCCAATGAAGGATTTAAGATTGGGAGGACGTTTGTGAATACAGAAATATAAAAAAGTTAAGTCCATTAGATAGGTGGAGATAATAGAGAAAAATATTTTAGGAACAGATAAATATTAGGAAATAATATATATGTGATGTATGTATTTTTTTTATATATATATATATATATATATATATATATTCAACTTCAGTTGAGCAGAAAGAGTAACCCACAGAATTCTTTTAAACCAGTTGTTCTGAGATGACTAAAATAATGAGAAAGGAAAGGAAGAATTCTTTTAAACCTTTCTCCATGAGATCAGCCCCTATATTAGTGTGGGGCATCAAAGCCCTTGAAAAAACATCTAGCAAAGGGCTGAGAAGAAGAAAAAGTGTTCAGAAAAATGTAGGCCAGGGGAAAAAAAAACTTAACAGCAAAGGTTTTCTTTGTGTTGACAGCCAAGAAGAGATAGAGATACATTATGGCAGAGAAAACAATCAAGGAAAAATGACCAAGACTAATGAGGAGAATTTAATGCTTTTGCGCTATTATCTTATACAATAAGTTTAACAGTACAGACAGATAGAAGGGAAGATGGCAAGAAAAAGAGAAAACCGCCAATCACTACCTAACTAGGGCAGAAGTACGACCCCAGAAACCTTCCCAGAGCACAGACCATTCCCTGGCCTTGCACGACAGTTTCCTAAACAGAAGGGATCTCTGTCTGCCCTCTGGCCACCATGAGCCTCTCTCCTTTCCTTTGGCAAAATTCCCCGTACCGCAGTTGCATTTGGGGCAGAATTCCCTGTGGCAAAGTTCCGTAGGCAGGACATGGGACATTGCCACAGCTGCTTGGCAGACCACCATTTCCTGTGTTTGGCAACTGTCTCGATATGAAGAACTGGGGGGAGTATCAAACTATTTTGAGAGTCCTATATTAGCAAGTAGAGTAGGGACACAGGAAGAATATCAGTAAGCTAAAATCGTGACAGGATGATCCTATAGTTTGTAAAGTAGTTTTAAAGAGATATATTAGTATTTTTATTTAATTAACCAGAATCACATTTGTATTTTTTAAAGCCTGTCATAAACCAGAATTTCTTCAATGGCCAAGGAGAAGAGAAGGCTTAATAAATATTATTCTAGCTCTTTTTCATATTCGATTTCACTGATCCTGTATTGTTTAATTTCCTGTTTTTCTTAATATGATTGAGGGATGATTCAAAAACACTGATTTTTTTCCTTCTTTCATTGAATATTGAATATTGTATTTTCCACACCCCCTTGTTGGCTGTTATTTTAATTGTATGTACCATATTCTGTAGACAGATTTATTTTTTTCAAATAGACCCTATTCGTTTTTGTATTTTAGTGGTTTGTAATCTTCCTTTTTTGGGAAAGGATCATGTGTTGAAAATTGATAAGCTCAAGCAGCAGCTCCTTTGGTCTGTCACTCTCACACAGCCATGGGGAAGGAAGTGGAAGGCCCTTCTAGAACTGCATCGTGACACACATGATGTGTGTGGCTTATTTTCTTGTAGCTTGGTTGTTCTGGACAGTGTTCAAAAGCTCATGTAAAAGCTAAACTGTTTCAGTATTATGCCATTCATTAAATATAAATTAATAAATTTCTGATATAGAATCTTCAAGGCATAAAAGCTTATATGTGCAGATTCTAGAATTTCTAAAATACTTTACTAAATCCTTTTGAAAGGAATATAAATATTTGTGGACAGTAACAGATATAAATTTAGGTTTACGACTTTCTAAAAACAAAGAATTTTAAGAATGGTTTGGCCCAGCCATCCTGAATCAATCACCAGTATTGTGAACGGAGCAAAAAAAAATGTAGAGCTGATATTCAAAAGGAAGAAATGTTATATTGGCAGACACAAATCTACTAGAGAGTGGTGCATAAGAATTCAAATTAAAGAACATGTCTCATGGGTTTACAGGAAAAGTATCCTTACTGAGAAATGGTAGGTTGTGGGCGCACCCTCCACTGAGACCCGGTGAGCAACTAGAAAATGCATGCCAGGGAATGACCGTAGCTTCATTCTGTAAATAATTAGCCTTTTGCATGTCCCTTTCTCAGGGCTGCCGGACAGTAGTGGCAAAAGCACCAGTCACTACACAACGCGTTGTTCCTAGTAGATCTATTCCTATATATTCATATTTGTAACTGATTTAATGAGGTATAATTTGCATATAATAAATGCACCCATTGTAAGTGCGCAATTTGATGAGTGATAGCAAATGTGTAGCTTTGTCACCACCACTGTGATCAAGATGAGAACATATCCATCACCCCCAAAAATTTTCTTCTGCCCCTTGCAGTCAGTCCTTCTGGCTATCACGGATCTTTCTGTCACTGTAGCTTTGCCTTATTGAGAATTTCGTAAGATGAATCATACAGAATGTGGTTTCGGTGTCTGGCTTATTTCACTTAGCATCGTGTCTATTTTCATGGACCTCGCCGTGCTTCCAGTCTGTTTCCTTACTAACCACTGATGCTAAGCTTCTCAGTACAGAATCCAAGTACGAACCTTAACTAGAAGACGGGGTCCATCTACGTAGGAACAGCAGTTATTTGGCCACATTTAGGTAGAGGAAAACCAAAAACAATTCCTGGAGCAGTCTTTATTGTTGGAGTTGATTTTTCCATCCCTTCTTATTTGTCATTGGGATTTTTATTCCCTTTGTCTTCCGCCTCCTCAGGTGCTTTCTGGTATCTGTATTTTTAAATTAAAAGGAAAAATTGTTTTTGTTTTCAGCATTTTGTGATAATTTCACAGCTCTTGTAATAATGTACTGTGCCCTGAGGTGTCTCAACTCATGACTAGAAATCAGTGGGTCAGAAAACCCTTATATGAAAAACTAAATTAAATACAACTTAAACCTATAGGTGACTGTACTATAATTTTCTTGACAGATAGGAATATTTCTCTAGTACAAGTAAATTATCTAAGCAAATGTATCCTTTTTGGCTTCCTAGAAAAATGTGAAAAACGCATCGAGACTGACTAAATATCATAAAAATCTAGGACAAGAGTTAGTTATTCCCACAGTCACACTTTTCAACTGGATCCTTTTTTTTTTTTTTTTTTTTAAGTATCCAAGAATGTTTTCCTGACTAGGATACAAGAAGTTATTTTATAAGCAGAAATTAACCAGTTTCTGAAACCTCTCTTCCCACAAATGAAATAGACTAAGCAAGTGGGATGACTTGTTGGCTGTGGCACTTAGTGATGTAATATTTAGAATATATCATCACGCCTTTTACAAACCTGTGTAAAATGCCCTGTAACACTTCAGTGGCTGCAGCTGTCATCTCATTTCTTCTGGATTAAGTTTGGTCAAGAAAGAAGCTGCCTCATTTTTTAGTTGTCATTTGCCCAGGAAGTAAAAGCAAATTGTAATGAGGGAATCACAGCAGGAGAACCTCCTAACAAATGAGAGGCATATATTGACTGGCAGCCAGCACGCCATTTCAGTGATAAATGTATTTTTATACACTGCTGTTCAAGGTCGTTCACTGTTGTCCTTGAGTGTGCAGCCACCAAAAATCATGCAATTCACATTCTAAACAGTTCTAATAATCAGAGCCAAGATGCCTTACTTAAAAAAAAAAAATCAGTCATTAATTTTATACAGCACTTAGATAAATTAAACATCTTTAAATTTTCACTGTGGTTTTATTTTTCTTTTGCTGAAAGTTGACCAGAAACCAAAGAAAATATAAATTTGTGAGGTAGCTGTGAGGTATGTATGTGTCGATTTATTATCGTGTTCACAGAAGCCAAACTTGAGCGTGGACAAACCTCGGTAATCAGCCCTTTTTTGTTTTGTGGTTCTTCAGTTTTTAAAAAATTTAAAGAACTTATAATCTAAGAATTCCAAAAAAAAACTATTTTCATTTTAAGACTTGTACTATATGTTTGAAATAGATTTTCTATTAAGAATACTGAAAACATTTTGCTTTTAGACCTGCCCAAATCCAAAGAAAATGTTATCGCTAACTTTTTGAACATGTACTCTGTAATTATTCAGAGAAAAAGTGATCAAGTCATCCACCCTTTTTTATTCAAAACGGAACCACACTTATGTAAATATTAAGTGATCTAAACTGTGTTGTTATCCGACTCTTAAAATCTCCATATGTAGCGAAAGGTTTAGATAAGAATCTGATCTTAAAAAGCTGTATTTTAAAAGTTAAATTACATGGATGTGGTGGTTTGGATCACACAATGTCTTTCAGTAAATATTTTTAGAAATATTATTGGGTTCTAAAATCCTTCTCACAATATGCGTTTACAGTTAGTATATATTCACCGAAAATCACAAGGCTCTCATGATCTGCCCACACCTAATGCACCATCCACCTTCATCTTTCTCCACTTCAACCCTTCGCCATAAATCCAGTCATTCTGAAGGTCTTAGTTTTTCTGACCGGGGGGTACACTCTCTCTTTCCTTTAGACCTTTGATCGTAATGCACCCTCTGCACGGAACGTGCTTTGCGTCTTGACATGCCCGCCTTTACCCCAGCGCACACGCGCACAGCAGCGCGTGTAACAATTGTTACCCTGATGACTGAGCATTCCTCCAGTATTCCCACAATTTAATCTCTACCTGAAGGTGTGCATGTAAAGGCAGGAAAATGAGTGTCTCCCCAGCTTTAGCTTAGAACTTTGGTGAATCCAGTGTCCAGGGGTTCAAGACCAGTGATCTCATGCTTACCCCCCGATGTCCCACATGCACTATGGCTGATCTGGTAACACACGTATACGCCCCCCCCCCCCACCGTATATCTAAAGATACTAGGACTTAGAGAAGTTTCTGGTGTCTATAGCAGATAATTAGGTTCCTAGTGTCTGACTTGGACCTCAAAATGCTTTACCCCATAGAAACTGTTATAAATAGTGCTCAGGAGATTGAAATGGTGCTGTAAATTCTGAAACATTAAGAGTTCTAGAAGCTTTTGAGAGCTGGCCTGGAAATCTAACTGCTAACTGTGGCATTGTTTCAGTGGATAGATGTGTTCAGAGTTCCAAACAAACGGTAGGACCTCTTACTTGCTGAATGCCTCTGTGGAAACACGCCAGCATCTTGCATGGGAGAGTGTCACCAGCGCACAGCATTACTGGGGGCCTGTGGAACAGCGTGGAGTGACACTGTCTGTCGCGAATACACAGAACTACAGATAGAATGGTTTCTTATTTCTGATGTTTACTAAAAATTAATCATCAAGAATTTAAAAAACAAATTCTCAGCACATTGATCTTGTTTGAACCTCACATGCACCACTTGCCTTTCTGGAGCTCGGACTTGGGGCTCTGACGTTGTCATAGGTGAAACAGGAAGTAGGAATCAGAATTCTCATTAAATTTTCAACTTTCCAAGGGTCCAGAAATGGTATTTTCTGTTCTGTATTAAATTGCACTCAAACCTTGGGTGTGAAGATTTACAGTGGTTTCTAGGAGTACTCTTAGGTTTACCACTTGTTTGCTTTTTTAGTTTGGGTTCCTGGTTAAAGCACTTACAAACTCTGACAGCTGGACGGTCATACATTTAAAACCTGCAAGTGCAAGAAGTTCTCAGGGCCCTGCCGGCCATCCTAATGCTCAGTGCTATATCCAACTATTCATCTCGACTGACTGTTAAATGAGAATGTTTATGATGAAGACTTTTGTCCTGATATTGTTAAAAAAGTAAATTTCTTCAGCTGTATTATTTCTTTTTGAAAGAATCCTCCCCTTTAAAAGAGCACACCTGCCTTTATTGTTTTACAAAAACGGTTAGTGAGTTTCTATCATTTCCAGGTTGTACAAGCAACTAAATATGTGGTAAATAATCCTTTGTTAAATAATGTTTTTTATTTGATTTAATTTATTTATTTGAGAGAGAGCACAAGCAGGGAGAGCAGCAGAGGGAGAGGGAGAAGCAGGTTCCCTGCTGACCAGAGAGCCCGATGCAGGGCTTGATCCCAGGACCCCAGGCTCATGACCTGAGCCAAAGGCAGATGCTTAGCTGACTGAGCCACCCAGGTCCCCCCCCTTTTTAAAGAGTTTATTTATTTATTTGAGAGAGAGAGAGTACAAGCAGGGAGAGCAGCAGTGGGAGAGGGAGACTAATGGTTTTTTTTTCTTAAGCAGAGGCAAATTGGGGGGGTACATGCACTTACTATGGAATTCACAATTTTTACTTTAACATTTAAAATGATCTGACAAGGTTGAGTCTCATCTCTGAACAAATAAAATGTGTTTATGAAAAAATAAAATAATGCAGGGGCGCCTGGGTGGCACAGCGGTTAAGCGTCTGCCTTCGGCTCAGGGCGTGATCCCGGCGTTCTGGGATCGAGCCCCACATCAGGCTCCTCCGCTGTGAGCCTGCTTCTTCCTCTCCCCCTCCCCCTGCTTGTGTTCCCTCTCTCGCTAGCTGTCTCTATCTCTGTCGAATAAATAAATAAAATCTTTAAAAAATAAATAAATAAATAAATTAATTAATTAATTAATTAATGCAGAGGAATAGCAGATCATTCATACAGGAAAAACTGATTAACTGTATGGTTTTAAAGGCAAATTAATCGAAAGTCTGGAAAGATAAATACCAATACTGTAAGCCTTAGGATTTGATGAGTTGGGTAGGGTTCCCAATATTATGATAGGTACTTCAAAAGAAGTTGTGGGATTATAGGTCATTTTTAGTTTCCTTTTGCGGGTGGTTCTCTATATTAAAATAATAATGAACAAACAAACTTTAAACAAAGGGGTGCCTGTCTGGCTCAGTCGGAAGAGCATGCGATTCTTGATCCTCCGGGTCATAAGTTCAAGCCCTTCTTTGGGTGTAGAAGTTACTAAAAATAATAGTAATAATAAAAATAATAAAATAAACTTAAAAAAAACCCTCCAACATAGAAATCAGACTTCTGTTAAAAATCATTTTTGCTAATGCAAAGTTCATTTATAAAATCTATTAAGCCTTCAGAAATATTTCCAAACGGCCTTCTTTATACACTTACTTACTTCTAAAGGGAAATATTAAATAGAAGGCTTTTACTTGAGTTTTACATGCTTTTGCTTAAAAGTGAATAAAATTAGTATGTACAGTATTAAGTATGCTTTTAATCGTACCTGTAGTAAGGCACAGAATGTTATTTTAAGGCACACGGTGTGTTACATATATGATCGCAGTTTATAAGCAGATTGCTAACAAAGTGCATTCTGAGTTAAAAACAAACAAACAAAAAATTTTCCAAGAAGGATTCATGTTTGCTTGGGAAGAACGTAAATTAAAACATCAAAGCAGTTTGTTTCCCTTAAGGATTGTTGGATAGCTTGTCAGTGCTGGAGGGCAACAAGTGGGCTAGTGTTATTGATTTTCACCTTGTGTTACCAAAACATTTTTCATTGACAAATATTAATTGCTTATTAAGTGCTAAAGAGTTTGATGATCCAAATATTGAATTTTGTAATGAATTGGGCTTTTAGTTTTGCTTATCATTAGGCAATATGATTGCATTAAAAGATATAAAAGTTTAAGCCAGCATATCTTCCACTCTAGAATGTCAAATAGGTATTGCTGTAGAGTTTAATCTCGGCAGTAGGATATTTAATTCATTTTCCTTTGCACTTAAGTTGACTGCTCTTTAGCCAAACTATAAGGAATGCTTGTTTCAGTATGCATTGTATGACTATAATTAGTAAAGTATACAGTGTATCTTGCATTAATTCTAGTTTATCAATCTAGTGAATCATTGAAATTTCTACCAGAACAATGTTGGTGATTGTGATCATTAATAATACTAGTCTTTATAAATCATTAATTTAAACTATTTCTCCTTTTGAAAAGGATCTGCAAATCAAAGTGAGCAACCACAATACGTGTGTGTGTGTGTGTGTGTGTGTACGTGGGCACACACACACAAATACATACAACTTCCATTTTTAATTCCTTTTTGGTGTCTTTCCTAACTTTTTAATAGTGTGTCTTTTTTGTCTTTTTGTAATTGTATTCAGAGACATCTTTTATATAATGATCTTTCTAAAATATTGAAAGCTGTGGATAACAGATGAAATTAAGCAAAGTTAAAAGTAGAGAAATTAGACTGTCAGTTTGGGCAACTAACTAATATTGGTAGCTTAGAATATTCTAGTTCAAATATCTGTTTTCGATTCTAGAAATTTGACCTTTTAATAATTTATTTCCTGATCTCCAACTTGAATAATTACTACTTGATAAAAAGATTAAATGTTATCAAACTCCAAAACAGTTTTATTAGCTCTTTCATCTCTCTGAGGCCCTTCCCCTGGTAGGGACCTCCACCCTTCCATCCTTGCCCTTCCTGACTTTTCACCGTCTGCTCCTCATGGGTTCTCTTTGTCACTTACATGTGATTTAACAGATATTCGTGGAATGAACTGCCACGCACCAAGCACAGTGCTGAGTGGCAGATCAGTGAGTCCCGAATCTGCCTCTCCTTCCCTAAGCCTTTTCCTGAGCTCCACATTCATCTTTCGAACTTGCCGACATATTTCCAACTACCTGCTTAGGTTACTATCTACCTATCTCAAACTAGCTCGTTGCGATTTCCCACCTCCCCCTATGTTCGCAACCTAAAAACACATTCTTTCTCCTGTGTCTTCCGGTTCAGGTCGCCATATCCCGGTGTACCCAGCGCGCCCCTTTCCTGCCCACACCCAGTACCGCATCCAGTTCCTGACTGATCTGCTACATCTGCGGCTTACCCTGTCCTTTGCTTTCCTAGTTCCTTTCTCCTTTTCCCTCCGCTGGAATTTTCTTAGAACTGTCTGATCTGACCATTTTCCTGTTTAAAAACTTCAGAAAACTCCCTGTTGACTGTGAACTGAAGTCCAGATTTCTTGGCACAACAAACAGGCGGTAGATAGCCTGGCCATAGCTACCTTTTTGCCTCATCCGCAAACCCTGCCTCTCCCCGGTGCGCCCCCACCCCTGCCCTTCCCTTGGCAGAGTGACACAGGAATGCCTGCTGCTCTCCTGAGCCTCTCTCATGTGTTTCATCTATCCGCGTAGAATGGCCTTTTGCTTCTGGGTAACTTCTGCTCATCCTTTAAAGCTCAACTCAGATGCCACCTTAACTCTGTACCCTGGTCTGACATTTCCTACCCCAAACGGAGAGTGCGGCCTGTTCATCTGCGTTTCCGTGGCAGTATGCACGCATCTATATGGGGCCATTAATGACCCTGTGCAATAGCTGCTTACGGTCAGTCTGTCTCTCTTCTCTCCCCGATTCACTGGCAGGTGTCGAGTCTCATCTCTGTACTCTGACACAGCCCCTAGGACATCATAAACTCTCAGTAAACATTTTTAAGTACATTTGCGCTGGAAATACCGAATTCCACGAAGTAAGCAGGACAGAGATTATCCTTATTTTACAAATAAGCAAATTGTGTCTCAGGAACTTTTGCTGATTCATAAACCCAGCAAGGACAAATTCTAATCCACTAGATAAACATAAAATAGTTTAAGGAGAAGTCAGAGGACTGACAAGCAAAGTCCGTGTGATTTTGCCACAGTAATTACTCTGGAATATTTGCAAATGCAATTGGTATGTGAAAGAAAAGTCCATATATGTTATTGTATTTGTTTCATTGCTATTTTAACATTGAGAAAAATTTTGAATGTTACATGGAAGTTAGGAAGGTAATTTTATATTTTTGTAACTTCACATTTCTTAACAGAAGAGATGTACTTGTAATATACAACAGCATTAATTAGGTTATGTTCCACACTAATCTGACTTTCTCTTTTAATAAGGTGAAGAGGCGTGGTAAGCCCCATGTAAAAGTGTGAAATTTCTGAATCTATATTATGTATTAATAGATATACTCTATTGTTCTCCAAAATAAATACAAGCCAAAAGATGTGATAACATATTGGTCAATATATATATGAATTTTTAAGTGTATATAATACCTTAATTTTCTGTAATACTTTTTTAAAAGATTTTATTTTAGAGAGAGAAAGAGAAGACACGTGTGGGGGGGGGCAGAGAGGAAGAGAGAGAGAGATAATTTCATGCAGACTCTGTGCTGAGCGTGGGGCCCGACATGGCGCTCAATCTCAGGACCCTGAGTTCACAACGTGAGCCGAAATCAAACGTCGGAAGCTCGACCGACTGAGCCACCCAGGTGCCCCTCTATAACACTTTTTAAGTGATTTCTTTTTTTGGAATGGTAAAAATGTTAAATCCTTTTGAAATGTGTTTTTGAATAGTGTAAATTCTGTAGCTTAGTACAATCTGTGTGAGACGGTTTTATGTCATGAGGTATAGACCAGGCAAGAGAGGTGAGCCAGCACGCGTGTGAAGGCCGTGTCCTGCTACTGCAGCCAAAAGCCGTCTTCTGTTTACCTTGACCCAGATCAGAACCCGCAAAATGCTGCGTCCGTCAGTTTCCGGTGGACGTGTGTCTGCCGCCGGCCTGCTGTGTAAGGGCCTACCGTGGTCCGAGAGGGGACAGAGATGAACGTCACCGTGCGTGTTCCCAGGGAACTCCAAGTGCGAGCAATTGCGGCACAGTGTTGCCTTTAACACCACTACTCTGAAAAATTCTCTAACCATTTTATATTCAATTCTTAGGAATCCTTTGAATATTTAACAACCCTGTTTTCAGTCTGGGAATATAAGAACAAAACTTTGTTCATTTTAAGATTTCTAGCATGAGTTTGAATAGATTTATGTTAGAAATACTGATTTAAAAAACATTTAGCTTTGGGTCTGCCCAAATCTGAAGAAACCATTTTTTGTAACTTTTGAAGCATATGTGAGTTATACACTTTAATCGTTTTATAATTATTTCATACCAGCAGTGTGAATATTTGACAATAATTTATTCACTCTCTTTTTATTTAAAACTGAGCCACATTTATCTAAATCACATCAGCATTCAGTGTTTCCGTATCCATGAATCATCTTTAAATATGACTAATTTTTAAATGTTGATGCAAACTGTTACGGTTTGAATCAACATCTTTATACTTTCTAGTGTTATCATTATTGAGTTTAAGAGTCTCATAATATTAACGCACTACTGTCACTACAGCAGGCAAAAATTAGTGGTAACTACGTTTTAAAATAATTGGAAGTTTGTGATGTCTGGGATTTTTGGCAAACGTAATTTCAAAGTATGACTATATAAAATTGATCATTTCAACATGCAAAGAAAGGACATATCAGTTATGTATAGCTTAATTGGGTATTTTATAGTTACCTCATCCTGAAAATATTTGGTCTGCTAGAGCAGACGAGGGGTGGGGTGTGCGTGCAAATGAACATGTGTGGTCAGCGCCTCATTATCTGTAGTAAGAGAAGGAAGAAGCGCTTAAACATTAATAAGTGAGACTTATGGAAAATTTATTCTTTGAGTCTGAAAAACTTCCTCAGTTGAAGAAAAGGGGAAAGAAACCCTCCTAAAACCTGAAGATATATTTAATAAAGGCTGCTGTTATGATGACCATAACATTTTAAAGCTGGAAAACAGCTAAAGTCTTAACTGCTTATTCTCTATTTTTTTATTCATAGACCTTCCTTTTTAAAGTGAATTTTGGGGGCACCTGAGTGGCCCAGTCAGTTGAGCGTCTGCCTTCGGCTCAGGTCATGATCCTGGGGTGCTGGGATCAAGCCCCATGCGGGGCTCCCTGCTCTGTGGGGAGTCTGCTTCTCTTTCCCCCTTTGGCCCTCCCCCCTGCTTACACATACTCTCTCTCTCTCAAATGAAAAAAAAAATCTTTAAAAAACTGAAAAAATGAAGTGAATTTTGATCATTTATAATTGATATTAGTGAAAATCTAAGCTTCAATATCATAAAAATCTGAAATTATTACTAATGTCTAAATGACAATAGTAAAGCCATCTTGAGCATTTATGTTGATTCTTACTGTTCTTGGATAAGGGTGTGTGTGAATGTGTAGGCACGTGCCTGTAGGTGTATAATCCTCCACAAATTTCAAAAACTCTTGCCAATGTCGTAAGGATTACCAATATGTAGATATTGAAAAGCTCCTTTAATTCATCTGCGTCAGTTAGCTTATCCCCAGATGGCTCTTAAGGAGCTTTTAGTCACTGAGAACGGGCCGTATGTGCTGCAGCTGGGTTCAGGACTGAAGACAGACCGGGAACTTGAGGCACTATATCTTAGAATCAAACTTAAGGTAGCTCGCTTTATTACATTTATCCTTAAATCTATTTTCCATTTAGATGTTAAAATGATACCAAATCTACTTGTCTTTCGCCCCGAATGTATATTCTTTTCAATTAGATAGTGATAGAAAACTCAATTCATCGAATGGCTCCCATACCCTTTGGCTGGGAAGCCGGCACAACGGGTTGACTCTGTATCAGAGAGTTGGCATAATGTGAATAACAAGTATTGCCTCGGCCCTCCATCAGGAAAAGAAATTATAGAGATAAACAACCCATTTTCAACCCTCAAATCTCTGTTCAAAATCATTATAGAATCGCCAAAGGGCAGCATCTAGGCTTATGTGCTTACACTGTAGGAGATAGTACAGCCAATAAGGAAAACCTGGTCTCTCTCTAAAAATACTAGAGAGTTTGAGGAATACGTTTACCATCTACTTTCTTTCAGTCAATACTTTTAGTATCTGTGTTTTGTGTCCCGAGTGAGAAAGAGCCAAGTCCCTAATTTTATACTGATTCTTTCTCAAGAAGTGCTTATTTATGGTACCTGTAGGTAGACGTTGCTTCTTTGGGGCACAGGTGAGCTAATGGGACCCAGGGCCAGGGAGGGAGGCTCTGATGAGAGATTTGGGACCATCATACTGTATGGCACAGGTGAGCTAATGGGACCCAGGGCCAGGGAGGGAGGCTCTGATGAGAGATTTGGGACCATCATACTGTATGGCCAACACAGGCCATCCTCTTCCTCCCATCCAGTGAAGAATGATGGCAGCTTCTAATCCTTCAGCCTCTGTTTCAAGATGTTTAAACTGCTGGAAACCGGGTCAAGGAAAGAGTTTCTCTTTGCCCACCACTGCTGTGGGGGCCGAGGGACGTGCTTCTGCCCGTGTGTGTAGGACTGCTGGGGCGGGTGAGCTCCCTTGGGAGACCCGGGCTTTTCTGCCTGGCAGTGCCGACTGTCATTTAGTGGAATGACATCCCCTCACAGGGCCGGCAGGGGGGGCCTGCACCAGCATGCGAAGGGAGATTGGACCAATCCAGGGACCCTCCTCCAGACCCCCTGGATGTGGAAACCACCTGCGCTCCGGTGTCTAGGGATCTGGGAGGCCCCCTGGTGTTGAGGGGGCCGGTGGAGCACTTTCCCAGCAAGGGCCAGCTCCACCACCGCCCCTGCTCTCAGGCAGCCGGCTCTGGCCGCCTGGGCTGAAGCTGGGCCACCACCGGACGTTCCTCAAAATCTGTGTTATTGGGCACGGGAAAGTCATTTAGAAATATTGGTGTATCATGTACTTAAGTGCCAGTTACATGCAAATCGGGTGTGTAGTAATGGAAGCGTGGCAGCTTACAGGTTTCTTGTACCTGGTATTCTGTGAGGCCACAGGCTCCGGAGCCACGCTGCCTGATTCTAATCAAAATAAATTACTCTGCTTCTCTGTGCCTCGGTTTTGTCATCTGTAAGGTAGGGGATCTTATCTTGTAGTGTTAATCTGTAACGATGAAGAAGTGTATATAAAAGTACAGAACATATGCTATGAAAGTTTCTCCTTAGGCTTTCTGGAACCCCCGCAGTGCCTGGCACAGCCGTGCATGCTTATGGACCTGTTAATGTACAATTTTAGAACGTATTTGAAGGATGACAAAAGCTGCTTTGCAGTTGGCCTTTGATAAATCCAGTTTTTTTTGTTTTAAATTAAGGTATGAAGTTATAGGAGTCATTTTTTATCAGTGACCACAGTCATAAGCCAGAAGCTGTGTTCTTTAAGCCAACTTAAAGCCAAGCGATAGTTGTGTCAAGAATTGTTAAGTTGCAGGAGTAGAGAGCACGTGATAGAATAGGCTCTTTGGACAGTGATTGGGTCAGAGTACATTTTTAAATGAAAAATAAAGAACCAGAATGCAAAATTCGCACAGGCGACTTTTGGAAAGGATAGGGGGAAAAGATTGAAAACAGGGACTGGCAGCCTGTGGTTTTGTCGGAGGAGGCCCCTGGAGGCAGTGCAGCACAGCCAAGGCCACCCGCCGGGCGCAGGTGTCCACAGCCCGCCTTCCTAGCGACGACGGGTGGGGGGCACTGTGCATGTCAGCCGTCTGCGTGCCAAGAACTTTACCGAAGCTTTTCCTAGGCACGGTCGCAGTGTTCTGGTAATAAGCCTAGTGCGGGCCTTCCTGCCTGGTGCTCTGAGCAACTGTAAGGATACCCGGTCACCAGGGCCAGTTCAATCAGTTTGAAATTCCACATTTTGAGACATGGTTAAATAAGGTGGCTTTAAGGTACCATCCAACTCTACGATGGCATGATCGGAAAAGCTTGGAGAGAGTTTAAGGAAAAATCACAGATGCGATTGAAAAGTTGGAAAATGAGACTTGGAAGTATTATAGACACTGAGTTTTTTTTTTTTTTTTAATCCCGAAAATACAAAATAAGTTTCAAAAAAAAGGGGGCAAGTTGCAGTAACAGTCCTCAAGTCTGTAAAAGGTTACAGTGCTGATAGGTGAGTGGCTGTTCCCCATCTCTGCAGAGACCAAAGCAGGACGAAGTGGGCTCACACTGCAGCATTTTGGGTTTAGATTTGATACAAGGAAAAATTTCCTGACAACACACACTGTTCAACACAGAAAAGGGTCCTCAGGGGAGATTTTAGAATCTTCTCTAGAGATATTTGAAAACAGAATAGATTTTCATCTGTCTGGCGGACCTAAAGCAGCCCTGTTCACATATAGAAAAGAACGGGTGACCTTTCGGTGTTCTTGGCAACGTCATAGGACCTCAAGAGCCCACACACTAAAAGGCTGGAAAAGGCTTATCAGTTCATAGTAGTAATTAAATTTTACTTGGGTCTTCTCATTGGCCATAAATAAAACTTTTTTTTAATGGCATCATCTGCCTAAGTTATTTGTTTCCTTGAGCAGTTGAACCTTGAATATATAATAAAATTTTCACAAATTGGTTGCTTCAAAGAAAAGAAAGGGGGAGGTTTTTTTCCGGAATGTAATTAATTCTTAACTTTTCAACTCTTGAAATGGCTCTTCTTTGATGAGTCTTCGCCTTGCCTAACAAACAGAGCTGTCAGTCAGAGCGATGTCTTTGTCTTCTCTCTGCTTTGAGCGGTTACCTCCCTGCCAGTCAGCCGTGAAATCAGGGGCCTCGAGTATTGGGATGTCAGAAAGGCGTGTCCATCAGACCCTGGCTCACTGTCCTTCTCTGCCCTTTTCTGACTTTGGCCTAGTCTGTAAGAGATGTCAAATGTATGGTTGGTGCTTCCGGGGCAGAGGTGAGTGTGTCCTGAACCTCCCTTGGCTTTGTTGCTATCCTTAAGAGGAACCAGCACTAGGAAAATGTCCGTATTTGTAGGTCTTTGTTATTACTCTTCTTCTCAGGGCTCATCCTACTTCCTAGGCGCTCACTTCTCTGAATATCTGGCCCACCTCCAGCCTGTTTCCAGTCTCTGTATGCATACTTCATTCAGGTTCTCCTTACGCTGGGGACGTCTGCCGTGCTGGTCCCTCATGAAAGCATATTTATACTCTTTGCTCTGTCCAAACACGTTCCAGGGAAAATACCTTGGCCAATTGCTTCATTGTATTTTTAGAAATTTCAGGGACCATGTGCAGCCAACTGGGGACATACTCCAGCTCAGCAGACCTTCCAAGCACCCCCAAATCACAACTGCCTATGTTAATCCTAAACTAGCCGTGCTGCTCCCCGAGAAGGCCTACAACCAGCATGGCCTTCTCCGCTCTCGCCCCTATAGACATCCGGTGAGGCTGTGACGTGCAGCCCCGGTTCTTTTATTTACCAGGTCGTTTTAGTACGGGTCGTATAAAACACATGGTCCGTACTTTATTAACCTTCCCTTGTGATGGTGCTCATGATAACACCTTACCAACTTCAAGAAACGTTTTCTTCAAAGGGGATCCCTCCTACATTGTTGGTGGGAATGCAAGTTGGTACAGCCACTCTGGAAAACAGTGTGGAGGTCCCTTAAAAAGTTAAAAATTGAGCTACCCTATGACCCAGCCATTGCACTACTGGGTATTTACCCCAAAGATACAGATGTAGCTAAGAGAAGGGTCATATGCACCCCAATGTTCATAGCAGCATTGTCCACAATAGCTAAATCGTGGAAGGAAGTGAGATGCCCTTCAACAGATGACTGGATTAAGAAGTTGTGGTCCATATATACAATGGAATATTACTCAGCTATCAGAAAGAACGAGTTCTCAACATTTGCTACAACATGGACGGCACTGGAGGAGATAATGCTAAGTGAAATAAGTCAAGCAGAGAAAGACAAATATCATATGATTTCTCTCATCTATGGAACATAAATAGGATGATTGGTAGGGGAAGAAAGTGATAAAGAAAGGGGGGTAATCAGAAGGGGAATGAAACATGAGAGACTATGGACTCTGAGAAACAAACTGAGGGCCTCAGAGGGGAGGGGGTGGGGGAATGGGATAGACCGGTGATGGGTAGTAAGGAGGGCACGTATTGCATGGTGCACTGGGTGTTATACGCAACTAATGAATCATCGAACTTTACATTGGAAACCAGGGATGTACTGTATGGTGACTAACATAATATAATAAAAAATCATTAAAAAAAAAAAAAGAAACGTTTTCTTCGCACTCTATGTCGAAAGTAGTAAAATATTTTGTTTGGTTGGGGTTTTTTCCCTCCCCTTTAAAGAGGCAGTGAGACCTGCAAATAAATATAAAATGTTCTCTTTGATCTTGTTCAGTCTCTAAGGTAATAGAGCCCTACATTTGGTTTCAGTTCTCAGACTTGTCCTTTGGAAGCCAAGTATCAAGAACTCCAGGAAGAAACAGACCATGTAAAGAGCAGTTTTCAAGAAAATATCCTAGACAGTCATAGCTTCTGTGGACACTGACCATGTCATATTTGAAATCTGTGCTTCTCCTTCTCTGTACAGGAGGGCTAATTGTGTTTCTTTGCAGAGTGCATGGAAAGTGCCTGTTAAAATTGCTTGGCAAGTTCGAGCATTGCTCATTATTAATCCTGCCTCCCAGTTCCTTTTCTTTGGTAAGAAACACGGGAGGGGGTGTTTAACAGTTCAACACTCTGTCTCCTGCTAGGGCTAATTGCTTGATTTCTTTTATTGTTCATAGCACTTCTTGAATTAGATTAATTTCTTTATGTTCCATTTCTGTCTTTTCAAGACAGCAATTACTTTGACGAAAAATATACCAAGACATGATACTCGTTCGCATATAAATGTAGACCACGCCTCCATTTATTTTGAAACCTGTTGTTCTGGGAAATATTCTTTAATGTTCAGCATTTAAGATGCCAACCCTGGGGTTTACCCCATCCAGAGCACTTAACAGTTTCCCGGTGATCCCCGCACGGCTGCCTCTCTAATGCCGGAAGCGAGGTTAAAGTCAATTCAGGTGGTGCCGGCATAGTTCTGAGTTCAGAGATTCGGAACAAAAGACAATGGCCACATTTCCATTACACTGCGTTCTGAAGCACCTCTCGGGCAGAGACTATAATGAACTCACCAGATGGAGCAAACCTTTGAAAACAGTGAGCTTCCCTGAGCTATCGTGAGTGGTACTTGCTTTCTTATAGGACAACAGGTCTCTGAGCTGACACTGCAGTTCGCGTTCCAGGGTTTTCTATAGGCCACTTTAAGGTACCCTGTGGGGCGCCTAGCAGTATCTTACCACGTGCACGCGCGTGCTCGCATGTGCATGTGCGTGTGTGTGTGTTCTGATCTTAAGTGTAGTGCCCCTTTGCCCAAAACAGACTTTAAAGAAACTAACAAATGCAGTTCAGTATCTAATGGGACCTCAGCAACAACAAATGGAAGCAGGACAATGATTGTGAAATGAGGACGCACTCACCACTATACACCAGGACGAACATAGGTCAGTCCGGCGTCTTGTGGCGGTAACGCAAGCACGTGTTGAGATTATGTAATTATTGTCACATGATACAGGAAAGCACCAACATTTACCTGGAGAGGTAAACATGTTACTGGCAGAAAAGGCCAAGCTGACATTTAATTCACAGGATCTTCTGTTAGAGACACTGGATAACATAAGGAAGAGTGTCCTCAGCTGACGCAGAAGTAGTCTTCAAGTGGATGTTTTAAATGCCCACCTTCTGTAAAAGATGAAGACGTCATGTGAAAATATTTTGTGAAGACTTTTCTGAAGGAGCCAGCATGTCTGGTTTTCTGCCTTTACAACGGGGCTGACTTAGCCTCACAGATACGTTCACGTGACCATGGCGTTGGTACATTCTTTGGACCTGCTGGCTTATGGCCACCTCACTGTTGCATTCTTATTGTCCGAAGCACATCCTGGTTGCTGACGAAGGAGGGATGCTAATCTGAAGGAGGGCAGGTTTAGCATTCCGTTTCGAGATTTAGGGGCCCAAACTCCAAAAGGAGGATCTTCCACTTCTACACAGAGTTGGGCTTTGGGGGGCTGCAAGAAGGGCCTATTTTTCTCAGGAGCTTTTAGTCTACTCACATTTAAATGCATACTAGGACCCCAGAACATGGAAGAAACTGTTTTGGTTTGCTTTTTTTTTTAGTATAATTGACACACGATGTTACATTAGTTTCAGGTGTACAACATAGTGATTCTACAAATGTATACCTTATGCTGTGCTCCCCACAAGCGTAGCTACCCCCGTCAGCGTAGAACACTATTACAGTATCATCGACTGTATTTCTTATGCTGTGCCTTTTATTCCCATGACGTATTCATTCCATACCTGGAATCCTGGATGTCCCACTCCCTTCATCCATTTTGTCCATCCCCTTCTCCCCTCGCCCTTCTGGCAACCATCGGTTTGTTCTCTGTGTTTATAGGTCTGATTCTGCTCTTTGTTCATGGTTTTTTTTTAGGTTCCACATATAAATGAAATCATAAGGTAGTTGTCTTTCAGTCTAACTTAATTCACTTAGCATAATGCCCTCTAGGTCTGGCCATGTCGTCACAAGTGGCATGTTCTCGTCTTTATGGCTGCGTAATATTTGTGTGTGCGCACGCGCGCATATACACCGCATCTTCCTTATCCATTCGTTTATTGATGGACTTAGGTCGCTTCTATATCTTGGCTATTGTAAATAATGCTGCAGTAAACATAGGGGGGCATATATCTTTTCGAATTAGTGTTCTCCTTTTCTTTGGGTAGATGCCCAGAGGTGGAATCCTTGGATCATATGGTATTTCTGTTCTTAATTTTTTGAGAAGCCTCCATTCTGTTTTCTGCGGTGGCTATACCAGTTTGCGTTCCCATCAACATTGTAGCGACAGTTCCTTTTTCTCCCTATCCTTGCCAACACTTTTTATTTCTTGCAGAGGAATATATTTTGAATCAGGTATTCTTAATGGAAGGGTTGCATTAAATGCCGGGAGAGACCTGGCAGGAAATAAGGGAGCCAGACAGCGCGTGTTAGCTGCTCGGGCCCTCTTGTGTGTGGGGGATGGAACTGGGGAAGTGGAGGGCGAGTGTCCAGGCCGAAGGGGCTGTCTCACTTCATCCCTGGCTGTTGTGGCCGCGTGCGAACGAAGGCCTAGGATTGCCGAGCTCCCAGTCTTTCCAGAGAAGCTAGAAATCTTAATTTTACATGATATCTGATGAATTAGAACGTGGACCCAGAAAACATCGTTTTAAACATCTTTCAGGCCCAACCAAACACACCTACAATCTGGTTTCAGCTCAAGGGTCTTCAGTTTGCAACCTCTGTTTTTAAAGCAAGGCCTTACTAAACAACTATCTTAACTATAACATAGCTTTAAATTGGCCCCATAAGCTTTCAGATTTTTAGCAGAACTGAATCTTGATTTTAAAAAACAATTAAAGATGTTTTCTAGGGAGCTCAGTAAATTGACTTCGTAAGTGGGAATTGTCAGTTTTTCCCTTTTAATTGGTTAAGTTCTTTACCTTCATCCACAATAATTTTCATTTGAGTGTAGATGGCAGAATACTTATTCAGCATGCTCACCTGTTGCTTAATTTAGCACCACATTGGTGGCCTAACACCATGGATAGTCACCATATCTGTTTGATGAAATGTTTAATGAAATGAAATCTGTTTTTAGACTACCTAGTATGCTCGCTGATACTGATTCTGGGATATATGATTAGGGCATTTCTTTTTCATTAAATCGTGTACTCAAGTAATCAAGTTCTGTGATTGTTTACATTTGTCTAATCATTTTTCCCAGTTTTATTGAGATACAGTTGACATATAACATTTATGTTTAAGGTGTACCTGTGATGGTTTGATTAACTTATATATTGGAAATGACTACCACCCCAGCATTAGCTAACACTTCCCTCTTGTCACATAATTACATTTTTTTTTTTATTGCTGAGAACCTTTAAGATCTACTGTCTTAGCAACTTTCAAATCTATACGTCTGGTCATCTAAGTGAGGAGGAGTAATGCAAACAGTAATATCACTTATTGGATTCTTATTATGCGCCATCTGTGCAGAGTGCTGCGTACCTAGTAACTCATTTAATCTTCACGGAGCTCTTTGAGGCGGGCATTATCTACGCCCTCATTGTCATCATCCCTGCTTTCTAGACGTGGGTGCTCTGAGGTTAAGTGACTCACATCATCTGTCCTAGGTCCTTCAGCAAGGAGTAGAGCCCGAATGCAAGCCAGGCTGCCTGACTCCGAGCAGAGTTCTCTGCCGGCCCGAAGCCCAGTGTTTTACCAGCAGAACGTGTTTTCTCCGAGTGTGGAGAAACAGGCATTGTTTTGGATCCCACGGTGCCCCGAAAGTCTAATGACAGAAAAGAACAAAATCCAAAGAGCAGCTGAGGAACAGGCTGTACCTCCATCCCTCTCTCCTCCCTCCACCCTCACTTTAATCACTCAGCTGTGAATTATGAGACTCTTCTTACTGAAATTTACAGTATGTGTGGGGCTGAGTCACCTAATGAGCCTGATGTTCCCACCGGGACTCAGGGTTCACAATTGTTCCTCAAAAAATAGCAGATGGAAATAAACCTTCCTGGTATTGTCTTAGTTTAAGAGAACGTATTTCTCCATTCCTCTCAGACAAAGGGAGGAGACCAACCCACGGCTTGTAAGCAGAGTGAATAGTGGTCAATGAGGTAGAGGTATGATCTTTGGTAGTTGACCGTGAGAGGACTTTAATACAGTATTATGCTAATTTGCTTAGTATGCCAGTATTTTTGATAACTTAATATCATGAAACTTGAGTGTAATTTTTTATTAGTAAAGACCTTTTATCATAGACCTACTCTAAAATACAACTCCCTTTTTTCAGTTCGTGGTTAAATCAACGATAGCTATTTGGCAGAGGCTCAGAATTATCCCTGTTAAATTGTTTTTAATAGTATTTGATTTATATATGTGCTCAAACCTCCACCAGGGATGTGTGTATGTTTACTAATTGCAGCCACATGCATTTAAACACAGTGTTATTGGTGGGAAATGAAGCATAAAACATGAAAAATGTATAATTATTAAGAGTTGAAATTACAGTTTTTACCTCTTTCCAGAACAGGGATGTTATGACGCAGCTTTGATTGTTTTTCATTTCAGATGAGTGAGGTTCCTTCACAGGTTTGGTGATCACTTGCTTACCTTCCTAATTAATTGTAAAATTCTTCCCTCTAATGGACATAAATGAATTAACACATTCGTTCGCCCATTAATATACGCTTTTCCTTTGGACTTATGCTGTTCTCCCAACTCAGATACAGGTAGATTCTTCAGAACAAGATTAAATAAAGCCCTTGGATATAGCAGTGAGAGAACTTTGGTAGCTTTCCCTATTTTTCTAATCCGTTGTTTAAATCAAGAACGTAGCGGCATAACGGTATCTAATCTCCATGGCATAACTTGTTCAACATTGAATGTTTGCCTGTGTATGTGCAGTTGTTCTGTGCACTGCAGCCCATTAATGACTGCACTTTATTTTAGACAATCCATGGACACAAGGGACCAATCACTGCAGTGGCCTTTGCTCCTGATGGACGGTATCTTGCCACCTACTCAAATACAGACAGCCACATTTCTTTCTGGCAGGTAAGTGTAGATGCCACGGGGTGTTGAAGTAGGCTGCATGAGTCACTTTCACTAAGCAAGGCTTCCTGTGAGGCCGGCCCACCAGCCCTTCCTCCTGCCCCCCCGCCTTCAACAAACATCAGGTATTTATTGCTGACTGATTCTGTGCCACATGCTAGCATGCAGGGTGCGCTGAGAATACAGTTGGCCATCTGGAGGGAGTGGGGTCTGCTCTCACAGAGCTTGAGGTCTGAGGGAGACGCATGCAAATAAGCAGCAATTATATAATACAGAGGGGAGCCTGAGAAGAAGGCTATGGGACCGATTCACAGAGGAAGTGACATCTGAACTGAGACTGGATAATGCTGAGGAAGGGCCAGATGGTAAGGGTAGGGCAGATTTAGGGAAAGGGAGCAGCCTTTCAGTGGTAAGCAAGGGCCCGGCGTGCCTGAGGGCCTGGCCAGAAAGGCATGGGGCCCGGGGGACCCTGCACAAGGATACGAACAACTCCAGCGGCGGAGGTACATGGGAAAGGCAGCCGGTATTACCTCATATCCGCTTTGTATTATCTCATTTCTGTTTGCGTTCCCAGGAGTTTCCACCATAAGGCTCTTCCATTCCCAACTATCAAAAACATTTTCAAAAACCCGGTATCATTGAGTGGCAGTTCTGGCGAAGTCTATGTTTAGTCTGATTAAATATAATTTGAGCACCTAATTTTTACAATAGAACTTGTTTTATCCTCCATTGATTAATCCCCATCCCATCTTTTTCAAATTATCTTCCTCTAAATAGTTCAAAAAATTAAACATTCAACTCCCTCCCTCTCATGAAAACCAATTGAAAATTTGGTTTATTTACCTTCACTTTCTCGGATGCAAATATGTTTTATGGTCGGTTTATTGCCTTGAAAACTTTAAAAATAGTTTAATAAGACTTCATTTAACGATGGTTTTAAAAAATCAATACCTAATAAAATAAAAGCAGATATCATTTGCTTAATTAACATATACATTAAGCATGACAACTTCCAAATCTGTCTACCAGACTTTTCCTGCTCTTCATCTAATTTAGTTTTTCCAGTTTATTTTCTCATTATCTTTTCTCCCAGAATATATCTAGCATCTGTTGGCTCTTCGCTCTTTCTGGGAGAGCTCCCTGGTCCCCATTTCCCCCAGCGGGCCACCCTTTGAGTCCTGTCAGTTTGCACTGTCGCAGTGCCCGCCAGCCCACTAGGCATCCATAAAGTGGACCTCGCAACACTTCTTTAAAGGGTTTCCCCATGGCTGGTTTTTTTTCCACAAGTGGTCTCTGTTTCAGCTGTACTTTGATACAAATTTTCTGCTATTTGCCACTCTCCCGGAATCCCAGAGGAGGTTTATATAAGGTCCACATTCATTCCCACATTTATTCAGTGGCGTTGAAGTGCCTGCCGTGCTGGCCTCTGCTTTAGGAGATATGGAGTGAACAATATCCAGATTCTTTCAGAGCGAGTTGGTCAGCTTTCTTCTATATCTGAATAAACAAAACAGATCTTTTGGTTTTGTCAACAAACTTTCTTTCAGAAAAAAAGAATCATTTTATGAGAATACCTCCTGCCTTGGCTTAGATTTGAAACCATTTCAGTATTTTCCTGATTCCCTATATGAGTAACGTTTTCATATATAGATACAACAAGGGTTCTATTTGGATATGTTCATTCCTTCCTTGCATTTTTCTATTTTTATCAAAGTTCCTGCCTAGCGCATTGAGGGGAATTAGGGTTAGCACCCTTTCTCACATAGAAGCTCGAATTTATTTAGTGATGGATGGTAACTGTTACAGAGATCTTCCTCCTCTTCCCTTCCCCTCTTCAGGCTCCTGCTGCCTCTGGGCTGGCCAAACACTTGAACCTAATGCCGTACACATGGCCTGCGTGCGGGAGCCACAACACACTTCCGGTGCGGCTCCTGAAGCTCCAGACACCTTGGCTCGGGGCCACCTAAATCACTGTCACTTTGTGGGTGTGCAGTCATGAGCCTGGGGAGCTGTAGGTAACACCAAGTCTTTCTGCCTCCATGGCTTGTAAACGGGATGTAGAATGCAGCCATTTCTTAAATTACCCTGTTTGAATCATAATTCAGCAAGGAAGCACGAAACACTTCAGCTTTATCAGAAAATAAATCTAATATATTAGAAGGGTGGCGGGGAAGTAGGGTTGATTTGGAGTAAGTCTAAACAATATTAGGATCTCCTGTGCTCTCTCCCAAAATGGGCTTTACTGATTTATTTAAATGCATATTGTTTAGTTCTAATGATGTATGATAATACTTTTATATTATTCAATAAATAATACTGTAATATATTTTGAAAACTTTCTTAATGAAGTCTTATTAATACAGGACCTTACAAAGGCTATGAGCTGTCTCAAATCCTTTGCTGAGAAATGAGTGTTCAATGAAGAAATATTGGGATTGACTAATTACTCAGTGAGACTTAATAAGGTTTGTATTTTGCCATTAACGCTAGAATTGCATTAAAACCTTTCTCATTTGATGAATTCATCTATATGTGTTTCTATGTGTTCAGAAAATAATCTTCACAAGAACTGGTTTTGTGAAGCATTGACACAAGGAAAGGAAGAACCAGTTACCTCAAAGATTGTTACAAACTCAGCTATGGAATGATGTCATCAGACAATCTTAAAGCCCTTTGATCACTCTGACAGCATATTCCTATAAGTTGAGTATTTCATCGCAGGGTCTCTGTTGGTATTGGAATGGAGGGGAGTTGATAACAAAATTAAAGTACAATGTGGATTCCTTCACCTGGTTTCACCACTCCCTCCAGCTAGTGAGTATCACTCAAATATAGAAAGTTAGATGGATATTGGTTTGAAAACCGGATTGTAATTCCATCTATAAATGAATCTTGGTCAGCCTTTAAAGGGTACTGTAAATCGACCATTAACGTGAAAAGGAATGGTTCTATCATAACTGATTGAATGAAAGAGGCTTTGAATTATTGAGCTTTAACACTCTAATGGAACTGTTTTACATAAAATTCAATAACCCACTCTCATAAATGTACATATACTTGGAGAGTCTGGAAAGGGTTACTGAAATGTTGGTATTTGTCTTTGGGAAGTGAGATTCAGGGGATTTTTCACTTTCTCTTTTATCTTCTCTTTATTATTTAAATGTTCCACAATATAATTATTGTATCTTTGTAATCAGAAAAACTTTAAGGTTGCAAATATCTCTTTCAGGGAGTTTTTTTTTTTTCATTAGGGCTCAGTTGCCTTTTGTGTAGTTTGTGGGCGTACTGGTCAGAAAACATTAATGTCGAATAACAGCAGTTCATTGATTTCAAGTGAAGATTCTTTGTTCAAACTTTTGGAAAAGACACTCACCCTGACTCTTCAGATTATCCTCTGCTCTCTTGGTGACCAGAAGCTGATCTGAGCAACACATTGATTAACTTGAGGTCTTCAGTCTAAGTCCAGCTGTCACCTTGTCATGTGATAGTCTGTCCCGTTCAATGAAGGAAGGCTGTATTGACCATAGAAGGCGACATCAATCAACATCGTGATGTGTGGTCATTGGTGGACTGTTTCAACCATAAAGGCAAGATCGGAATGGACTCTTGTTGAGGATTTTCTAATAATATTCCCAATAAGAATACCTTCTCTATCTTTGACTCGCCTTGACCCTCTGGTACATGTAATGGTCTTTTGGGAAAGAATTAAAGCGGAAGTGTGGCCGAGCATGTTTGGATGCCCTTAGCATTGGAGCCTAAACAGAACTCAAGCTTCATACATTTTATTTTCTGTAGAAATCATAAAAATGAAAATGGTTTGTGAATTTATAACTGAAAAATAAGTTTTCTTAAGCACAGTATATCATTGATGTAGTTAATTAACCTGTAATTCTGGATCATTTGGATGTGGAGTGGGTTCTGGTTCTAATTAATATATATATATTGCTTTTTGCTAGTGGAACTATCAAGATCAAGCTCACCATATTATTTTATATTAATATTTTGGAACCTTCAAACAAAAGAAAACAATGATTGCCATATTTTATGGAGTTTTGGAAGGGCAAGAAACAGGAAAGAGTTTTTGGAGGATGATAACCGTGGGTACTGTCTAATTTAAATACTAACTTCTTATGAGGAAACAGTTCATAATATCCGCCATTTGGTTTTAAATGGCATTTAATACCACTAGATTTTTTCACCTCGTGTTGTGTTAAGCACTATTATTAATACTAAAAATGTTGGCATGAAATGTCTTAAAGGGTTATATCAGAATGATTTCAAATGTGAAAATATCGGTGGAGCCTACCAGCATCCTGCTGAGTGCCATGATTTCTTTCGACACCATCATTTTCTTAGAGAAGGGCAGAAGAAAAAGATAAACTATATTTTGCCGCAATTAATGACATGATATATAATAACACATCAATCGTACAGTTTGCAGGGTTTAAGTGTGTCCAGCAAGTTTATCTGTCAATTGTAATCCTGCATGCTTTTCTTTACTGGCTTGAGATAATGTACGATAGTGAGTTACTACCTGAGAAAGATGGAAATGAAAATTAGACGAAAAATGTTATTTCTGGACCTCTTTCAGTTTTCAGGATTTACTTCCCAATATGATTTTACAATAACTGCAAAAATGTTAGTAATTGAAAAAGCACAATTAAGTCCACACTTAAAATCTGCAGGGTTCATTTAGAATCAGTTGCTCAGGTAACAGTTCATGAGATAAGTGCTCAACCTTTGGATGGTACCTATGATTGAATATGAACCTATTTTCCATATTATTTTTCACCTGTGGGTGAGTTAAAAGAGAACAAGTTCAGATCAGAATCAGGAAAGCCTGTGGAAAAGCTGATAAGCAATATTATAAGTAAGTATTCCAGTGTTACTTTGGTCAGTGCTGGCAGCAAACAGCGACCACAGATGATTGAAATTTATGACTTTGGTTCCCCTCAGGTGAACTCTGAAACTTTCCAGGGCTGAATTCTGTAAGCAGTCAGAGACTGAGACGTGATTTGTGCATGAGGAGGTCCCGCGTTTTTAACTTGAATCAGAGGCGGTTATAAACTGTTTGCCTAGAGGTATTTTCCTGATCCCCAGGGTGTGTGCGGGTGGACTCAGTCTTCAGGGACGCGGGGAGCAACCGGAACGAAGGTCTGCCAAGTACCCCCCAGTTGCCAGAGATGAATTACCGCCACGGCCTGTTTGATTAACATCTGTAATTTCCCATATAGATGGATGGCCTCTCACCACCTGTCAGTTCTGCCCCAGTACATTTCTCGGTTCTTTTTCTGCTGTGGTAACTAGGCGATTCGATGCGCAAGGCGCCTATGGGGTGTCAGGGCAGACTCAGATAAGGCATAGAAATCAGCCTCTGTGGCAGAAGGTGACAGGAGGAGGGGTTCTTAGCGTGCAGCGTGTCCTGTGTCTCTGGATGAACCGTCGGCTGCTGAGGGCGTGCATGCTGAATTGGCGCTTCTTTGTATCAAGGCTGTTACCAGTGCCCCCGTGCGGCGACCTAAGCCAAATCCTATGGCAACTCGACTGGCCGACTCTCGGACTTGAACATAGCGTCATCCTCCACCATTTGACAGGAAGGAGCACCGCTTCCATGGTCCTCGCTTTGTGGTGCTGCCCGGCGCCTAAAATACCGTAATTTCTCCTGCTAAATTCCTCTGCTCCTTACAGATCATCCTGATTTTGCCACAGCAGGCCACCGAAGCGCGGCAGAGCCTGTCAAGCTCCGCGTGCCTCTCGGGGCGTGCACCGCTCTGCAGGCTGGGCACCTTCTGTCCACCAGGTGTTTGCCTGCGGGAGTGGGGTGGAGGAAGATCATGGTCCTGAACACCTATATAACTGGTGCAAGCTCCAACTGATAATACACATGATTGTTGCCAAACTGATCAATTTCTTCGGAGACTCAACCGCTCTGACGCTATTGGATGATGAAATATCTCAGCCATTTGGTTTTGAGAAGTATTCTATGTGGTCACGATGTGAAGTTATATTTTCTTTGGATCTCTAAATATATTCTTGTTTGAAAAGATTCGATGTATTTACAGGTTTTCCCTAAACTCTTCAAACTCTGCTCAATTTCCAAGGGTTACTTCCTCACTTCCTTTCTTAACACCTAACAAATTCTCAGAATTATTGAAATATCCCTTTAAAATTTTTCCTCCTCACAGAAGAAAATGATTTCTGAACTAATACTTCTAGAAATATATATCCTGATTCAATAGATATTAGTGGTTAAAAATAAAAAATCTCATCTTCATTATGGTCAGGATTAATATGTTATCAGTCACAAGTGATATTAATGGATTTTTATAATAAAAGACTGAGTTTTGAAACATGCTTTACTATCTAATGGACTCATCATCTGTTTATAAGGTCTTTAAGAAGAAAACTACCCCTTCCTCCAGAAACCTTCACGAATCTGATTCCCATGTGCTGACTGTGAGGTTATGGTGGGTAGTTATGGACTCAGCCAGACTAGATCAATTAAGGAAACAAGAACAACATCTACACAGAAACATCACCAAAATTCTTTAGTAACTATAACAAGCATTCAGATATCAAAATGGACTCTCAGAGTTATTTAAACAAAAACTTATTCCCAGTGAGAGGCGTCGTCACACATACAGAATATATAACTTAACTAAATTGTGTATTCTATTTATGTCAAATCGTGCTGTGGTTCTTATCATTATTAATGAGAAAAAATCAATCAAATATTACATTACTAATTGCTCAAATCTTGATCTCCAGCATACATAGTTGAAGAGTTTAGTTGTTGATTGATTTAATGATTGGTTAATAGTATATGGTTTATTAAAAGTGTAAAAGCAAGAAAATAGATTTCTTCAAGTTCATGAAAATAAGTTTGAAGGAGCAAAAATAATAATGAGAGCATTGTATTAAAAGTAGATTGTCAGAGTTTATGTTAATATACAAAAATAGGATCAGTCCAGGAACAAATCCATCTGTCATTTTACGAAACAGATTTTAAAAACAGATAAAATTAGAGACTACTAAACGTCTCTAATCATTGATATGAAGTATTTCATTGCATTGTGACAACTGCTGTTTTTGGAGTTGTACTGAACCGGTGTTTTTTAAAGTAATTTATGCCACATGCATGCTCATTATACTTATGAAAATTACATATTGTAGTTTCCAAGGAAGAACAAGAACTATCCAGATTAATGTTATCTGTTGGTGCACGCCGCTTGATTCGATATAATGAAAACCTGTGGTAAACAAAGAATGCCATGGTTTTTCAGTGGGTATAGTCTTCTGAATGCCCATCACATGTTTATTTTAGAATTTAAATAGGGATTAATTAGTTCTGAGACTACAAAGTTGTTTTGAATGATGGAGCAAAAGCTACTTAGGAGTTGTCTTCAGAGCCGTGAGACAGAGGCAGGCCACCACAGACAACACAAGCGAACACACTGCAGGGGTCCCGAACAAACCGCGAGGGTCCCAGGGGAAGACATCTGGGCAGTGGGCAGGGGCAGCCTGTCCCCATTCTGTCTTGCACAGACAGCCAAAATTACTGGCCTTTAGAATATTGCCTATCTAAAAATGGTGGATACTACTGATGGTTAGACGTCTCTAACTGCTAAATGAGTGTTTCGCATTCTTAACACAAATCCTCCCTGTCTACTTTGATACTCAGGTCCCAGACTCATCACAACAGATTTCTAGCACTGAGGCAAACTTTTGTATTGTCATCCCAGTGTGTGCTTTTCAGTGTTTTATTGATTTTGTGGGCACTGTATTTTGGACCTATCCTTGTAAATGCATAGAGACATATGTGGCTTCATTGGTAATTCACAAGCAAAAGATGACATGACGCGGACTACCTGTATGGAAAATGTATGATTGAACTCATGTGTAATGGATACTTAAATTCTGCCTCCTCAAGACATTCCACTGACTCAGATTCCTATCTGATTGCATGAACGGCTCCTAGTACATATTTGTTGTAAATAAAACTGAATTGTACTGAATATGTTTTTCTCATTAAAAACATTGCTCACTCTTCTTAACTTCTTCAGTTCAAATCATAATGCTTTCTCCTCTCTCCACCCCCTCCGCTTCTTTGGGACCAAATTAAGCCTTCTATTTCTGATATATTATTCCCATTTCCCTGGAGAGCGCTCAGGAAAGTAGCCAAACTTGTCACAAAGGACTGTGGAACAGGAAGACGTCTCCAAGTGTGAGAGAAACAACGACTACCAGAAACTAAGCAGCACCCTCTGTGGTTTGGGCAGGGATTGCAGCATGTTGCTTGCTATCTCCACACCTGAGTTTCTCTAAATAGACTTTAAGAAATTGTACAATTCCCGTCTTGTCAGATTTCATGCACATGGGCTTGGCTGCCCCGGAGTTCAGGATGACCGAGATCATTAAAACTCATTTCATTTAAGACTCAGTTTGAGTTAATTTGAATCCCTGAGGTAACGGGTGTAATTGGTTTTTCGGAAAAGCAGGATGCTAACAAAATAGGTGTCGTTGCTCTATGGAGGTCATGTGTATAGTTGTT
>NW_024424230.1:17797156-17834522 GCF_017311325.1 Ursus maritimus | reverse complement strand
AGCATTGAATTGAAAAGGTAGATTGTCAAGTTTATTAATATACAAAAAATAGGATCCGTCCAGGAACAAATCCATCTGATCATTTTCGAAACAGATTTTAAAGAACATTATAAGAAATGAGTACACTAGAACGTCTTATCCTATTGATATGAATATTTCATTGCATTGGTGACAAACTGTCTGTTTTTGTGGGTTACGTAACTCGGTGTGTTTTTAAAGTGAATTTATGCCACATGCATAACTCATTTATCTTATGAATTACATATGTAGTTTCAAGGAAGAAAGCAAAGAACTATCAGATGTAATGTTATCTGTTTGGTGCCATGCCGTGTAATTCTGATATAAGTAGAAAACCTTGTGGTAACAAGAGATGCCTATGGTTTTTCCAGTGGCAATCTTGAGTCTCTGAATGCCACACATGTTTACTTTATAGATTTAAATAGGGATTAATTTTCTGAACTACAAAGTTGTTTGGAATGATGGAGCAAAAGCACTAGGAGTTGTTTGTCAGCAGCCGTGAGACAGAGGCAGGCCACCACAACCAGACACACACGAGACACACTGCAGGTCCGCGAACAAGACCAGGGGGTCCCGGGAGGGGAAGACATCTGGGCAGTGGGCAGAGGCGCCTGTCCCTCATTCTGCTCTGCACAGACAGCCAAAATTACTGGCCTTAGAATATTGCTATTCTAAAATCGTGGTGGTATTTATCTGATGGTTAGACGTCTCTAACTGCTAAATGAGTGTTTTCGCATTCTTAACACAAATCACCTCCTAGGCTACTTTGATAACTACACTGTCCCAGACTACATCACAACAGATTTCTCAGCACTGAGGCAAACTTTTGTATTGTCATCCCAGTGTGTGCTTTTCAGTGTTTTATTGATTTTGCTGGCACTGTATTTGACCTATCCTTGTAATGCTAGAGACATATGTGGCTTCATTGGTAATTCACAAGCAAAGATGACATGACGCGGACACTGTATGAAAATGTAATCGATTGAACTCCTGTGTATGCTGAGTGAACTTAAAATGCTCTGCCTCTCAAGACATTTCACTGACTAGTTCTATCTATGTTCTGACGGCCTCCTAGTACATATTTGTTGTAAATAAAACTGAATTGTACGAAGTATTGTTTTCTCATTAAAAACATTGCTCACTCTTCTTAAATTCGTTCTAGTTGCAAATCCATATGCTTTCTCTCTTCTCCACCACCTGCCATATTCTTTGGGACCAAATTAAGCCTTCTATTTGTATAATTATTCATTTCCCTGGAGAGTAGCTCAACGGAAAGTAGCGAAACTTGTCTACAAAGGACTGTGGAACAGGGAAGACGTCTCCAAGTGTGAGAGAAACAACGACCTACCAGAAACTCAGCAGCACCCTCTGTGGTTTGGGGCAGAGGATTGCCATGAGTTGCTTGCTATCTCACACCCTGAGTTTTCTAAATAGATTTCACAAGATTACCAATTCCGTCTTGTCAGATTTCACCAGCACTGGGTGGCTGCCCCGGAGTTCCGGGAGGTAATGACCCGAGATCATTAAAACTCATTTCATTTAAGACTCAGTTTGAGTTGAATTTGAATCCCTGAGGTAACGGGTGTAATTGGTTTCTCGGAAAAGCAGGATCTAACAAAATAGGTGTCGTTTCTATGAGAGGCAATGTGTTGTGAATGTGCCTTTAATTTTCACATATATAGAACGAAGCTTAAATTGAACCAGTCATCACGTAACTGTAATTTTCTCTTTCAGAAATAAACATTAAAAGGAACCTGGTTGCCACATCTTCGGCCCTGAGGTCCATCCCGAGCATTGCTTTAACGCCTCCTGGTGTCTTCAGTGTGTCCTCATAGGGAGACTAGGGCAGTACCAGTCCTGCATGATTGGTGATCACATAAAACTGATCAAATGTGGAAAGGGCATGACATTAATAGGGAAGGTAAAGCCAAGCAGTGCTGGGTGAACTTTCAATTTTCTCACCCCTTCAGCTGACTGACAGAGCTGGAGTGTTGAAGAAAATCAATACTTTGGAGCCAGGAGGGAAATATTTCCAACCTCTAAACTAGAGAATGTATTTTGACAAGGCCAAGATAATCCAAGCTGCACAGGAGAAAGAGAAAAGAAGACTCATTTTTAAAGCTCGATACTTCAAGGTGTTTTTGTACAATGGCTTAGAGATCGTCAATACATACAAATACCAAAGGTCAAAAAGAAAAGCCAGAAGAATTTCAAAAATAAATGCTCAGTTCTTTTTGCTGCTTACAAACTAAAAAGACTGCGGAGAGGTGTGTGCTTGTACGTGCTTAAATGAACCGAGCTCACAATGTGTGCTTGGCGGTTATCGTCCCTCTTTAATCAAACCCCACGCTTAGAGGCAGCGTTATAAACAGCGAATGCCTAAGAGGGTGCTTGACCTCTTGTTTCCAAGACATTTCTTTGGAGGACACTCGAACTGGTGTTTGAGCAGTGACATCGTTCGCGCTCACGTCTCAGAATCTCGCTTCACTCGTCCTGCCAGGATGCTCTCGCCTAGACCTCCTTCATTTTTTGGTTCATTCATTTGCATGAGAAAAGAGTTCATGTACCTACTGAACTCTTGAATTGTTTCTAGTTTCCCAAGTCCCTTGAAACAAATTACTCATAAAAGTAGTCTAATTCGGCCCCGCCGAATGAGAGAGGCTGCTGCATGTCTAGGAAGAAGGTAAGCAATTGACTCTTAGCAGCGAGATGAGATGCAGCCCATTCTAGATAGACGCTCCGTCAAACGGATAGAGATGCTTCTCTTCCTGCCGATAAGAAAACAAAGTCAAATGGTGCCCATACCTTTTCCAGCCAAAGCTCAGGACAAAGGGAATCCTGAGTAAAGTCTGCTGGTTCAGTCTCTGTTCTTCTCAATGGTTCAACACATTAGGCGAGCCATAAACATAGGCTAATTATGTATTAAAAATAACAGTGAAAATACAGCCTTAATTCGTATGCCCTCTTTTCATTAAAAATTCCAATTTATTCTCTGAAGATAAATCTGGCTGAGATTTCAAATTGTATTTGTTTAAAAGGAGGACAGAGCAAGCCAAGAGCCTTTTGTATTCTGCGATCTCCAGACAAGGGCAAAGAATCCATCACCTGCCCGATTGGCTGTAGGTATCAAGTAAGTATGTATTGCATTTGTTAAATCCATGAGATGACGCCTATAAAACGCTTGTTAGGAGTGGCACAAAGTACGTATTCAATGCAGAGAGCTGATCATTTTAGTAGATGTTCAGAAGTCCTTATTGATCATGGATAAACAAGATTGTAAATTATTTGTGTCCTTTGGAGAATCACTGTTGATTTTGTTTTGTGTTTTTATCTTTACCTAGACTCCAATAAGACATCTGACATTTACCCAAAGGGGAGTCTCTGTGGTTCTCCCTGTATTCACACAAGGCTCTGTCACGTTGCTGTGTGTGACTGTCTTCTCACCAAAACTTCTGTGTCGCTGGAGAAATGCCAAAAACACGTGCTGGCGGATAGCCACGCTTGATTACAGCTTATTGAAGCTAGACTGATCCCTCAACAAGAAAGTAGTTCCTGGGTAAATTAGGGACTCATGATTCAATCGATGATTTTAGATTATTGACATGAGTATCTTCAAAATATACATCTATGAAGATTAAACAAGACTCTGACAAAGTATCGTAGACGAGGCTCTCATGGGCTTCCCACGGCACAGGAAGTGAATGTGTAGGTTCTCTTCTCAACACCTCCTGTCTTGACTGGTATCGGAATGTCAGAGGGCTTCACTCTACCCCACTGTGAAATGTACGGTCTACTTGACCCACCCAGTGACACTTCAGCCTTTAGTGACAATTTATGAATAATGGAAAGATACAGCAAAGAAACATTTTTATTCAGTTCACAAGATTTTGTGTTTTTTTGTTTGTTTTTTTTTTTTTTTAAGATTTTATTTATTTATTCGACAGAGAGAGACAGCCAGCGAGAGAGGGAACACAAGCAGGGGGAGGGAGAGGAAGAAGTAGGCTCATAGCGGAAGAGCCTGACGTGACTCCGATCCCACAACGCCTCGGGATCACGCCTGAGCCGAAGGCAGACGATAACCGCTGTGCCACCCAGGCGCCCACAAGGATTTTTGAATCGTAGTTTATGCCAAGCATATGTCCTGTGTTCTAGCTTCTTGCTGACGAGCTCCCCGTGTAGCAAAGGGGCTACGACGCCCACCAAGTGCGGAAAAAAGAGATGGCGGAGGAGTGATGAGAGCATGGGTTTCACGCCTCGTAGGGTAGAATCAAGTTAGAGAGGAAGCACGTGGGCTGAGCCTTAGAGGAGGCAATACAAATTAATTAGGGAAGATGGAAGACCTGTTTTAAGGTAGAAATTCTATGGAAGTCCAAATTGTTCTGTGATCCGAATGGATATAAATTACTTCAAACTTACAACCTGGAGCACAGGTGGGCACCCCGTAGATTACTGCACCTGCAAAATGACGTGGACTTCCCTGCCAAAGGACAGTTGAGCTAGCAGGCAAAGGCTAAAAAAATGATATCCGTAAAAATCCTAACTAAAAGATTTCTCTTTACTAGTTCTCCAGGTCTCATTTTTTATTTAAAAATAATTGTTTTAAAAATAAGTTACGCATGCTCCTTCTCCTGTGTTCTAGTCTCCTGGGAGCACTGTGTTGATGCCACGCAGCGCCTGCCCAGCTGCCCCTCCCCCAGCTCCAGCCTCCCAGCCTGGGCTGAAGCATTTATCCCCTCCAGCCGGGGCCAGAAGTGCTGGCATCTGATAGCTGTCCGCAGAGCCCTGGAGATTGCCCACAGCCAGGGGAGCCCTTTCTTCCGGGTCGCGTTCTCCTGGGGTAGGACCACATCCATGATGGGTCTGGAAGGAGCTGGAAGGCCAGCCCTCTAGCTCCACTTCAGATAAACTTGAGGCCGTCCAGCCTTAGCACTCACCTTGGGATGGGCCGAAGCCCTCACCGGACTCACCGCAGGCCAGCTTCCTCTCCCCCGTGTCGATGCGGAGAGCACTGCTCCATACCCTTGCTGTCTGCGGATCTCCATTTCATGGTCTGCCTCCCAGAACCCAGCTAGGGACAGCTGGAACCAGGAGTGGTCCAGGAAAACAGGATCGTGAAAATAAACACAGGATTTGGGGAGCTGGGGCCTCACGGAGCCTTTAGATCCTCCCTATTGGCAGCAGGCAAAAATCATGAAAGCAACCGTGAAAATTTCAACGATGATTTGGGACCGCTTACCGCGGGAAGCGGACGTAAGTGTAGCTGGCACATGGGTGGTGGGCACTTGAGAAGTAAGGCAGAATAGAAATTATAAAGACAATGGACTTGGATGGCTATGCCGGGCACACTAGAAAAGACAATGAATAGCTGAGTGTGATTAATCACCAATTAAAGCAAAGGCAGGAAAGCCAGAGACCCCTGCAGGATCAAAGAGCCTCATCTCTAGAGCCAGGCATCAGCCCAGGATCAGGCCCAGGGACTTGCTTTGTGAGGCAGAGATCCAGAGGAGGCTGAAGCCTTGGCCTGAAGTGCTCCTGTTGCTGCCCCAAGGTCAGAGCTCTGATTGAGACGATAGCCATCTGGTCGAGGTACTTGACCAGCCTCAAATCAGATTCTGGGAAACCCCCTCAGACCCACCTAAGCAGCCCACCCATCTCCATTTAAAGCAAGTGCTTCCCTTTGCCTGATGGAGCAGAGGCCCTCCTGCAAAACAACACACAAGCCCGCTAAGGGAAGTGCTGGTCCCGCTAAAAACCCAAAGGCCAGGGACGGCACCAACGCGTACCTGGGCAGGACCCGGAGGACCTCGCTGGACGCCGAGGTGCTAGCGCTGTATGTAGAAGAGAGTGAGACAAGGGGAGTTTATTGACCAGGATGAAACAGCCGGGCGCAGGAGCGGGACAAGGTACTACTCTCTGCTGCCTCCTGGAGAAAACGAAGGCTGATCGAAGTCGAGAAGAAAATGCCAGAGCTGAAGTGTGGGAGACGGTGGAGGAAAGATCCAAAGCTCTGAGGAGGGGCAGATAAGGTATATCAGGTCAGAAACCCGCCAGACGACTGCTTTGCCAGAGAGGCCTGAGGACACTGTTCACAGGGCTGAGAGTAGAAGAGGCTGTTACAGAACTGGGCCCCTGATGGCAATGCACGGTGATAGGGATCCTGACATACTAGAGATCCGGTGGGGAAATTACAGAATGGGCAGCAAGGTGGGAGCACTAGCCAGAGGGGCCTGACCTGGGAGATCTTTGAAGTGATTACTAAAACCTGTCATCCCCGGCAGCCAAAGTAAGGGCTCCATCTATCCAACCGAGGAATCACAAGAGTAACAGGGAGGCTGAAGGCACCTGCCCAGATAAAAAGTCAAAATCCCCTTGTCTCGCTTTTGTGGACGTGAGGGGTTTGGTTATGAGGAGTTCATACCCGTCATGGATGGGGATCCGAGGTTCCTGCCGGGCGGGGCCTGACCGGTTAGCGGAGGAGGGAGCCAGTGAGTATCAGCCGTGGCTTCCAGGCCAACTGCAACATCCGGGCTGTGGTGTGTCCCCTGGTACTTCTTGTAAGATCCTTCCAGAATCCCGGAAGAGCTGCTCCCAGCATTTCTAATCAAAGCAAGTACATCTCTGGGGGAAGGGGTGGAGTGCGCGGCAGCAGACGCCAGGAGTCTGGGTTCCGGCTTGTGGACAGTTGACATCTCTCAGTGGCCCTTGTCCACGCAGCCTGGGCCCAAGGGGAGCCACGCCGGTTCTCAAGGCCACGCCCTCCCTCCCGAAGGCAGCAGCATCCAGTAACTGGCTCCAGGGTGTGCAAAGACTCCACCTCCTTGCCTCAGGTGGGACATCCCTGAAGGGCCAGGCCAGCTTCCTGGCTCCCAGGAATGCGCCTGAGACCGCTGCCTCTTACAGCATGGCCCCGATTCTCCCTCCGCCCTCATGCCTCCTGGAGCCTCCAGGAGCGGATCCCGAGCCAATTGTCAGTCTCGGGTCTCCTTCCCAGGAAATGATCCTGCCTACGGCCAGCTTTGCCTCTGCCACCTATTAACTCAACAACTCCTTCTTTTGGCCCCCTGTTTCTCATATGCAAAATGGGAATAACGGTCATACCTACCTCACGGCTTGTCATACAGATAAAACGAGAAGAGTTAATACAGGTAAAGCACTTCGAACAGGTCTGGCACATAGCAAATAGTCACTAAATGTTAACTATGCCGCTGTTATCATCTTAAGGCGTAAGTTTGTGATATCCGGTCTCCTCCTTCATGGCCTCAGTGTTGCAGGGAAGATCTGCTTTCCATTCCTTGTTTTCCTGTGTTTCATTCCCTTTCTTCACCCAGATCAAAGTGCTTTTACTTTAAAAAGGAGGGAAGGTAGAAGGGAGCTGGTATCTCTGGATGTACTTCATGCCAGACACTCTATGAGCTGGATTCATTATTCTGCTTAATTCTTAATCCTAAGGACCATGAATTATTACCTCCCTTTCCCAGATGACAAAATTGCCAGTCACAAAAGATAAATGAGCGAGATCATTCACAGCTAATAAAAGCATATTTAATAGTTGAGTCCCAGCCTCTGTCACCAAAAGTCCAGCCTTTCTGCTCTTCCAGAGTCCCTCAAGTGACAGGAGACGAGGAGACAGCCATCAGAAGGCTGCTCGGCCACTCTCAGGACACAGAAGGGGAGATGCGGGCAGAACAGAAAAGGGCTTCATTCATTTAAGCCACTAAAGCCATTCTTTTTCCCCTTTGAATTCTAGGCCACCGTAGCAAATTTTTAAAGGACAGGAATTGTTGACTCTTTTACCGTGGCATGGTTATAAATGATGTGAGCTCATAATCATGACATTCCGCAGAAGTGATTCTGTTGTAACTTCGGGATGAGTTTTTCTCTTGTGACATGAGTATCTTTGGAAAGTAGACTCCGACCTACAGAAATGGGTCCTTGTTCTCCCTGCGGGCACCCCGTGCACCGCTTGCTCTCCTTGCCTCCCCGGGGCCGCGCTCGCCTACCTTTTGCTGACAGTTCTTCCACCTTAGGATTCTCTTCTCCGGACAGGCATTTTCTAACAAGCTGAGCGTCCTGGACATATGTAAAACATACAATACAAACTTCAGATTTGAAAAATGGAATAAAAAATCAAGGTTTTAGGGCACACCTCCTGGCTGACTTGAACTCCCATCTAGCCGAAGAAGTACTAGACTTCATTGCACCACGTGGCCAGCATTCCCCAAAGAGGACTCCCTGATGGGACAGCGGGCCATTCTGTTCTCTCTTGTCATATACTGGGTTTTTCATACCCTTGGCTCCCCTAACCCTGATGATCTCTAAACTTAGAATGTATCCGAATTTTCTAGAGCAAACCAGATCACACCACCAGACTCACATCTAGTAGCCTCAAACTTGGCCTTAGAGCACGTGCCAGACCCTGACTCCATGACACACCAATCTTAGGTCTCTTTCCTAATGAGTCAAGGGGGCCTCTTGGAGGCCCCAGATGTGCTTCGACTGTCCCGTTACTACCAGAACACCTGCTTCTATACAACCTGCTTTCTCCCCACCCCCCATGCTTTGCTTTCTGCGTGTTGTTTCCAAACCTTTCAGGGGCGGGGATAGATGAGGCTTCCAGAAAACATCAACAAATGATAAACTGCAACTTACCATTCAGCTTGGCGCTAAATTTCTTAACAGCTAGAGCAGAGGCGAATTAGATAATCCTAGTTATCTGATACAAGGGGTACCCATACGGGGCAGAAAACCAACTTCTTACCCCTAGATTCAGAGTGAAATGTATTGCCTGGATCTTTCAATAAAAGAATTTGAAGGGAGAAATCACATTTATTGAGACCACATTAGGCATTTGACATGCATGATTTCATTTAAGCCTTTCAAAAATCCTGTGAGTTAGTCTCTATGCTCTAGGTTAGAAACCGCTCCGTGGACAGGTTATGTAACTGGCTATCCTACGCAACTAGTTAGAGGAGGAGCTAAGGTTCAGGTCCAAACCGCTATTTCCTCCCCATCGATGGATGGTATCTTCAAGGCCAATTTTTTAGTAGCTGAAGAGACATGCTTCATTCTCATACTGACCTCAATAGAAAAACCAAGGACCTCAAAATTCAATCTTCATTTATTCCGCAATGACTCATTGAATGCCTATTATTTTCCAGGCATTTCTAGAGAAGGCTAAATTAATACAGCCCGGGCACTCACGTCGCTTATGCATCTCAAAAGCTATCTAGCTAATGTAGTGTATTTGGGAAGCCATTCTACATAGTGTGTGCATGCACGCGTGCACACGCACACAAAAAAAGAAAAGAAGGAAGGAAGAAAGAAAAGAAAGGGAGAGAAAGAGAAAAAGAAAGAGAAGCAGAAAGAGAAAAAGAAAAAGTAAAAAAACAAGTGGCCAGGGAATTTTGTTAGTGGGAAATAAGGCAAATTGGCAGCTGGGGCCTGGGCCACGTGGCACTGGACAGGGGCCCAAACATGGCAGCAAAGGGCCTCAGAGTCTGTGGGGGACGTGGGGTGTGGCTGTCTCCCAAGCTGTTGCTGCCCAGGACCCAGCCCTGCTGGACTACACAGGTCACCTCCAGTGACTCCAAGATGACACCCCCTAACCTGCTGACTCCAGGTGACCAGGTGTCCCTCAGAGTCGGGCTGGCTCCAATTTGTACGCTGGTTCAAATCCTCGCTCCACCAGTTTCTGGTTATTGTGACCTTGGACCTTAGTTACTTCTGTTACCCTCAGTTTTCCTTTCTGTAAAATGGGCAGAATGGGATTTCTCTCCCACGGGGCTTGTGAGAAATAGCGCAGCCGACGCGTCCAGTCCCCGCCGGTCCCCGCTGGTCCCCGCCTCTGTGGCAGGCTGTCTCGGCCTCCGCACTTCTGGCGATTTGGGTGAAGAGTTGTTGGGGGCGCAGGGCTGCCCTGCACGGTCGGGATGTTACACAGCAGCCCTGCCCTGTGCTGACTGGATACCAGTACCGCGGGTCACACTGCCTGCCGGACACGCTCTGCAGGGGTGAGTCCAGCTGGGCTCCATGGGAGGGGTGGGCGAGGCAGAAGGCCCTACCTCAGTGATTGCTTCCCCCCTCAAGCCGGGGCAGCCGGCATGGGCCTGGGGCTTCTCTGGGCCCGTTCCCTTGTCTGTAAAAAGAGGATAATCATAGTCCCGTCACAACTGATCACAATGTGACAGTTTTTGTAATTCGAGTGTTATCTGAATGGATGGCATGGGCACCACTGGAACGGTGGCCCCTGAGCACAGGATTTTGTCCGCCTCCTTCACTACTGGGTCCCAAGACGGCCGGGCTCCAGGAGGCCTCGGGGACATGGGTCCCGAACGAGACTGAATATTCCTGCGCTGCCGCGGGGTCTGGTGAGGCGGCTGGGCCCTCCGACTCCTTCAGCAATGAAAGTCGATGAGATTGATTCCCCGTGACCTTTGACCCCGCAGCAGGGCTCTGTCATCAGGAGGTTGGTCTCAAACCTGAGTGCGCACAAATCCACTGGAGGCTTGTCGGCGGCCAGCTTCCTGGCCATGCGCTGGAGAGGGCTCTGGGGTGCAGGGGCCTGCGTGTAGACGGGGGTCCCTCTTGTGAGCACAGCCACCCACACTGTCGCCACTCCCGGGGGTGCAGTGGCCTCCCTGGCCCTTGGGCAGAGGTCCGCGGCACTCCCGTTACAGCAGCTGGTGGCTCTCCAGCCCTGCCCTCTGGCTACGGTTTGGGGGGGGCTACAGGATGATGCCCCCTAGCCGTTCCGGGGCATCCACACTTGCCCAGGATTGGCCACCCTGCAGGATAAGTAGATCTTCCTAGAAGGCTCAGCCTCCCCCACTTCTCCCACTGAGGGACATCAGTGTGCAGACCACCCAGTCTCTCCCCAAGCACGCAGGGCGCCCCGACACCATGCACCCAGAGCCTGGGGCCCAGGACCGGTCATGGCCACCGTGGGGCTTTCCGTGCCTGGGATTGGCTTTCTGATGGGCCTTATTTGTTGTCTTGCTTTTTTGATAAAATAGCTGAAGGGGTACGAGGGTCAGGAGCATGGGCTCTGCCTTTGGATGCCACAGCGAGGCCCTCCGACACCAGCTGGGGCCCACTGGCCCCACGGGCTCTACTGTCACTGCTCTGACTGTCCTCGCAATGCAGGCTTTCCTTGGGCACAGGTCCTCCGGAAAGTCGGCTTAAAATAAAGCGTTATGTCTGGACATTGTAAGCACTCTCTGAGCTTTCCCCAACATGTAAAACCTTGTCCCCTCGCATGTAAATCCTCGATGCAGCTTCACACCTGCTGAGAAGCCAACGCTGTCGGATTCTAAAGCGCCCCCCACACTCAGGCCCCAAAGCCTCTCCAGATCCTCCTTGGTTCAGCTCTTAACAGGAACCCATAAGTTCCATGAAAACACTGCATGCTAACCTCAAGGAAGAACCCTACAATTTTTTTTTTTCTATTCAGAAGCCCGAGGCAAGCTAGTCAGCGTTCTTGAACAGCGCTATGCCTATGTCTTTTGTCCCAGGCCTCAGCTAGGGCTCGGGAACAGCTGTGTGCAGCCCCAGCAGCTGTGGGCTGAGCTCGCCTTGACGGAGGACATTCAGGCCGCTCTGCGCTGGTGCTGGATGAGCTGATGGGTGGAAACTTCTTGTGCAATCAGAGGTGGAGTGGCCCCCAAGCCCCTCCGTGCTGAAGGACTTGTGCCCCCCAAGTGGATGGAGGTGCAGAGGCCCATGCTTCGGACTCGCTGTTTTCAGGGCCCATCTCTGTCCCAAACAGGACCTTTCCTCCATGGGCAGCGTCTTCTTCCCTGCAGGAAACTGCTCCATTTAGGGACAAACTTTTTCTTTTCGTCCAAACTTTCTACTTTGTCGTCTTCTTTACTCATAAACAACATTGCCAGGCACTCCTCAGACTTGAAAATCCAGTGGGTGGAAAAGACAGCTCTTGGATGGGGTGGGCTCTTGCTCCGGTCGCTCCCTGATTCCTGTCGTCTGCATGGCACAATGGAGGCGTTAACAGTGTGGGTCCTGACAGCTGGGGCTGCAGGGTGGCATGTGGGGTTCCATGAAGAGAGTTCTTTCTGCTTCTGAACCACACTCAGCCCCCTCTCTGTGTCCATCTAGACAAGTGCAAAGGACAGCAGCCTGGTTCTCAAACCTCCTGCCCTCTAGGGAAGGACTTCAAGCTCCATGCCTTGGCCTTGGCCTTGGCTCTGACAGTTGGACCTGGGAGTGGGATCAAGAGGTGTCACCTGGAGGCACAGAGATGGGGCAAGGTTCGCAGGCCAGCCCTGGGGACACAGGAAGCAGGAAGAGCTTCAGGAAGCACATGGAAACCCAGGCTGGGAATGACACTGGGCTTTAGAGGCAGGCCAACTTACAAAGCACAGTCAGACATCCCCAGTGGGGGCAGATGGGTCAGGTGGGCCAGGAGAGCAGCCATCTGGACCCAGGAGTATGAATAGGATTTGGGAGTGAACTCTAACCTAGGTGGACAGCCACTCACTTCCTGCCAGGCTCAGAGGGAATGAATGGCACCCCACTTCTGCCTATGAAGGTGGACTGAATTTAGGTTCTGACAACAGAGAAAGCACCTTCGTGAAAGCCCAGAAGGAAAGGCGGATGGCTTCCCCTAAATTAAACCGCAGAGTACTAGAACTATAAAGGACTCTAGGGATCATCTCATTCAACCTGGCAAACCAAGGCCCACGGACATTAAGTATCTTATGCACACAACACAGCTGGCTAGTGGCCTGGGGGTGCCTCCTGCACCACTCCGTTGGCAGTGAGGTCAACCCTGATGCCCACTTTACATGACAAATATCTTCTAATGACCTTTTAACGATCTCGATATTAAGCTTATAGATAATACAACTTCCCTATATACATAATAAAAAATCAATGCAATGCCCTCCATGTACTATAAGGGAGAAATAAAAGGGAAGTAATTCATAATGAAGGAGTTCAATAAGTAAATACACAGACACCACGACCCTCGCAGATAATCACCACGAAAGCCATGGCTCCAAACGGGGGCTGATAGAGATTTGTTGCATTGGTGACTTCAATACCTTAAGTATTGTTGCTATTGATTATGTGATTTTCTGAAATGGTAAACAACTCTTAGAGAAGAAGAAGAATGCCCAAGCAAGGTCCGATCTCCACTCTTTGGGGAAATTGAAGCCCAAGTTCCTTGGAAAACAGTACGAGGCAGGGATGAAGCGAGGAAGAATTCTCTGGGAGGTTCCAGTGCAGCCAGAGTGAGAGGGAAAGTCAGAGCAGCAGCAGTGGAGGAGGGAATGCCCTGCGGGGTGACGCTTTCCTGAGTAAGTCCCTTCTCAGACACCTCGATGGGGGGGGGGGGTGAGGACGCTCAGCTCTGTAGGAAGTCTCTGGAGAGACCGGATGGGGAAATCCCATGTCAGAAGAGTCCCCTGGGAGAAGCAAGGGACTGGGAATCCTCATACCCCTTGGCTGAAGTTGGTTCCGGGGAACGTTAATCTCTTGCCCCTCTGGGTTATGTCCTCTGGTCCCCAAGGCAACTGCACCTTCTGGAGTGTGGCCTTTGATCTGACTCTAGAAGTGGTCAGAATATCCTGAGCCTCAGGGCACGTGGGCACAGCGCTGGTGGACCTCAGGTGGTGGCATCATGATGCCCCGAAGCAGGTCGGGTGGGATGGGCAGCCCAAGGCCTGGGAGGCAGGAGCAGCCAAGAGACCGTATGCGAAGAGGTGAGGCGAGTCGGATACAATCAACATCCCCATTGCATTCTTGAGAGATTCTCTTGTACGTCAAAACCTTTAAAAAATTGTTTTCTATTTATATATTTAAAAAAGAAAAGAATCATGTTTTAAGCCCAGATCACTATGAAGACATTTTTCAAGCTATTGAAATGTTCAGTGGGACATTTGAAAGTCAGCTAGAGCACAGGACAAGGACTAGTGACTGGGACTGTTCCTTAGTTGACAGGACAGTGACAACTGACATCTGTAAGCTCAGACATGGTTCTAGGGACTTTGTGCCGACTGTGGGCACGGAACGTGCACAGTGACCTAGGACGTCAGTAAACTGCTCTCTGTGACAGCCAGAGAAGTTCACACCCGCAGGGAGTGGTCGAACCTGGATTTGCAGGCAGCGGTTTGCAGCTGGAGGTTAAACCCCTAGCTCCAGCAGCCCCAACCTTCATCAACTAAATGCTGCTACTGTCTCCCCCCAACCCTGTGACAATCAAAGCACTCCTGGAAATTTCCGCCCCGGGCCCGTGGGACCTGATGTTCTGTGCAAGGACACCCAGCTTGCTCCAGTCTGCTCTGGGCTCCTGCTTTACCAGCCCCGGGTGGGATCGGGGGATGGGGTGGGTCCTGGAGCAAAGGGTTGGAGTGAAGGAAGAAAGCTTTGGAACATCCCTGTGAAATCCATGTCATTATACCTCTAGATAGCAAGACAGTCTGGCCCTTTGCCCAAAGTGGGGGCTGAAGATTTTCAGGAGTTTTGGCTGTTGTCTCCCAGATTCTGGTAGGGCACAAGAAAAAAATAAAAAAGAGAGAAACCCAACCTCCCCGCCCCAAAAGCAAACCAACCTTCTGTTTTTGTCTTCTTACACCTCAGGCATTGCTCTTTGTGGCCAAAGCCAGCTGGGGGGTCACCAGGCCCAGGAGCCCTGGTGGGCCAGTTGGATCCCATCTGAATCTCAGTTCTGAGAGTGGCTTTGAAACACAGCCGCTGCCAGAAACGTCTGGGGATTGTGGCCAGCAGCCCCCAGGGTGGTTACTCCCAGAAGCTTCTGACACTGGGAAATCTAGTCCCCAGCCTCCTGGCGGGGTCTCAGATCTGCCAAGCCACCAGGCAAGGGCGCCCAGGCCAGTGGTGGTGAGGGCTGGAGGAAAGGTGTGAATGAGTTCTGGAATCCCCACGGCTGATGGGCGAGCCTTTTTGGAGTAAGGGGGAGCTCCTTCCTTTCCTCATCACAGCCGAGATGACAGCTGAGACCGTCACTCTCTCACTCACTCCTCTGATAAATAAAGCAATAATGATGCGGCAAAGCCCAGTCTGGCCCCTGCTGGGTCCCACACACTGTTCTACACACTGTAGGTGTATTAACCGCGACAACACCCCCGTGAGGTGTATGCTGTCATCAGCAGCTACCCCCATTTCACAGATGGGAAAACTAAGGCACAATGAGTTTAAGTAATTTTCCCACAACCATGCCATCCAATAAGTGGCTTCTGGACATGTGTTTCTAACCACCGCACCCGCTGTCCCTCTGCTGCAGCCCAGAGCCACACACAGCCCCCGGGGCGCTGCTCCTGCCCGGCTCTCTGCTCCCCTGCCACACAGAGCGGGGGACACACAGTTGGGCAGCGATGGCCCTGGATCAATGATCACAGCTGTCTTTGAGTTGAGCCCCCTGTTGGGATGTGGCCTCCATGCTGCCTCTCCCTACAGCCTGCCGGGGCACATTGCGGCTGGACCCCTGCCCTCTCTCCTGTTAAGCCAGGCTGGGCCCCAGGTCAAGAGGGTTTCAGGAGAGCCAGCACACCGACCGACTCCTCCCCATCACCTTGCTCCCCAGGCTGACCCCTTCCACTCCACTCTGGTCCTTCAGGCCTCTTGATCTCCCTTATGCCTGAGCCCACCCCTGGGCCCCCCTACCTGGAAGGGCCCTGGCACCCGCTCCTCTTTCCTCCTCTGGGCTCTGAGCCTCCACGACGCTCCGGGCCCTGGAACAACAGACCTCCTGGCCTAATTCCTGGCCCTGGATGGCTGCTGGTGCCTGAGCACCAATATTGGGTCTCTTATCAAGATGAGTAGCTATTTAATTTCATCCCAACTTGTGACGGCTTATTCTAGAACAGGGGCAAAATAAACAAAAGAAAAAGAGATAGAAAAACCAGCCCCAGGAGGGTTTTCATTTGGAATCGGATAGGTCCCTGTTTGTTTGCACCTGAAATTCTGGAGTTAAAGGACTTCCAGACCTCGCCGGGGGACGCTGAGCCTTCCCTTCCTGCTCGGGGTGGGGGCAGGACCCTCCCAGAGCCCGCTCAGGAGAGCTGGGTGTCGCGCAGATGGTCCGTCCGCGCTGCTCCCAGACGCGGCGCTCGGTGCTTGGTGCGCTGCTGCCCGGGAGCTGGAGCGCCCGCCGGCCCTTTGTCATCCGCTACCCCATGTGCGTTCTCCAGCGGGCACAGCAGGGACCCTGCCACGAGGGCCTCTGCCCGAGCGGGGATTACAGGCCGGGCGGCTTGCAGCAGATGGTAGCGCTTAGAGCTAAGCTGCATGCGGGGGCTTTGAACATCTTGAAAAGATTTCTTTAGAAGTTAAACTTGGCTTGGGAGTGACAATATGGTTCAGTCTGTGGCTTTGAAAAGGCCTCAGGGTGGGGTGGGGGTGGCTGTTTCATGTTCCCCTGCCCGGGCTCGGCTCTTGTTCGCGGAACCCTGTCTCCACGTTCTCTTGCGGCCGCAGGGCTCCCCAATATTGTCTCCATTGTTTGGGAGTCTCACGTGTACGGTTGCCTGTATTGCCCGAGAGGCCACACTGCCTGCCCTGGGCCATCCACCCCTTAGGGAGCACTCACACGTCCAGGGCCAGCCGGACAGACTCACGTCCCGGGGCGCCCACGAGGCAGGGGCAGGCGTCTGCCGACCGGGGCTGTGTTTTGCTGTTTCCTACTTCAGCCCATCCAGGGCTTGCCCAGCATCAAACAGGGCTTTGGGTCCCAAACCTTTTGGCACCAGCCAGGACCAATTTGCAGCTTCTTGAATCCTGGGCTCATGGCTAATTGCACCGGAATAATACCCTCCAAATCCCCATCCTCGGCTTGTCCTATTTAACGAATCCTTTGAGGGACCAAGAGTTGGCTAATCTCTGTGCTCACATAAACCCTCCCCTTCCCACCCCACAGTTTTCTGTCCTCAATGTGAGTGCTCTAAACTCTTTTCGGAAGCCCGACCTTCTCCCGAGAGCACCCAGGAGCATCTTCTGTGGGGAGAGGGACTAGAATTGGCAGATCAGAGGCACGATCCCAGCCAGGCTGGCACAGCGGCTCTCGTAGCTTCGGCAGCCAGAAACAGGCTCCATTGACCATTCATGAGATGTCAGGTGGGCTACAGATGAGGAACATGGCGTTATTGATTTTTACTAGCCTGCTAAAATGGAAAGGAAAAAAGCCCTCCTTAAAGCTCTGGGGTTAGCTTTGTTTCCTAAATGATGAGTCCAGGGCTCCTAGTTGGTCAAAGGCAAATATAAAATATCCAGAGCGAGTTGGAGATATAATAAAATGAAATCTTCTTACAGCCATTAACTTCAGAGAGGAGGGATCCGGCTCAGCCTTGGGGCCTCCCGGGGAGGTGAGGAGGAGAGACTCACAGAGGAGGGAGGACGAAGCAAGGAAAGGAACAAAACCTGCAGCTCCTCTTCCCTCGGCAGCCCCTTCGATAAGATCACATCAGATGTGGATATAAAGAAATGAATCGAACCGCTGTAAATTGACACCGGTTCCCTGGCTAAGCAGTGGCGAGGACTGGAATCAGGAGCCGATGGGCCCCATCAAATGCGCTGACTTGGAAAATGGGGAAAGTTTGGGGTCAGAGGGATGTGCTCCCAGGGGACGAAGCTGCAGGGACGGAGAGGCCAGATCGCCTGCACCCCATGACTTATTTGGAGCTTGTTTTCTTTGTTGTGCATCTTTTGAGGATCTCCTCCTTCCCACAGTGGGGGCTCCCCCTTCCTGGTGCACCAAGGACACACTCCCGTCTGCCGAGAGAGCACACTGGCATTCAGCTTGCCTGGATCGGTGTGGTTCTCAGCACCACGCAGCTGTGTGTGCTCTTGTCAAGCTCGCCTTCCTCCAAATCTTCGCACCTAGCAAAGCCTCTCAGAGAAACTCCGTGAGTCACGAAAGGTGTGCTCATGAGGTGGCCTCAGAGCGAGGCCTGCTTGTGACTGCATCACTAGACCCCCTGCTGTGCGCATAGGGGCATGCGTGTTCTGTGTCCCGGTGTGTGCATACGTGCATACACGTCGGTGTGTGTTCTAGGGGTGCCCGTGCGTGCCTGCATATGTGCGTGTGTGGGAGAGTCTGTATCTGCCTGTCAGCTTGAGGTGGGTGCAGCGGGGCTGCGCCGACTTCCTTCTGAGGCTGCACAGTGGCACTGCAGACTGTAGAAAATATATTGATTGATTGATTGACCTTTTGGAAATTAAAAGAGCAAGAGCTGGGAGCGAGGCCAGGATCCTGACGCGATGGATCGACCAGCGAGATATCTATTCCGGCGCTGGACATGCCGCACTGGGCACTAGGGGATTCACAGACACAAACCATATCCTCCCTGCCCCCTGGAATACACAAGCGTGCGTCTGTGGCCAGTTTCCACTCTGTCCTGGGACCGGAGGCCACATCCACAACTTCAAGAGTAGGACAGCCCCTCTGGGAAGCAGAGCCTCTGGGAGTTGGACAGACTCGTGCTGGGTCCCACTGGAGTCCTGAATTCCAGCCGGCGGCAGTAGACCAGCTGGGCAGCCCTGGCTCTCCTTCCAGACCACGTGGGCTGCACTCAAGTGGCTAGCGGGACCAGTGGAAGTCTGATGTTCCCTCCTGCAGGAGTTTTCCTCTATCAGATGGGCAGGGACGATCATGCCAAGAGCCAGGAAGCTCAGCAAAAATGCGTTGGCAACACTTTCAATCCATCCTGGGGACTGCGGAAGATGCAGAATAAAGCCTGCCTTCTTAGAGTTATTATACAACAGTTAGCTCTCTTGAGCAATAACCAAAATTCCAGTTGCTGGATGGAGGTTCTATGCCACCCTCTCTCTTTATTCTGAGCAGCATGAGGGATAGGAGGATTATTATCATTCATAGTGTCCATGTGAGGACGCTAAAGCTCAGAAGGCGTGTGACTTACTTGCAAGGACACCACAGAGTGAGAGCGCCGGGATTTGCGTGAATACGCCAACTGCAGCCGTGCAAGATTAGAACTAATTCCACCGGCGTTGTGGTCGCTTCTATGGTTCCTGCTGACCGCTAAAAGCACTCGCTATTTTGGCGTTAATGTAGACAAAGGATGTCCAGCCCCTTTCTCAAGCCAAGGTTGGGTGGTTGGACTGAGGCGTTTCTCGTTTCATTAAGGGTTGGGCAGCCTCTTGGCAAGCCTCGTCACCGAGAGGAGCTGGAATGAAGTCTGTGCTGTAACACTCAGGCAGAGCGGAGTTACTGGAGCCTTGTAGTTTGGGGAACTATTCCTTCCCCACCCCAGGAAAGAAAAACAACTTTGCAATGATTTTTTTTCCCATTTCAGATAAAAAATGAATTAAGACTCTGGGCGCCTGGGTGGCACAGCGTTAGCGTCTGCCTTCAGCTAAAGGCGTGTCCGGTGTGTTAGCGGATCGAGCCCCACATCAGGCTCCTCCGCTATGAGCCTGCTTCTTCCTCTCCCACTCCCCCTGCTTGTGTTCCCTCTCTCGCTGGCTGTCTCTATCTCATAAATAAATCTAAAAATCTTTTAAAAAAATGAATTAAGACTCTCATTGCCTGTCACTTAGGCCTTTTGGCCATTTCAAGGTGATGGCCGGATTCCTTTCTTTGGTGATGAACTGTGTTCTTGGCGAGTGGTTCAGACATCATGCTGCTCGGTCAGAAAGACACAAACAGTGTGGTGCGTGCGGTCTCTAGATTGGCACACCCTGCAATGGTAGCATTGAAGAAGCATCACATCAAGATCTGGTTTGATGTTGAGCGGGCTGTTCGTGGCAAAGTCTTCAGGACCGATGGCATTTGGTACATGAAATAGACCAAAGGGAGAGGTCAGTTGTCTTCTAGTAAGCTGGGGAGGGAGTTTCATTCAGACTCCATTTTGAGAAATAACTATGGAGGTGCTAAAATTTCCAGAGCAACCTCTCACTGCACTCCCCCTTCGATCTACCACACCCTTTGCCCCCTTTAATTAGGTTGATTGGTTTGTCCCTGACTGTAACCAAGGTAATCAGGGCCTACTTGAAAGAATACTTCTTGGTTCTTGTCTCCAGTGAGGGCATGGGCGCCGGGCAAGGGTTTAACTTCGGAGGGACCCCAGTGACCAAGGAGCAGAAGCTCCGTTCTCGGCGCAGCCCGGCTGAGCAGCTGAAGGCCGGAGTGCCATTGGGAGACAGAGGAAAGCCCGGCACCGTGGATAGATTTTTCTCAGTTTAGTGAATACTTCAAATTACAGGCGTTAGTTCGGGCTTTGTCTAGCAATTGGAGCCCCAGCAATTGGTTTCTGTTCATTGATTTACATGAATGCATATTGCACACCACGGCTTCTCGGGACACATAATTCGTGTCACGGGGTTGCTTTGTTTTGCGGAACTCTTTAGGGAATGTGGGAGAATGGAAATATCACCCGGAGGAGTGCTCTCCTTTTCCTGCCACGAGTCTGATGGGTGGGGTGGGGACACATCCAGATTCTCGTGGGTCACGGGCTGGCTGGAGGCAGGCACCTCATGCGTTTTCCTGTGCTGGCCTCACCCCCACCCAGATGCCGAGTCCGGAGCAGGCCTTCTCCAGCTCTGCGGTATTGACATTTTGGACTAGATCCTTCTCTGTTTGGGGGCTTTCCTGTGCCTGGGTAGGGTGTAGAGCATCACGTCTGGTCTTCACCCCTAGGCGCCAGTAACAACCCTTTGCCCAGTTTCAACACCCGAAAATGTCTCCAGATATTGCCAGAATGTCCCCACAGAGTGTAAAATCACGCTGGTGGCGAGCCTGGCTCAGGAGTACCCAGAGACTCAAGCAGACCCAGACTAGCTACAAGCCCAGGTGTCATCCCTGGGATTTAGGGAGTCCTGGGGAAGGACGCTAAGGTGTGTGGGGAGGTGTGAGGGCAGAGGGTGACGCGCAGCAAGAGCCCCTGCTGGAAAGAAAAATAAAAACTATACATCAATTAAAAATATATTAATTAAATAAGTCCATCCTTTTATAAGCCACACAGTGGCGAACACTCCACTGACCCTTGTCTAATTTACTTTTCATGCAAGACCCCGTCAGGAGGTCCTCTGTCACTATTTACAGATGAGAACAGCGAGACAAAGAGCAGTACTTTGCCCAGGGCCAAAAGCTAACGGGATGCCAACGAGGAGTTGAACCCAGGAGCGACTTGGCGCCTTCTTTCTCGATGACACAGATGGTTATGGAGCCTGGAAGTCGGCTCCCACACGGGGCTCCCGCTGGCTCCTCGATCCTTTGCTGCATTGGCCGTAGCTGTGCCACCGGCTGGGGCTGCTGCCAACCGCTTCGCATAGAGAAAAAAGCAAAGAATGACTCTGTAGTGGCTCCCGACAGAGAGTGTGCCCTCGGTTCAGCGGATACCGAGACCCCCTCTCCCGGGTCACAGGGTGGGGAATCCTGGGAGCACTGCTTGGCAATGATCCCTGCCAGTCCCCAGTTCCTTTCTTCTAGGCTTCCAGGGTGCCCTTGGAGAAGCAGCGTGTGGCTTCCTCAAAGCTGCCCCCCAGTGTCCTCCATTTACCCTCCCCACTGGGGAATCTTGTTTACTAAACAAAACATCTGCACAAGGAGGCCTGGCCTCTGGGGAGAACACTTAGGTGGAAGGGCAAAGGTCAAGCAGGGGTCAAAGGGCTGAGAGCCCTGGGGAAAAACCAGGAGATTAAACATCCTCCTTTTCAAATCTGGAGGTTTGGATAATTAGGTGGTCCCGAACAGAGGGAGCGCTTTAGGTCGTTCACGGGCAGTGGCCATTCGGGTCCTGCCCCTGGTTCTTCTTGCTCAGATCCTTATTGGCAGCACCCAGGCCAGAGCCCGACCAGCCTGCTGGCCGGTCAGTTTGCCTGAGGGTGACCTGAGGGTGGCCGCGCGCCACTGTCCCCATAGTCTTCTCCACACTGTTCTGGAGGAAGTTTCCCTCCCACGTGAGAGCTGCACGCCCTCCCGGAGGCTGGACAGCCCTGGGCCAGAGAGAGGGACGAGGCTGTCCCACGGTGGGGGAGTCCACACGCCTCCAGGAGGGCATTGGCTCTCTGGAGCCTGGTGTGGTGGGAGGCAGCCAAGGGGCTCACGTGAGGGCGACCTGCTCCCACCTTTGAGCCAAAACATCCTCAACTCTCGGCCTCAGAGTGACGGTTCAGGGCATGGCTGTGGGAAATGGGGATTTGGACCTTGGAGTCTAATTCCTCTGTTAGACGCCCCTCCCTTGGGTGAGCACGGGGCGGGGGGGCATGAGCAACGGCCAGGACCGTCAGCACAGACACTCACTTGCCCTCACGGTGGTCCCACCCAGTTATGATGCCATTTCACAGATGAGACAGAGGCTCCTAGTGACACACTGGCTTGGGGCTGGGATTCAGTCCAGGGGCTCCTGGCTGCACAGTTGTCTCTCGGGTGGCGGGGAGAGTGGGGAGAGAGCATCTGACCAGGCATCCTCTCCACCCTGGGAACAAGGAACCCTGCGGTGGGGACAAAGGCAAGGGGGTACGCAGGGCGGAGGGCCCGGGGGCACCAGCGGGCTGGCCTGGCGCCTGCAGGTCTCGGGAGCCAGGCAGGGAAGCTGCTCCGGGACCCAGGGCCAGCTCGTCGCATCAGCTGCCATGAGAGAAGCCCTCAGGCCGCAGCAAACTCACCTGGGATGGGGGACAGAGGGGCCAGAGCCAGGGCTTCGGGGACATCAAGCTCCCTCGGAGACACTCTCCTCCACGGCAGGGTGGCTCCTTCCTCGAGGTGGAGCTGAGGGCGAGGGACGGGCCAGGCGGGGTGGGGTTCTGAGGGCATCCTGAGCCAGCGACTAAAGTGCCCTGGGAACGAGCGTAGAGAGCAGGCTCCCACGTTCTTCTGCTTCCTAAAGTCAATCCTAGAGAGCTCTGCCTGCGCGGGCGATGGTCCTGCTGTGAAGCACGCTCAAGGAATCAAGTTTTCTAAAATTTATAAATCATTATTCTGGCCTTCTCCACACCCTTCAAAATCATTTGCCTACTGAAATATTTAGTGTCTGTGTGTACACCGTCGGCGAGAGAGGAGGTACGGGGGGCAGTGTGTCCGGCACCCACCTCTGCTCTTTCTACAGATGGCTGTCACTGTACTGTGCTGCCTGCTGGGGCCCCCAAGTGAGGGTCTGGGGAGAGCAGTGGTGAGTGGAGGGTAAGCTGGCCTGTCAGTCCTTTCCCGGTGAGACTTTGGGCTGGTTCCTCTGCCTTCCCAGGGCTGGAAGCTCTGGCACCTTCAAATTTTCCATCCCCTCCTCTCCTCCCCTCTACACATACACCCTAACGCACGAAAGGGCAGACCAGAGCAGCCCGGCCGGAGTCCCAGGCGAGCCTGATTGATTTGCAGTTGTTGGTCTGTTTAATGTCCCTTCTCCCCAGCGCCCATCTCCACAGCAGAGGCTGCATTACCTCATGCAGGCTGGCTGCTGGCTGCTGACACCCGCGCCCAGAGGATGCTTGGGAGGTTACAGGTGCAACAAGCAAATGAAAATCCATAGTTTTAAACCTTTGTGAATTGAGAATGTAAACCTGGAAAATGGATCTGAGATTACTATGGACAATTGGTTTGATCAGCCCATCCATCCTCCAGGCGCTTGGCTGAGGGCACTCCCATTACAGCCACTCCTGAGAATGGAGACCCCCCGTCCACCCCCAGCCATCCTTCCCTCCCCACCTCCCAGAGCAGGGAAACAATGCAGGCATGAGAAGGGGACCCCAGACAGCCCGTGAGGGGCCGGGCCGGCCCCGTGCTTACGCGAGGAGGCAGGTGCTGGCCAGAAGGAAGGGGGTGTTGGGTGTGCAGGAAGGATTCGGGCCTCGTGGGCTGGGCTAGGGCTTTGACCAACAAGCGGCCGTGGCTACGAGCGAGCTGTATCCCAGACCTCCGGCCGCGGGGCCCAGACCAAGCACCTCCAACTCTGGTAGGAAGACAGACAACACCCCAACCAAGGGCTTGCCCTCGATTCTGTAACCATGTTAGGGAGGGGAGTCTGGCCCCTGACGTCCTGACTGTCCTCGGATCTGTCATCGTGGAGACACGCGCTGACCCCTCAGGGTCTGTCACACTGTCCCCTTCTGCCATCCCTATGAGTCACTCACCTCCTGACCATTCTGTGTCCGTTGCCCCTGTCCCCTCTGCCATCCCTATGGTCACTCACCTTTCCTGACCATTCTGTGTCACGTTGCCCCTGCCCCAGCCCTGCGTTCCCCACCCCTGCGGCCCAAGCCTCTCTCTGCATGTGGGTCACACTCAGAGGTGTGTTACTGTTTGTGGTGCCAACACCTGTCTCCAGACTAGGATATGGCGCGAGGACGCGGATCTCCCAACCCCTCCCCAGCACCTGGAAAGCGCTTGGAGCTGTAGTAGATGAATAATAAATACTTGACAAGAGAATGAACGGCGATCTCGAGGTGTGAGCTTCTTTCTCCTGTCCCCCTCCAAGAAGGGCAGGGTCCCCCTTTCTATTGCTCCCTGTCATAGCTGACTGAGGCTCAAGACCCTCCTTCTTGGCTGCCTGGTGAGCTGTGCTTCTCCAGCTCAGCTCTGCCTCCTTCTCCTGCCCGGCCTGCGCCACAGTTCACTGCTGTGCCCCCACCGTTGCCTTCTCCCTTCTCCTGCAGGCCCAGGGCTGCTAATTAAATAAAGACACTTGACACCTGTTCCCATGGCCCTATCCTTCAGCAAGCTCCCGAACATCCTCCCACAACTGCCGTTGAGACGGGGTTCCCTAAAGATCAGTAAGGACTCCCTCAGAACTTTAACAGCGTGGCCCCTTCTCATCCCCCAAGAACATGGGAACAAGGGGACCAGGTCAAGCCTTTCATGATTGGAAACATACAATCTCACGCATGATTGATGAGAGCAAGAAATAAACAGCTCTGAAATAGAAGGAAAGAAATCAATAAACATTAGTTTCCTTCCTCTTCCCCTTTGTTTCTCCCTGCATTTGTGAATCGGCGTGGGGCAGGTCAGGATGAGACGGTCATACTGCAGTAACACACAGGGGTTATTTCTGACAATACTGCTAATGAGGAGTATTTCTCCTTCATGCTGCATGTGGCCCATGGCTGGGGAGCTTTTGCTACTTTTCTCTATGATGCAGGCTGATGGAAGAGTTGCCTGTTTAACATTGCCTGTTGTAGACAAAATGATGGACATTCTCTTCCATCTCCTACCTGGGAGTGACGGCTCAATACCCGCTCACTTTCCTTGGCCCAACAGAGTCAATCACTGGTCACTTACCTTCCTATGGAACAAGAGGGCAATCCTGCCTCCCGTGTGCGTGCACATATGTGAGAGAGAAGAGAAAGGCGAGGAACAGGGGGCACAGAAATACTTGCTAGATAGCACAATGACTCCCACAGATGACAGGTCTTGCTTCTTCTTGAAAGAGCAGATTCACCTGACCTCTGTCATCACTGGAAATGGGTGAAGCCCTTGGGAGCCTCTGTCCGGTCATGAGGCCAGACCTGTTGGGAGACGCAGCTAATCCTCCAATGACATTGGGTTGGGCTCCTGGGCACCGACCGCCTCGGAAGGGAGCCCGGTTCTTTGACAGCTGCCCTGTCAGCTCCAGGAGAGCAACCCACGGGGCCCTTTGGACGGCACCTGGATTGTTCGTGTTGGATGGAGAATGTGCGGCAGAGCCTCCGCCCCCGCCCCGCCCCTGCCCTCTCACCTTCCGCCCAGAGCCCGAGAGGTGCTGCTGCATTGCCGAGCAAAGGGGGCAGGAGGCCAAGGCTGCAGACCTCGCGCCTGCTTCCTCTGACTCCCAGGCCGCGGAGGACTGGCGCTGCTCACGCTGTCACAGAGCCGGCTTCCAAGGCTCAGGCCACGGTGAAGGCAGACAAGCGCACTGAGTGTCAGACTTGGCTTTGGGCTTTACCTCTCTTTCTCGTTGCTAAAAAAGAAATGGCTGGCTCAGTACCTCATTTCAGCAACACCTGATCAATAGATGAAACTCGGATTTTCGACTGGTTTTTATTGAGGTTTTATTGAGATATAACGGATACATCCATTGTGTTAGTTTAAGGCACACAGCATAGAAGATCTGATGAATTGCAAAATGATTACCACAGTGAGCTTAGCTGACATATCTCACCTAACATGCACATTTTCTGCTTTCTGTCTCTATGGATTTCTCTAATTTGTGGCATTTCATAGAAGCAGAATCGATAGCGATCTGTGGTCCTTTGTGGCTGATGTCTTCCATGTAGCCTGATGTTTTCAAGGCTCATCCTCATTGTCACATGAGTCAGTGCCACAATTCTTTTATTGATGCAAAATACTCCATTGTGCGTGGAGATAGGCCATTTTAAATTAGTTCAACATTTTGAATATGTGACTTGAGAGCCAAAGATTTGTCTGCTTCGGTGAAGAAAAAGCCTACAGATATTTTTAAAATTTAATTAAGCTTTTTATTTTTATTTGGGAAGTAACTGGAGATGAAACCTACAGATTTTTTTTTTTTTTTAAGTATCTCCATGCTCAACACTGGAGCTAGACTCATGACCCCAAGGTCAAGAGTCACATGCTTTACCAACTGAGCCATGGGCTCCCTGAAATCTGTAGATATTTTGTTATTGCCTGAGTTCTCCAGTGGTAGGCTGCCTGAAAGGATTATAGCTGAAGGGAATCATGTTAAATTTTTAAAAGGGTTTGGATCAGTTTTATTGATATGATCAGGGGATAAGATTATGTGAAGGAAGCACAGATTTTGTTGAATGCTGGAGTTCTATAAATACATCTTAATGTTGTTTTATTTATTTGGAGAGGAAAGTAGGAAAAATACATTTGATTATTCTGCTAGTAGAAATTTTCCTAGGATCCCACGGTTGAGCGCAGCGTAACTCCACCAGCCCCCAGGGGATGAGACTCATACCCTTGTGTGGAAGGGCCGGAACTTCAGGGCTGCCAGACCATAAACCTGAAGCTATCAAGTGAGGGTAGGCCCACAGGCTCCACACGGACGCTACTGCTCCCGCTGTCCTGGCTGGCATCGCTAGCTGATGCCAAAGCCCTCCGGCCACATAGTAGGTCTGTGCCCATCAAAGCTGCATGTAATAACCGTGTTCTCAGGCCAGCGCAGAGCCGGGAGATGAGAGCCTCGGGGCCGTGAAGCTGCTGCTAATGAACTTCTGCTAAGTAAGTACTTGGTAGCGGTGCAACAGTGGTCCCGATCCTACAGCCTTTACATTAGCTGCATGCCTGTACCATGTGCATATGAGCACTGCGTGGCAGGCACAGTGACCCACCCCACTCTTTAACACTGGGCTCAGCCACGTGGTCTGCTTTGGCCAATGGGGTGTCAGCAGACATCGGAGCAAGCCCATGAACCCAGGACCTGGATGGCCCAGCCGCGATCAGCCGACAGCAGCCAGCTGACGTGTGAGCCATCCGTGGTCAGCAGAGCCCCACAGCTGCCCGTAGCTGGCCAGGTGTCGGGATGTGAGCCGGTATTACTGTTGCATGTTGCTGAGGCCTTGTGGTTGTTTGTTACTGGCACAGGGAGGTGATGGACTAAACTTCACAGCAAGACCTTCAAAATCATTCTGAAAATCACTGATCAATATGACAATTAGTAAATGCCCAACACCACCTTCTTTTTGCCTCATGCATCATCCCTGGGTTTCCGATTTTCTCCAGACCTCACCTAACATTCTAGCTCCTCACATGTACCCTCCCCGGATGGGTTCCTGCTCTTACCTCCTGTATTTATACACCAGTGGTTAATTATACTAATTGTCTCTCATTCCTTCAAACATACAGTGTGAACAAGAGAGCAAAAAAATAAAGACGACAGAACTTTGGTGAATTGACTGTTCAGCTGCAAGGGTGAGATATAGAATGAATGAATGAACTAGAAAATGGAAAGCATTGATTGCTTTACATTTTCATCCCTCCACGTTCATCATAGAATGCCTCACATCGTGGCAGGACCATTATTAGCCTGTCTTAACTACACCTGGAGAACTTTCCAGTGATTGCTTTCATTAAAGGGTATTAATATGAGCTGCACAAGCTGGAGAGGGCATAGAGAAGATAGAGGAGGAGAGGAGAACGTGGCTTCCTGCCACGGCCAGTCAGGGTTCAACTGGCTTTTTCTTTTTTTTTTTTTTTTTTTTTCAAAAGAAGTCGTAAATACTGGGGATCCGCACTCAAATACCAAATGTCACTAAGCCGTGATGGCTGCCTCAAATGAGATCAGCTGTTCCTAGGGAACCTTGCCCTGTGTTCAGAAAAGGAAGACAGAAATAAGAAGCTGAATGCAATAAACAGAAAATTCAAGACAGGCAAGGAAGTGATCGTGATACGGGTGTGAGAAAGGAGAACTGTCCAGCCTGCCCTCCAGCCTTTGATTCTGAAAAAGAGGTGCATAGATAGACTCTTTTTGTGATCACATCAGCCTCATTCTGTCTCCTGAGACGTCTCGCCTGGTCACGGCTGGTGGGAATCCATTCCAATCAGGAAATTGAGAATTGGGGCTCAGAAGTGTGTTAGTCCCAATGCTGGGCACCTGGGGTGTGCTAGCAGCTGGGGTTGCTGGTCTGTCCGATCCAGGCAGGGGAGCAGAGACAGCTGGGTGGGGGTGGGGATGAGGGAGTGTGAGGCAGAGGCGCCCAGGGGCACGGTGCTGGAAGGCTCTGCCCGGGTTCTTGTTTTCTGAGGCTAGTCTCTCAAGGAAGGGCCACTTCCACCCTTGGGTACCCAAAGGGTACCCTGTATTCTTTTAACTACCCTCGCCCAGGCCCAGGCATTTGAGGTGTTTCCTATCACACCTAAAGGAGCCGTTACTAAGACAAACAATGAAAGTCCAAGAATGGGACTAGGAAGCAATCACAGCCCAGTTCTCTGTTTCACTCTCTCCCTAGGCTCCTTTTCATTTTGTCTCCAGCTCCAATTTGTGGAGATCCCTCTCTCCCGGTGTTAATTCGTCTTGAGTTCTCTGTTATGCTGGGAGGCCCCAGGTCAGGTGACTAGTACAGATGACCGGTCGCGCAGGAGCCCCAGGTCAGGTGACTAGTAAAGATCCTCTGGTGTACCCAGGTGGCTCCACTCTGCAGAACTACCCAGTGGCCTCGCCACCATGCCCCTGGCTCTATCAAAGGCCATGAGGGATTCGGCCTGACTTGGTGGAGAAGAGCAGTGTAGCGTCTGGATTGTCTGTCCCCCTCCCATGCCCCGTCAGTAAGTTACCCTGATACAACCGTAAATGGCATGGAGTGGCTTTGCTTTGTTTTCAGTCTCAAAGTACCTTCTTGGTGTGAAGGACACTGTACTGCCCTCCCCCGCCTTGCAACAGTTGAGACAGTTGACTTGGCAGGGAACATGGCGTTGCTGAGGCGAATGCAGGCCCACTTGGGCGAGGTTGGCGTGTAGAATGTTCTGCGTTGTTAGCTGAACACTGGCTAGTGGGAACGAGGACAGAGTTGGACCAGGTAGAGCCGCATTTTGAGCAAGGCTACACTGCCGCAGGCCAACTGAGCCACTTCAGGGCCTGCGCAGTGGGGTTCCAGCCTTACGGTAGCGATGCGGCGGATGTAAGTCAAGGGCAATCAGGGCAGTCAGAGGCAGAGCAACAGGTGATGCCTCTCCTCTGTCTTGCCCCGGAGAAAGCAGGGGGAGCCAGTGCAGCAAAGACAAAGGAGCGAAGATGGGGCGATGACATTCTGACTGGGTGGCCACGAAAGAGTAGGTGGGCAGGAGTATCTGAATTAGTGCAATTCAAGTTAATAAAGCTAGGTTTTATTGACAATAAAAAATTTTATTCTTCAGCTGTTCACTGCATCATCGAGGAGCTCCAGCCTCATGACCCAGTTTGAAAACCAGTGGCAGGGACTTAAAGAAACACAAAAGTCGAATCAGCAGCCACCCAGGGCGCGGTTCAGCAGCCTCCCAGTGGGGCAATCGGAGAAAGCTTGAGAGCGCTCACTGAACACGGGCCAGCGTATTTTCCATAGATTTCTCTGAGGCCTTCTCTGAGTGGTTTTTTTCCAAACCTCCGTCAACACACACTGAAACCCATAGAAATCCATCTTTGTTGGAACTAGCCTTTTGATTCTGTGAGGATAGTCGGGGAGCCCTGCCAGTGGGCCCTAATTATCACCCGACCATCAAACCTCCCTCCTCGGGGTTCAGACATTCTTTCTTCTCTGAATCCCGTCAAGCAGCAGAACCGCGGCCTAGAGGAACACTGGACACCCATTTGTATAATAGCTAACTCTAAATTCTGTAGAAATGGAAAACAGTCTCTAGGCATCAGGCAATAGAAGAAATTCAGAATCATTTGGGGAGGACTTGCAGTCTTTCACCTGATTCTTTGTAAGTCTCCAACATTTTCTCCCTTGGATTTTAAAAACCAAAGATGCCTTCTCCTCCAGAAAGGTTTTCCTGGGTGGAGGAGAAGCAGCACCTCCAGAATAGACTACTCAGAAGATGATGCCATCAGTCCAGGGCCCAGGTCCTGGCCTGGGGGTGATGACAGCGAGGGGTGCAGTGTGAACCACACGTAGCATCGTTCCCTTTACACAAAAGGTGAGCAGAAAAGTCCAGCTTGGGGAAGATGGCATGAGGGGATGGGCTGGAAGAGAAAGCATAACTGGGCACAGGGGAGGAAGTTATGTCCCCAATGCAGCATCCTGAGAAACAGGGCTGAACGCCTGAGGTCTCACTCATCCTGTTTTGCTGGGGTAGGGGAGGGGGAGAGGGAGAGGGTCAAGTGGTGAGTAGCTGTGGGGCTATCCAGGGTGATGGGAGGTTCTCCGCAGAGTTGAAACCACCCTGCTCCAAAGGAGAACAGCCCCAAAGGGTCTCAGGGCCCTTTGGCTCTGGTGCCTGGGTCCTGGAGATTTGGAGCTCCTCGCTCCTCAGAGAGAGCGTGAAGCCTGGAACCAGCAGCATCAGCCTTGCGTGGGAGCTTGAGACCAACACAGAGGCCTTATTGGATTCCACACCCCTTCCGCGAGATCTGCTGACCAGAGTCTGCATTTCAGCGAGACCTGGGTGACTCACGTGCACACTCACTGCAGGTGTCTGCGAGAAATCAACTGAAGAAACCTTGACTTTCTTGGCAATAAAAGTCCTCTGGATTTTAACCACGGGTGTCTGTCCCGGGCGTGCAGGTGCACTGAGAAAGGGTACCGTTCTGTAGGAGTAAATGACCCAAGGATCAGATGATGTTCCCAATGCGAGGACAGGAAGTTTTACAGATAGTTTTACCCCTCACAGCATGCATAGCATGCACGGCAGTAATCCATAATGCATTAGGGACCCACAGATCATCTGGTGTGCCTTCCACCTGCCCCCACCCAAAAGCCACTCTGGTTCCCAAAGCTAGCCCAGCCCACAGCCCACAGACTCCTATCAATAAAGTGTTCCTTAGGCTTTCATGCACCACTACTCTTCTCCTATTTTGTCTTCCAATCATGGTGATTGCATTTTGCCTTCCAATGCAGGTGTTTCTTACTTCTAATAGAATAAGGAAATGGAAGGGAGGGAGTGAAAAGAAAAGAAGGTAGCCCAGACTGATGACACATCGTATGTCACCATTTGAACCACATTGTGGATCAGGTATGGTGAAGCCACATGCAGAGCGAGCAAGAGACACTGGAAAAGTTCTACAGTTTGTTCTTCCCAGCTCCCCAGGAGCACACAGCATACCATACAGGGGGCCACTCAGGGGAAGCCCCAATAGGTTGCAAGGCAGAGATGGGGGTGCTGGGCAGGAGCCTTTACTGTGGCTTCTGAGAGAAGTTATGGGTGAGGCAGGGTAAGCAGGCTCAGTATCGGCTAGTCTGAACAATTTCAAGGGTCCCCCAGCATGAGGGCTGTCACACTGGTGGTTTGGTGCCTGGCCCAGGATTGGAGAGAATGATTAAGAACAGGTGCCTGGTGGCCTGGGTAAGAGGCCCATGAGGGACGTGGGTAGGGCTGTGGATTTAACCGCTACTCATTTTTAAACTACATTGCAATCAGTCTCCGAATGAAGTACATTCCCATAGTATCTCCTCCAATCTGAGCAAATGAGTAGGTTCCCGTATGTCCTGCTTACCTCGTGTTGCAACACCCAAACACATCAAACTTAGTGGCATGAAACCTTACATGTATAATGTTCCCAGACTGGGGAACAGGAGGCTGGCTGCACCATGGCAATTGGGCTTTCATCTCTGGGGTGACTTAAGCTGACTACAAGAGCCAGGGCTGGAGGGCCCATCTACAAGGTGGCCGAGCTGGTCTGGCTCAGGGCCGAGCTTAGCTGGGACTAGGGAGCAGCGTGCTGATGGGTGGCCTTCCCAGCGTGCTGGTGTGCCAGTCCAACTTCTTGCGTGGAAGTCAAAGTTTCCAAGAATGAGTGTTCCTAGCAACCATGGTGGGCTCGTATGACCTTGTAATCTAGCCTCGGAGGTCACATAGCGTCCTTTCTGTCCCAGTGCTTTGGCCAAAGCAGTCACAGCCCCCTCCTCAGATCCCATGGGAGGGGACACAAACTCCAGCTCTTCAGGGAGGCATGTCAAAGAAAGACTTGGGACCATGATTTGAAGCCGCCACAACATTTATAGAAAACAGATGCCCAATACAATGGAATAGTACTTTCAGCCATCAGAGGATAGATACTTAAACGTTTACATCGGCACGTGGCTGGAACTGGAGGAGATATGCTGGGCGAAATAGGTCAATCAGAAAGACAATTGTCATATGGTTTCACTCATACATGGAATATAAGAAACAGCGCAGAGGATCATAGAAGTGAGGGGAGGGAAAACTGCATGGGGAAGAAATCAGAGAGGGAGCCAACCATGAGAACTCTGGACTCTGGAAAACAAACTGAGGGCTGCTGGAAGGGAGGTGGGTGGGGAGATGGAGATAGCTGGGGGATGGGCACGAAGGAGGGGCATGGGATGTGATGAGCACTGGGTGTTACACCCCACTGATAGGTATTGAACACTACATCTGAAACTAATAATGTACTATATGTTGGTTAATTGAATTAAGAATTAAAGAAAGAAAAGACAACGGATGCCCAAGAGGTCAGGTAACCTGCCCAAGGTCAGAGTTGTGCAGTGAGTCTAAGAACATCAGACTGAAGGCACTTCGGGTACCATGCCTTTCTGTGACCGCGTTGAAAAGGCCTGAGGGAAATTTTCGATTAAGAGAAGATGCCTATTCTGTTTTAGGCGACCAGCTTCCAGTTTCCCACTCCTGAACTCTCTCTCCTCCCAGTGTTCAGAATCTCCGGAGCAGTGAGAGGCCAGGGGACATCAGAGGATCGTGAACTTCTGCTATTACAATCTACTGGAAAGGCCTCTCCTGTTAACTTTAATTCCACACACTTGCATCGAGTGTCTACAAACAGGTACAGTGGCCGTGGTCAAGCTCCAGAACGCCAGTCAAGCGCCTGCTCAATCCCATCTCTCCTGCCCAGCCATGTAGAGAGTCCCATGCGCTATTTCAGCTGCAAAGGGGCCTCCGTTTCTCAACCGGGAGGCGGAGGGCTACGATCGTCTTGCAAGACCACAGGGAGGGCGACCTCTGCGTGAAGGACCTGAACAGGGGCTGGAGCGCGGGAGGCTCCGTGCCAGAGCTTTGCGGTCTGGGGTCTGCTTCGGCCCCGGGCAGCGGCCCAGCGGGGCTAGACGCGCACGGACCTCGAGCACGCAGTCACGCCCTCCACGGGCTGTGAGCCGGAACGCCCGAAACGTCAACCGCGGCGAGCAAAGCAGAGGGAGCTGGAAAATGGAATATTGACTAAATTGTAAAACTGCAAACCGCGTGTATTTGGGTTCCGGGGCTCTGCCTCGGCCTCAGTTGCAGACCTCGTCCCTTAGCCATGACTCCCGAGTGGGAGTTTTATAGTCCTATTTGGGCTTCAGAGATTGCTGAATGTAGTCCTTTATGAAAAGGGAGATTCCCTGACAAACCCACCTGAGCACCGGAGGCTTCTTGACTCCCTTTCAAGACCTCAGGACCCATCACACAGGTTGACGCTTACTTGGACTTAATTTACAGCCTGACAAGGTGCAGCTTTGCCTGGCCCCCATCCCTGAGGTTTGTGGCTCCCTATTCCCTGCCCAACTGCAAGCGAGCTTCCTGAGGAAGGGCGGTGGAACCCCACCCACTGTGCCTCAGCTGAGTTCCTGACTCTCATGGGGTTTTGGAGACCTTCAGGCAAATGTTCCATAGCGCGTCCTATGGCTGGAGGAGTTCACAGATAGAACACACCTGCCCTGGATACATGGCACATGGTCTCCATACCGTTCTGACAAGTTCTTGACTTGCTTTCTCTCCTGTTTCCACTGCCCACCACAGCGCTTGGCACATAATGATGATTTTTTTTTAAAGATTTTATTATTTATTTGACAAAGAGAGTGAGAGCGCACAAGCTGGGGGAGCAGGAGAGGGAGAAGCAGACTCCCCGCTGAGCAGAAAGCCCAATGCAGGGCTCAATCCCAGAACCCTGGGATCATGACCTGAGCAGAAAGCAGACATTTACCAACTGGGCCACCCGGGCGTCCCCATAATGAAGATTTCATCACGTTTTTTTGAGTGAATGAGGAAGGTGTGTGTGGTTGATGTCCCCACGTTGAAATTCATAACCCGAGGCCTAGATCTGTGAGAAGCTTAAGCTCGGTGGAAGCAGGTGATGGCCAAGAACCAGAAAGTGAGCCGGCTCTCTATCCCGCTGGAGACACTCAGATATCTGAGCCAAAAATGTAGGGGAACATCCATGTTCAGAATCAGATGCAGGAGGGTGTTTTTGGTTGCACATAACAGAAACTCTGGTTGACGTTGGTATAAATAATAAGTGAACATGTGAGGTCCCATAGCAAAAACGCCAGAGGTGGGTGGACTTCAGGAGTGGTTGATCCAGCAGCTCAGTTGGACCCAGGGTCCTGTCATCAGGCACCCTGATTCCTTTTCTCCTCTTTCTCTGTGCCTGGGGGGTTGATGCCTCTAGAAGCTGGCTTCTCACATAGTAGCCAGCAGCTCCTGAGGCAATCCATCTTTGTTGGGGTCAACCACTGGCTGTCTACAGCTGTCAACAAGAGGTCTGGGGTTTGGGCTGATGGGACCACCTGGCCCAACCCCCTGGCTGCAGTAATGTCAGCCACTGGATGGATGGCGGCATTAACGAAACCAGTCATTGTTGCAAGGGGAAGGGCTGCCGGGTGGGCTTAATCCCCACTGAACCCCGAGGTTGCTACGCGGTGATGGTGCTGGGCCTGGACGCTGGGGAGGTGAGCAACACCCAGCGAGGGGAGCGGCAATGGGCAGTCCTCCTGAGGCTGCTTCCCAGCATCATTGCATATAGCCTTGAACGGGCAGATCGGGCTGTATTGATTATGCTTCCTATACTAAAAATTCTATTTTCATTTTCTACAGCCCCACTCTATTCTTGCTAGTTGATTCAGTATACCTGTGCCCCTATAATATGCTAGCCCTATGGAGGAGAGGGGTCTCAAGATGCCTGAACAGGGGCACTGCATTGTGCAAGGGAGCCATCTTCCTCAGAAGAGCTTGGGGAGTAGACATCTCTCCTTCTCATTTTACATATGAGAAAATGGCGATTTGGGTCCTTAAGTGGGCAGCTGAGATTAGACGCCAAGTCTGCCTCATTCGAATCAAGGCCTCCTACTGCAGAACCCTGTTTATCTCTCTCACGTTGTAGAGCCGCTGAACTCAGCGGGGCCGGGCCGCCCAACGTTTGGCCACGACACACAGCGGAAGGAGGAAAGTGCTCAGGGTTATCACCCGACAAGAAGCAGCGATTCCTTTTGAGAGGATGGTGGACACAGAGGCAAAATATCAAGTTTGGGAGAGCTGCAGGGGCCAGGCTGGTGGTCCTAGACAAGATGAAAGTGTGCTGTTCCTTAATACTTTCTCCTGGCTCCACCTGTGCCATTAACCAAAGCGCTCCCAGGAACGCCTCCTCCCACCCTGTCCTCAACCGTTGTCCCTACAATGCTGCTTCTCTCTTTCCAAGCCTAAGTCACATTCTTGCAAGACCTGGTTAGGGGCTGAGGCTAACAGTTTCATAAAGGCAAGCACTAAAGGTTTTAATGACATTCCTAGCTCATGCGTTTGCAGTTTGCAAAGACGGTTCAAGGAGAGCGGATTGGTTGACTCCACAGATGTCTGTAGAGATACCGGGACACGAGCCGTGCAAGTGCCCTCATTTTCCAGCCTTGACTCTTCCCTACATGCTTTACCAACCCACGGTGCACTCGACCAGGCAGGGCAATGCCGTGGAGGGTGAGTGTCCCAGGAAAGGAATATTCCTTGCTAGAGCAGGACCAGGGCAGAGAAGGGACAGAAACCAAGCTTTCCCTGGGGGCAAACCAATAACAATATTCAGGCCAGCCCCCACACACACAGACACACTGCAAAAATCCTACCAGGCAGAATCTAAAGTAGTCTTTTGCAGAAAGGTCCCCACCAAGATTGTCCCCAGGAAAGAGGGGCTTCTTGTACTCCTTGTATACCGTGTCAGTGAGGACAACCACTTGCAAGGGGAGGAAATGCCGCTAAATGTTGATAATGAGAAAAATTGGTGATGGCAAAATAACACCCAGCTGCTCCAGGGTGTAATCAGTAAGGGGGAGAGGTGTGGGGAGGGAGGCAAAGCGAGAGGGAGAAGCCAGGGAGGGAGGGAGAGAGAGGGAGAAAGAAGAGGGCATGCAGATGTTCAGCTGGAGGCGGCTGTCTTGCTCTCAGATGCCCTGAGGAAAGGGCTGGGGAATGAGAAAGTCTAGCCATCTGCTTTCTCAGCTCTTGTGGCACTGAGCCTGCTTTCTCCCCACTTAACCTCCTTTCTTCTCCACCCGGTATTATGCTCTATTGATCGTTCTGGCCTTTGCAAAGCCTCAGGCTCTTCTCAGACTCCAGCCCCCGGGAGCCCTTGGCTTCTCCCCTTTACTCTAGCAGGAATGTGGTCCCAGCAGCTCCACCCAGTCCGAGGAGGGTTGGTGAGCTGACCTCGAGCCCAGGCCGGGTCTGCTGCGCACTCTCTTCCTGTTAGAGGCTCAGGGGCCCAGGGCCATGGCAGGTGCATCAGGGAACCCTGAACTTGGTCCAGCACCCCTGCCCAGTGCCCTCAGTGCCCTCTCATGTCAAGACCATCCATCTCCCCTGCCTGATCCAGCCTCCTCCCCCAGTCCCCCTACAAGCTGGCCCAGCGCCAATGTGCCCTACAACACTCCCTTGCTGCCCCCAGCTCTCAGGTCAAGATTCAAACCCACTGCTCTCTGAACCATGCCCTTCCCTCCCTCTCACCTCTTGTCCCTGCTGCAGAATTGTGGTTAGTAGGGCCGTCCCATGCGTGTCTCCTCAGGAGGTTCTCCCTTCCCATTCCTTCAGCACCAGCAAGGTCTTGAGGTCAGGAGGAGAAGGTCCTTC
>NW_024424230.1:17719358-17797146 GCF_017311325.1 Ursus maritimus | reverse complement strand
GCCTACAAATGACCCAGGACATCTGCTGTCCCCACTAGTTTATTAGAGCTGAAGGCTGACAGGCAACAATACCCCACCCCTCCACTCTGTTCCTCTTTCCCCTGTACCACCTGAACTCTGCTCCTTCTTGTCACCTCTCAGGAGTGCCTCTTCCAGAGTCAATGAAGGGCGGAAGTGGAGGGAGGGACTGAGCCAGTGGGGCAGTGCCCCCTCCCCTCAGGCCCATTGCTCCCTGTTCCCTTGCAGGTCACTGCCCCTAGAGAAGCAGTACTGACGGTTCCAGCAGGGGCTGGGCCCTCAGTGTCTCCTCCACTTCTAGCTGAATGGAGTCTTCCCTTCTCCAGCCCAGCACACAGGCTTCCCCTGTGCAAGCCAGTGAGTCCAGCCCAAAGCAATGGACATGTCACTGTGGCCTTTTCCCTCTCCACTGTCCCACTTCTCCACGAACTTCAGCCCTCACAGATGGACACCTTCCCTGAAAAGGCAAAGCCATGTCACCAGAGCTCTGTTTCCTTCTTGTGTGCTTTTTCCTTTCTCCAGCCAGATGCAAAACCCCTTTGCCTGCTCCCCATTTCCTCCCACCCCATCACCTAGCCCCGCTGTGGGGACACAGTGCGTGACCAGCACATAACGTCCCATTGCTTCCCATGTGTCACCTCGGGGAAGGCACTTCCTCTCTGTTCCCAGACAGTGAGATAACAGAATCAGGGGCACGATAATATGACTAGTTTAGCCAAAGCTACCAGCCATCTGTACTCCTTTTAATTATCGTAAAAGGAACACATGTTTGTTTTTAGAAAATTTGGAACATACAGAAAATAATTTTTAAAAGTCACATGCATTCTGGTGTATTTCCTGCCAGTGCAAATACCCACACATCTTCAAGGAAATTGGAATCATAACAGAGATTTTTTTAAAAAATTGGAATATGAAAATATTTCTTTATTAGGATGCTTATAAGCATAACGTCATTTCTCACCCTTCTTTTCCTTATATTATTTTAGGGGAAAACTTTTCATGTTAAATAGTTTTCATGTTGTTAAATATCTTTCAAAAATGTAATTTTTCACAGCTGCAAAATATGCCACCATATGGATGTGCCTTGCTGTATTGCCCTATTATTGGGCATTCCAGACATTTCCTGTTCTCTGCTGCCTCCAGGCCTGTGTTCCACTATTTAGCCACATGATACATCTACACAAAACATTCTCTTACCTTGACTAGCCCCTCTACCAAGCTCCCAAGCTCTTTCTTCTTCCTTTTATTCTGTCTTCCAAAAGAAGCAGAGAATCCTTAGAACTTTCTCACTACCACTCACCGCCTGCCACTCACCCACGATGCTTTAACCAGTCAGCCTTCCAGAAGGTTCCAAGTGCCCTAACACCCAGGACCAGTGCCTGTTTCTCAGTCTTCCTTGCTTTCTTTGCCTCTATGGGACCCATGGTCACATCCTCCTTTCTGAACCTCTCCCCTCCACAGGCCTCCAGGACAGGGTTCTTGCCTTGCTCCCATCGTTCTTCCTCTCCTTTGCTGACACTTCCATTCCCACCCCTAAATGGGGATGTACCATACGCCTTGTTCTCAACCCTCTTTTCTCTTCTTGACCGGCCCTGACCACACCATTGGTGTGTGATAATGAGAGCCGAGTAAGGCAGTGCTGGAAGAGTGGGAATTGCCTACCTGTCCACAGGTGTCTTACTCTCGGCCCCTAGTCACCTGTCCTCTATAAGAGGCCTGGTCTGAGGTCTTCAGAGCCTCCTCTTCTGTTTTGGGAGGGCTCACTCTGGGCTTCAGACAAGTTTGCCTTTATTTATAAAGGCTGAGTTCTCCTCTCTCTCGAGGGCTTTTGGGGGCTGAATAGAACCAGCTGACACAAGAGCGAACAGCCAAAGCCCTGATTTCTAAGAGAAAATGGTATCTGGGTTCACTCTGTAGCTGTGGGAACTTGAGGCATGGGGAGTTACTTATCTTTTCATGCCTCAGTTTCCTGCCCAGAAAATGGAAATGAAGTAAGGATTATTTAAGTCATGCAGATAACATGCTAAAAGCAGTAGTAAGCATTTACTGAATATTAGCTATTATTACCAATGTTCAAATCCTTCTCTCAGGGAGATGAGGAGGCAAAAAACCGGTATCCCTGCCTCCTTCTACTTCACCCCATCTCCAGAATGGTAGGACTTTAGGGTCAGAGAGGGATACTATGGTCCAAATACATGAAGGAATAGGGAGTGGGGAAGGTTTCCTTCCAAGCCTTAAATATGATCCTCTCTTACATGCATATTTGGATTCGTAGATACATGGCCGTGTCCCTGGTTCATCTCTCAGGCCAGGTTGTGAGACCCTTGTAGACCAGAACCCTGCTGTGCTCATCTCTGAATCTCCATGGCAAACCGCATACAATAGGTACTCACTTAATAAGCTAAGGCAGTTATTTGAAGAAAGAGAAGTAAAGTCAAAGAAGATGAGGGTGGTGATGTCATCAATGTTTGAAATTCTTGACCAAGCTGGGAAGTTTGCTTCCTGATGCTGATGAAGCTACAGCTGGTGGGACAGAGGAGAACAAAGAGCTGTGCATTCTCAGACATCAGGCACATTTCCCCGCTGCTGATTAGGAAGGAAGTCGGGGGAGAAAAAGAAAAAGAGAACTTTTTAATGGACATGATCTTAAGATGTTGCAAAATGAACACCAATGGCTATTAATAAATTAAGAACAGGTTCAAGTGATGCCCCAGGACTTATCAGGCAGTGAGCTGGGCATTACCTGGACAGTAATCATCAGAATATTCCCTAACAGATGGGATCAAGTTCGTGAAGGATCAGTGAAGTGGGAAAGATGATGATACACCTTGTTATAGGCATCAAGTCAGTGCAGGTCATCTCGGGGCCTTCTGGCCTTCCTTTGTGGTTCCCTCTGCCCCTTTGGCATTGCTCCATCCCTCTAGTCCACTGGGGCCCTTGTGTTGAGCAAACTCCCGAAATGGGGCTTCAACTGGACGGTTAAATGTGCCCCAGATTGCTTCTCAACCTCCCCTACTGCTTTCCTCATCAGTCTGGCCCTGAAATATATTGCTGGTGTAGTGGCTTAAATGGTTGTCCCCCAGCCCCAAGTTCATGCTCACCCAGAACCTCAGAATGTGACCTTATTTGGAAATAGTCTTAGCAGATGTAGTGAGTTCAGGATTTCAGGAAAAAATCATCCTGGATTTAGGGTAGACCCTAAATCCTACAAATGGTACCCTGATTAGAAGAGGAGAAGACACACATGGAGACACACAGAAGAAGCCATGTGAAGACAGAGGGAGGCAGAGATGGGAGCGATGCTGTCACAAGCCAAGGAATGCCTGGGGCCACCAGAGCTGGGAGAGGCAAGGAAGGATTCTTTCCTCAAGCCTTCAGAGGGAGCACAGTCCTGCTGAGACTTTGATTTCAGACTTACAGCCTCCAGAGCTGGAGAGAATAAATTCCTGTTGTTCCGAGCCATCAGGTTGGTGGTAATTTTTTACAGCCACTCTAGGGAACTAATACAGCCAGTGGGATGCTGGTGACTGAAAATGGGTATCTGTTACCCTCAGAGCATTTTCACTTTAAACCGAATTAACAGGAGAACTGATGCCTTAAACCCAAAGGAATAAATCTCAGCAGGTGAGGTTTTAGCAGTATGGTAAGCCAATGGGGTTCTTAGGTAGGGGTCCTTTCTAAGTTCATCCTAAATCACTCCGCAAAGGTAACCAATGCTCCTGTCTATGTGACTCAAGGAAGAGGGTATGAGTCCCTTAGAAGATGGTAAGAATTTAATGGATGCTAATATTTCAGTTTCCTAAGTCATTGACTCACGTTTCTTCAGATGAAAATTTAATTTCAAAGTGGAACAACTGAGGAAGTATGTAGAAATTGTCCTAAAAACAGTTGGTAAAATATGGGATGATACTAGGCCAGAAATTTACTTTTTGTTCCACAAATATTGACTGACCCATGTGATCTAACGCAGAGGGTTAACAGGCCTACCTATGAAGTAGTCTACAAAAAAGAATGGAAGGAAGGAAGGAAGGAAGGAAGGAAGGAAGGAAGGAAGGAAGGAAGGGAAAGAAGAAAAAGAAAAAGGAAAAGAAAAGAAATTTGCCCTGACTCTGATCAAACCTTTAGGTCTAACCACAAATTATATTAATTGTAGAAAAGAGAGCACCATGTTAAAGGACCCAGAGGGGATGCAATCAACAATGTTTCTTAAACTTCAGCTGCATGGAAATCATCTGGAGAGCTTTGGGGGCTGGACAATACTGATTCTCTAGGTTTGGGGTGGGACCTGAGAATTTGCATTTCTAACAAACTCCCATTCAACTGAGACCAAATTTGAGAACCATGGCTATAGAAGATTGTTTTTTCTATTACAACCACCACCAAAATTACAAGAAAACTGGGTAATGAGGATTTTGGGGATTCTTTACGCTATACTCTCTACATTTGTGTATATTTGAAGCTTTGCATAATAAAAGGTTAAGAATAAATACAGCAAGCAGAGGGTCATCTTTAGATTCATCTAACATGTATACAAGGCCCACTGTGTGCAGCGTTTTCACATGTATTTCATGTAACCCTCACAATACAATTAGCCCCTTTTCATGGTGCTTCAGATGGACTGAATGACTGGTCCTGGCAGTAAGGGGTACAGTCGGGAACTCACATTCAGTCCTTCTGACTCTGAGTACAGTGCTCATTGTTTTATATCAGTGCTCATCACACCTAAGGAGACAAAAGAATCACCTTGAAAGTTTACTTAAAATGCAGATTCCAGGCCTCCCACCAAAGTATCTCTGAGCCAGAGGATTTGGGGTGGGCCTCAGAAATTTGTGTTTTTAATAAGTCGTGCAAGTGACTCTAATGCACACCTTGAGAAACAGGGCCCTGGAGGGCTGAGACAACTGGAGTGAAGAACGATAGACCCTCCAGCTCCCCAAGGAAGACATCTGCGATTAGAAGCCCCCAAGAGAGGATTCTACCAATCCCTGGGTCCTTCTGTAGGTACTGGGGTGATGAATCTGACTTTGGGTTTCTAGGCCCTTCCATAATGGCTAAATGATAATGCTATACTAAGGCAGAAGGAACAGGGCTTGAGTCAGCTGGTACAGTCCCTTCAAGGACATGGAGTGGAAAGGCACATCTAACCCACGAGCGAGCACTGAGTACTATACTTCTCTTAAAGGAGCAGCTTCACAAGGCTGTAAACATCAGCTGGTTTCCTTTTTTGCTATACAAAGCAATGCGCTCCCGTCAAATTCTAATCCTGTCTGTTGAGGTCTGCCAAAGACTTTAATGAACATTCTGGAGCTCTCTGTCTTCTCTTGGAAATGCTAATAGAGCAGCTGGTGGAGTGAATGTTGGGGGAGGATGTCATGAAATTCCTTTTGAAACTTAGGGAGGCAAAGGTGACTCCCCTTCTGATACCCCATCCACAGCTGGAGAAGGCTCCTGGGACCCAGTCTCGTTTTTGCTAATGAATGGGATTGAGAAGGCAGATTATACCTTCTACTTCCTCAGCTACATATTTGAATCACCTGGGAGAAATGTACAAAACTCTGAACACCTAGGCCCCCCTTCAGACCATCATGTCAGAATAGTTACAAGTGGGACCCAGGGGTCTGTATAGTTAAACTTCCCAGGTGATTCCTGTGTAGCCAAGATTGAGAACCGCTCCTAGTGATTTCAGCATTGCCTCTGCCTTTGAGACCTGGCTTCCAGACAGTTGGCATTTGAGCTCCCTGGATACAAGGACCAGATATCCCTCTTCTCCTGTATCTTCTTCAGCATCAAGAACCACTGGGTATAGATGCTGTCCTCAAAAATTATTTCATTTATTTAAGAAATATTCATTGGATCTACTGTGTGCCCAGATGTGGAGAATTCATATTATCACTCATAATATACAGCTATGGTTGTACAGAAACCAGCAGTGTATTTGGTGAAAGAAGAAATGCCAACATAGAAGTTAAAATAGTAACAAATGAATTGAACCGCAACTCAAGATCTTTTGCTGCAGTCACTTATCACGTATGCACCTACTGAGGGGTTTCGGAAGAGAGAGCAGTTGTTGGGGTGATCCCAGGAGGCTTTACCTACAAGTCGGGTCTTGTGGATTTGGAAGAATGGGTGGTGGGAAGAGAGAAGAGGTGACCTGGGGATATGACTTTTCCAGATAGGTGGAGATGCCCACATTTGAGCCTCCATGCTGAACTTTGTGGTGCCAAGTCCTCCACTTCTAGAACATGCTGGCATTTGGGGGTATCTCAATTTTACTTTCTGATGGAGAATCCAGATTGATCTATTGGAAAGAAGACTGTACCATCAGTTAAGAAACCAAATAAGGACGAGCAAGTCTCAACCTCTGTCTCTGTGAAATGAAGGGCAGAAACTAAGAGAATTTTAATACCATCTTTCCATCTGAATATTATATTTCATGTCCTAGTACCATGAGACACAGACTCTATTTTTAAAATAAAACTTCCTAAGGTGTAATTTACATACAGCAAAATGCACCTATTTTGAGTGTACATTTTGATGAGTTTTTACAAATTTATATACACATACAATCACCACCATAATCAAGAGAAGGGACATTCCCATCATCCCCAAAAATTCTTTAAGCCCCTTCCCAGGTAATTGCCACTTCCCCCACTCCAGCCCCAGGTAACCACTGATCTATTTCCTGGCACTATAAATTATATTTGTTTCCCTAGACTTTAATAAATATAATCACATAGTCTTTCATGTCTGGGTTCTTTCAGTTAGCACAATGTTTTGAAATTCATCTGTCAGTATACATCAGTAGTTCATTCCTTTTTAACACTGAAGAGTATTCCATTGAATGAATAAATCACAATTTGTACACTCATCCTTTAATGGAAATTTGGGCTGCCCCCAGTTTTTGGCTGCTATAAATGAAACTGCTATGAACTTTCATGTATAAGCCTATGTGCGAACATGGATTTTCATTTCTCTTGGTCTAATACCTACAAATGGAATTGTTTGGGGCGCCTGGGAGGCACAGTCGGTTGAATGCCCGACTCTTGGTTTCGGCTCAGGTCTTGGTCTCAGGGTCGTGGGACTGAGCCCCACATGGGGCTCTGCGCTCAATGGGGAGTCTGCTTCAGATTCTCTCTCCCTCTCCCTCTGCCCTCCTCCACGCTCGTGTGCTCCATCTCTCTCTCTCAAATAAATAAATAAATCTTTTTCTGTAAATGGAATTATTTGCACAGCAGGTATACACTTTATAAGAAATAGCTAAACTTTTCCAAAGTGACTGTACCATTTTGTATCCCTTCCATTAATAAATGGTGTTCCATTTGCTCTGTGTTGTTGGAAACACTTGGTACTGTCACTCTTTCTCATTTAGCCATATGGGGTCTGCTTTGATCTTAGATTTTAGGTTATGCCTCTACAGCAAGGGATGAAAGGACCCTTACAACATTTCAGTGGGACTCCTGTGTGATGCTGCTTGGCCCTAGAATTGGTTCAGCTTTGTAAAATATACACGTGTCAATATTTTTTCAGGTCCAGATACACTGGTCAGTTTTACCGGAAGTTAAGATCAGGGTGAGCCTGATGAATTGACCCAATCTTCACCATCCATAGCAGAGAAAGCCCTCAGTTCCTCCGTAGTCTGATTTCACAAGCCGGGCACTCCAACCACTGCCTCCCTGGGCGCTCCTACAGGGTTCCTGACACATTTTTAATGAAGAGAGGCTGCCTTTGGGTCCCCAGATGCTTTTCTTCCCACTTGCGCCAACCCCTTCATTTTATGACATGTTTTAATGAGGAAGGATGAAGACAGAAAATGAGTGCCAGATGTATCTGAAATGGAACTGAACAATAATTACATTCTGCAGTGAAATTACAGAAATGCTCCATTCAATATGCTTGGAAAAGAGCTGGCAGGAGAGAAATATGTGCTCTTGAAAGCATAGCTCAAGGAGCACATTTTAAAGTTCTAGCATAAAAAAAGATATCTAAAACCCCCCACAGAAAGCCAAAGCTTAACATGCCCCTTCCACTTTTTGGAAAGAAAAATATAAATTAAACCTCAGTGAAGAGGGTGAACGAGCAGCCCTCCCCCCAGTGGATTCCTCCCATACTGGATTCTAACACAGTTAAAGGAAGACGGTGTTGTCCACCCAACCCCCCCCAACCTTGAGGGGATTTAATTGGGGGAAGGTTGGTCAGATACTTGAGCATCCAGAGACCAGAGCGCCCCAGTGAGGTAGCTTGCGGCCCCCTGGCCAGGCCGCAGCTTGTCTAAGACTGAAGGCAAAGGGCCAGAGCCAATCTGAGCCCTCTCTGCTCTTGGAGGTTGGCCTCCAGGGGGGACAGCGCTGTGACATGCCCCAAGGAGGCTTGCTCACCCATCTGGGGGGCTTGCCGCTCCCCTGAGAAGGCATGGCACCTGCCTCAAAAGTCCAGATTGGGGTCCACAGCAACCTTTATGCAGGGGCAGCAGCGGCCAGCTTGATGTAAGGGCCTAGAAAGCCCAGCCGTCCACACAGCCTGTCTCAAATTGCTAATGATAGCCATTTTTCTTTCATTTCTTTATCTACCATCACCACCCACCCCAATACGATGAGCTAGACTACAGAAAACCCGATTTTTAAGATACAAATTTAAACGTCAGATCTAGGGAAACCATTTTGTAATGGGCTGCCAAGTGTGAATACATGCCCTGGTCATAATTATGGGCCTGAACTTTACTACCCTTCACTGGGGTTTGATTCATATGTTTTCTTTTGAAAAAAAAAAGAAAGGAAGAAAGGAAGAAAGGAAGAAAGGAAGAAAGGAAGAAAGGAAGAAAGAAAGAAAGAAAGAAAGAAAGAAAGAAAGAAAGAAAGAAAGAAAGAAAGAAAAGGAATGATTCTCAGCATTAATATCCTGGTTGTGATGTTGTACTATCTGCAAGATCCTCCTATTAAGGAGACTGGGTAAAAAATACATGGGATCTCCCTATGGTATTTCTTACAAGTGCATTTGAATCTTCTCTCTCTTACTCAGCCTTTTGCGCTATGCAGTTCTCGACCACGTGGGCTGGGACCCACCCACACGGGGGAGAGCGGTCTGCGCTACTCAGTCCACTAACTCAGATGTTAATCTTAACCGGAAACACCCTCACATACATATCCAGAATCATGTTTAACCAAATAGCTGGGCACCCACTCAGTGAACTCTCAGAGCCTCAAACGAAGTGACTTCACCTGTCTGGGCTAGTTTCCTCTTCTTTAAAATGGGCATGATAGTGGTAGGACCCTCCTCACCCAGCCGGGGAGGAGTTCAAGAGAGACAGAACACAGAAAATCCTTAGTGGAACGCTTGGGATGTAGGAAGTGCCCTCACTCTCTGGGAAGGGATGAGTAGAAAAGGAGCAGGGAGAAACCAGACCAGAGCTCCTGAGCTAACGCACCTCTACCTCGACCATCCCTCTACCCTTGACTCCAGTGCCCCTTCTCTCTTTATCTCTCCTTCTCTTTGCAGCCATTCTGACACCTGCATTTGAAAAGGTTCCGATTCCTCAGAGTGGCACTTGTAAGAGTCTAATTGTCCAGCTCAGGATTTCTGATCAAGACTGAGGTGCAGAGAAGGCTGGGTGGGTTGTGGGGACTTGATTGTCTGCTGATCTGACACGGGATGTGGCCACCGATAGCTGCCTCCCGCACACCACGCCGTGTAACTGCTGTTGGCAAAATACAAAGGCACCCTCCCCCCATGCTGACCCGGCTCCTGGCGCTGCCCTGCTTCTCTGTGGAGCCAGCTAAGCGGTGACATTGCCAGCTGGGGATTATGCCTTACAGAGCAAGTCTGAGGAGCCAGGGGGAGGTGGCAGCAGAAGTGGTTTATGTGAAAGAAGTCTCCCCTTTACACACAAATATCTAAAAACTATTAATTTTGGGGCAGCAGCAAGGAAGAAATACATGAAAGGAAAATTGATTTCTATTTAAATGGTATGTTTTCATCGCCCTTCTTCAGAGCCTAAGCATTCATCTTTGAGTACCTGTGCTAATTGATTTCAAATGCAATTCAACGCAGTCGCTGTAGAACAATAAATCTCAGGGCAAAGAGGCTAAAGGGGGAACTTGAGTGGAACAGAAGTGGGATGTAACCCATGACATTTACAAGGCGTGTCTTCGTCATCCTGGGGCGAGCTGGGGAACGGTGCCCTTATGGGAGATGGGATGGGGGCTGGTGGCAGCGTCCGCTCAATTGTGTGTACAATGGTTAATCTCTTGAACTTGAAACCCTTCTTATCCAGGGAGTGTCAATTTCTGGGCCACTGCCAGGGACTCAGGTAGCTGTCCCAGTCCCCAGGAGTGCTCTGGCCCTCCTCCGGAGGAGAACACTCTTAGGGCTACTCATCCATTCTTTTTGGCAGTGCCTGTTGCCTTCTTTCCCATGGGTTCCTCACAGGCCTGATCCTCCCGGCAAGCCGCTTTCATATGCCCCTCTTCCTCCTAAACTTCTGCCCATTCCCCCCCAAGGGCTGTCACTTCGGGAGGCAAGCAGCTGAGCTGACTCCTGGAAGGTACAACTGAGACCCAGAAGCTGAGCACAGATGGAGGCGGGAACTTCAAATGCCATAGGTCCAGGCCCCAAATCTGGGGCAAGAGGACCCTTTGGGTTTCATCCAGGCGATCCCTATGGGTGCCTGCCCACCTGCACCAGCGCCCTGCCATTGCTCATCCCCAGGAGAGGGGAGGGCTGAAGGTGTGAGAGCCAGCATGCAAGACTGGACAGAAAGAAAAGGATTTCAACGAGCGCTCGTGCTTCTTCAGGGTCTGTGGGGCAGCTTTAATGTTGCTTTTCTGAGCAAGAACCCAGTGGATAAGGAGAACCGCTAATCTGTTAAAACGCCCTATACCAAGAAGGTGAACAACCATGGAAAGGGGATGTGCCCACTCTTGAAAAATAATTCGTGAGAGATAGGCCCAACCTCCAAGAGAGCATGGGTCAGCCTGGAAGGGAGGAGCAGGCTGAGGGGGTCTGCAGGAGCCAGAGGAGGGCTGGGCCCAGAGAGCCACACCCACCTGTAGAACAGTCGGCATCCGGAAGGGCTTCCCAGGCAGTGGCCACTAGGCTTGTGCAGGGCATCAGGGGCAAATCTTTGTAACTACCCACTTGGCATTCCCAGAATTCTGCCGTAGCAGAACTACTCCCCAGCAGGACTGAACTCTCTCCAAGGGCTTTTCTCCAAATGATTGAGATCAAGCAGTTTATTTCTGAGAAGGGACAGCCCTCCCCAGGCTCTATCTACGTAAGCCAGAAGCAACATCCATATACAATCAAAATACAGAGCCATTTCAGTCAGTTTGGGCACAGAGGCAATTCATCCGAATTTCCAATGCAGAGACAAATTATCCCAAGACAGATTAAATTATTCATGGACTTAATGGCTTCTTTTTTTGTATTGATATCACTTCAGTCTTTGTGATAAGTATTTCAGTGGCTATATGAGTACATTTAAATTTAAAATAGCTGCTTCTGTTACATACGGCATGAAATGAGGTGAGTCCTCATGTCCCACATCTCTCCCTATTACCTTCATAGTCATTCATTCATCCATTCGTTCATTCACAGTCTCCACCCTCACGTAGCTCACCGTGGGGGGAGACATACATTAAACAGATGAACATTTCTCCCTGTGTTGTGGGTGTGTGATAAGGGGGATTTAAAGCAAAAAGCCCCAGTGATCAGTTAGGCTGAGCGAAGCTCTTATTTTCCCCCCAGTTTGCCCATCTCCCACCTGCCAACCTCCCACGGGGCCTATTGATCCTGACATGCCGTGATGTCAAATCACATGTCGTGATATCTTTCAGTGCGATGCTGACAAAGCCAAGAGGAGGCCCCTCTGGCTTGTGCTGGGAGTTCCTTCTCCCACACCCACTGCCCTCTGGTGCCGGTGCCACAATTATAACCATAGCTGGAGCCCCCCCCCCCCCCGAGCGAGGAAGATAAATACAATTTCTGTTGGGCCCATTGATCTCCCCTCTGAGCAATTTAATAGGGAGGTGGAGAAGCGGCAGGGAGAAGCTGCTGTCTAACTGGCTTCTGGGGGCAGGGGACACCTCTAAGTAAATCCACAGCTCACTGAAGCCACAGTCCCTGCTCACAGGGCCTTGGTGACAAACCCCTGACTCCCGAGCCCCAGCACAGAGAGAAAAGAGGTGGGAAGTAATTTGGAATAGGGATGACGAGGCATTAACAAGCCAACTTAAAATACCCATTAGGTGATTAAGGGGATTAGGCTGGTGTCATCTATGCAGCTCTCCCTCCCAAGGCAGCAAGCCAGGCTGGGCAGGAATGCACAAGGATGTATCTTTCTCCTCGCAACAAACTGAGGGCTTCGGAGGGGAGGGAGGTGGGGGATTGGGATAGGCTGGTGATGGGTATTAAGGAGGGCACGTATTGCAAGGAGCACTGGGTGTTATATGCAAATAATGAATCATGGAACACTACATCAAAAACTAAGGATGTACTGTATGGTGACTAACATAACATAATAAAAAATTATTAAAAAAAAAAAAAAAGAACCAACAGGAACACAGGGAATGTCTGTCAGGCTTTCCTCTGTGCTGGGCAAAGTACAGCCTCTCATCATGAAGAAAATCGGGCTTTGTCTGCCAAGAGCCAGTCCTGCTACCTCATTCTTTTGCTCCGGGTTCTGAACTGTGAGGGCTGGCCGGAACTCTGGGCCTGTCGCCGGTGTTCCCAGGCCAGAATTTTCTCATGCTATTCCCCTCGTGGGAAAATCCTCCACCTTGGTATTGGCATCCCAGAATAACATCCCAAAATGCTGAGAGCGAGTTTAGGGAGTTCTTCCTAAACTGAGGGCAGGGAGGAGCCACAGTCCAATGTCACTGAGTTCAACAGAGACAGTGCCTGGTCACCACCCAGGGCTACTGAGAGGAAGCGGCGACGGTGAGTGGCCAGGACTGGCCCTCATGTGGTGAAGGAGAGGACTTTGACCTTGCTCCTTAGGGCCCCCAGTTCCCCAGTCTGAGCACAGTGCCCTCCCCGCTGCTCTTGGCACTTGCTGGGGCTGCTGGCATCACCCCCTGGCTTCTTCCCAGCACACCCTCCTAGAGCCTGGTTGCAGATCTCTCACTTGTCCCCCACCCGGCATCCATCCAATGGGACATCAGCATTTTAAATGCACCCAAGCTTTGAGCGGAAGGGAGGCAGCTCTAACCAAGGTGGGAGGGCAGGGCTGTCAGGCGTGAGAGAACATTTGGGGACCCTGAGCCTTCTGGTACTGCTAGAACCACATCATACAGCTGAGCACCTGCGTGTGGATGGCCTGGAGGGTCACAGTGCATGCTGGGCATTGCTGGAGTTGAAATCTGCCGAGTTCCCCACCCCTTGTCCCCAGGGCGCAAGATGGGAGTGACAGTGCTGTCAGCCAGTGGGTATAAAACTCCGCAGTCCTGCCTGCTCACAATAGGAGACCCCTCCTGGGTGCCCCAAAGCTAACTGTGGGTGCAGGAGGCCCCATACTGAACTCTTGAGTAGGTCAAACTGAGTATTTGCCCTCAGCTCTCCGGCCCCCTTGCCCCCCTTGCAAGCCTGCCCTCTCCTGGGCCCAGGCTGTCAGTTCTTCCCCTGGTCTTCCTCGACTCCAGACCCACTTTGTTCTGGACCTCCAGGTTTCCTTCAGATTGTCACAATCAGGGCCAGGTGTCCCCACCCTGCTAAAGAGTTCTTTCGGGTGAGAGTAAAAAAACTCAAGGAGCTGGTCTGTGCAACCATTCATCCAGGAAGGAGATGGTTTCCAGCTTTCAGAGACAGGTAACCATCCAGGCGGGTTTTTTCCTTTAGCGCACTCCTGTCTTCATTGGGATCCGTAGCAGTTCCTTCAACAGGGATTTCCTGGGGATGACAGTCATAAATACACAGACCTAGTCCCCGCCTAGTCCCATGCAGCAGGGAGTCCAGAGGACAAAAAGGATGCAGATGGGGGAGCAGGATGTCTCACACACTGTGGGAAGAACCTCAGCATAGGGAGCAGAGGGTGAGGAAGGGCTCCTGAGCTCTTGAGGGAGGTCAGGAGTGGAGCTCCGTGAGAAAGAAACCACGTCAAAGCTAAGCGTTAGGGGATAGGCCAGAGTTAGCAGGCAAACCCCGCGGGGGAGAAGGGAAGGAGAGAAGAGGGCTGCAGGGCGAAGGAAGAACATGCGCAGGGGGTGGAGGGAGGAGAGCTGGGTGCCGTGGGCAGAACAGTGAAAAGTATAGCTGGACCTGGGACGATGGATGATGATGGGGGACATGGGGAGAGATAAGGCTGGAGGGATCACCAAGGTCTCCGCACATCCTTACTGAAGGTCTGGGCTTCATTTCTCCTAAGGGTGCTGCGAGGACAGGGGGAAGTTTTAAAGTAAGAGAGTGATAGACTCAGACTGAGTTGGAGAAAGATCCTTCTGGCTGCAATAAGGAGAGGAGGCAAGCAGAGAGTGGAGCGGGCTGTGGGGAGATGGGGTCAACGGCAGCTGCAGAGTCCAGGCGAGGGAGGCACCAGGGAGCATGAGCGGGGACCAAGACACGAAGGGCAAGGGAGGGGACTGATCAGGATAGCTGAGGTTCTGATCGAGAGTTCCATGCCCTTCCTTAGGACACGGGGCCCAAGGAGAGGGCATCTGGAGTGAGACAGTCTCTCAGCTAGAAGTCTAGATGCTGGTGTACCCACATGTCCCCTGCCACACTGGGCCCCACGGGGACGTTGATACAGACCCTGAACTCCTTGTCATCAGTTGATGCAACATGCTATCCTCCGTGCCCTCGGCTCCTGGCACATAACTGGTGGTTAAAAGTGTTTGTTGAATGCATGCATGAAAGCATTAATAAGTGAATATAAGACAGAGTCTCTAACTTCAAAGTTCTTAGAGTCTTATTGCAAGACAAGATTATCCTACATCAAACAATTAAAGAACAGCACAAGATAGAACATAATTAAGTTCTAAATCATCTGGTTCAGGCTGTAAGTGCTGGAGTTTCAGAGAAGGGAAAGATCAATGCGGGCTAGAGGAGTTAAGGATGGCTTCAACATAATTCCCCGACATTACAGTACCCTGGAAACAACAGTGCCTGTCTTAAAACTGAAGAGAGATAAAAGCCAATACATAGAGCCTTATTTACCCGGTGTTCTACAGCAGACCACCACGATATTGGGGGACTGAATTAATAACATTGGCCTTGGGGGTAAATGCTGTTCAAGTGGATTTACTCCTGTACAGTTAATAATGGGCTTTGACAGAATTTATTCTCATTATTTTCTTTTTTAAAAAATTAATTTATTTGAGAGGGAGAGAGGGAGAAAGAGCAGGGGGAGGGAGAAGCAGACTCCCTGCTAAGTGGGGAGCCTGTTGTGGGGCTCAATCCCATGATGCTGGGATCATGACCTGAGCTGAAGGCAGCCGCTTAACCAACTGAGCCACCCAGGCGCCCCTGTATTCTTTTTTTTTTTTTTAAGATTTTTTTTTATCACGGTGAAATTCATAAAACATAAAATGAACCATTTTAAAATGTACAATTCAGTGGCATTTAATACATTCACATGGTTATGTAACAAGCTCCTCTATCTAGATCCAAAACATTTGGACCCGCCCCAAAAGAGAATTCTGTTCACAGTATCCTTGAACCAGAAAAGCAATATGGTAGACCTAATGAGCCCTGAAGTCTCATCTGAAGACTAGGATTAGGTCACTCAAATCTAGACCTGGGCAAGTCGCCAATGATTTCCCGGCCTCGGTTCCATCATTTGTAAAATGGGAGAGTTTGATCAGGATGATAACCAGGGTCTCTTCTAGCTTTACCACACCATAATTCAAAGCACAGTTGTCTTTCACATTTGAAGATGATTAACATAAAAATAGATTTATTGCTTGGCTATAATGTGCAAAAAAACCCAGTGTGCATATGTGTGTGTTTTAAGAGGTGGAGATAGGACAGAGAGAGACTAGCTATGCTCTACTGTTTCTCCTTAAAGAGCCAAATTTAAAAACCTGTTTCTAACTTGGACTTTTACATTTAGCCTATAAATCTCATTATTCTATATGAAAGTCTCACAAATTTTAACAACCACTTTAAGGGACACTTTGATTCATGGTTGATTCCATTTATAAACTTGGTTAATTAAATTCCTTTAAACATTTTAAATGGCAGTTATAAATTTACAATGTTCTATTTCCTTTTTAAGTACCTCATTTGACTGATTTAATAAACAAAAACCTCCCAGCTACTTACATCCTTATAAATCTAATAAATTAAACATATGAGTATGGTAAACCTTAAGTTCTCCTAAATGTTTTAACCCTGTATGTTAATTTTATAAGATTTCCATTTAAGAGCACAAGTTTGATGAATCACTCAGTTCACATTTTAAGCTAGTATCACAAAATTTAACAATTACTATGAAGGACAAATTCTCTTTAAACATGACAAATGTAAGATACCATATATGCAAAGAATTTCCTAATACAAAATGCCAATGTTAACGGTTTAATTTTTAACTTTAAAAACCCCTGGTTTAAAATATGCTTGCATTCTAAGAAAATAATTTTATCATCCTAAATAAATTTGGGGGCGTTAACTTTCCCAGGCTTTCCCCCCACCTCTGCTGGCTGCGATTTCTTAAACGACTAGAGGTGTTAACCATAAATTGACCAGATTCTTGTCTGCCACTCCAGCATCCAGGCTGAAGTCATGTTTTCAGTCACTACTCACAGTTTGTAAAACTCAAGGAATGGAATGATCATGTAGTCCTGGTTCTCCTCGGGTTATGATTTAGATAATTTTTAAGTCATGCAATGTCTGCACCCTCTCCTCAGGTAACCACATACTTGATTGGGTTCAATAATCTATTCGCCACTCCATTCCATTCTGATTTATTTTTTATTCTTCCTCTCTGTTAGGGCTTTGCAACTGGTATGGATATTAATATAATAACTGATTGAATTCTGCATGTCTCCTATGGCTGTGTCTGACTCGAATTACAACTCCCACCAGCAATATTTACGCACATATACACAACACTCACACACTCCAAGATATTTTTAGGCCCACCTAGGAGCCTAGACAAGTTATTGGCCAACTCTGAATATCCAAGAGAACCATAAATCTAGACATTTGCTTAGGTGACTTACCAGAGGGATAAATAAGAACATCTGCATAAATTAGATATGAAGGTGCTTGCTAAAGAAACGGGTCTGATGGAAGATTTGAAAGAAATTCCAGACCAGCTTGGGAACTGCAAATCAGTTGGCCCCCACCCCTATTCCCACTCCAGCTGGGAAACCTTTCTCTTTCACTGTAAGACTTTCAAAGACAACGTGAGGAATTCAGAAGTTCGTTTCTCTCTCCTCTAGACTCCACGCTTAAGCCCCTTGTACCGGCATTATCATAAAGCCTTGGTAATTGCTTGAACATGTTCATTTATCTTGCAACGCACTGGTTTCATCTGACTGTATTTAAAGGATTGAAAGTGTAACCGGGAAGGGCTGGAGCAAGGGGTTTGGTCTGTGAATGCAGAAAGTCTGAGCTCAGAGACAGATGTGTTAGGACTTGAGGTTGCTCAAAGCATTGAAATGGAGTGGCTCACAGCATCATCATGGCTGGTATGGCCCCTACTCTGCTTGCCCTCCCTCCTCTCGGAGCTCTGTCACATGCTCTCCCTCCCTCCCTCCTTTCTGCTCCCTCAATCCAGAGACTGTAACCTTGTCAGAGAGTGGTAGATCCACAGCCCCTCCCCCAAATCTTATTACTGTTGCCACAATCAGAGCCAGGAGTGGTTTGAATGCACATATTGATAATCACAGCTGGGACTGCATAAGCAAAATAAAGCCCGCAAAATAAGAGCTAGTGGACAGTCAGAGACCACGGAAAACCCATCGATTGTGACTGTGGCTTCTTTCCGTAGAGCAGAATGAGACCGGGAGAGCTGAACTCTGGGTAATTTCTAGCAAACAATGTGCTGTAGAGCGTTATTGGTAGGTCCTGAAAATCGAAGTGGAACCCCCAGCTCCCCATAGAACATGCTTCGTTAGTGTGGAACAAAGAGCTGGCCGCTGGCTGGGACAGCAGTTCCCGGTCTGCGGCACAGTGGGGGCGGCGGGGGCAGGTATAGCGGAAGCTCGGGGAGGCTGTGCTGACCAGTCCCTGCATCAGAGAAGACAGAGGAGAGCCACCCTCCTTCTTGTTCGGGGTCTGCAATTGGTGAGGTCCGAGATGTCACAGCTCACTAGCTGTGGGACCCCCGGCAGCTAGCTATTCATCCCAGGGCTTCAGCCTCCCTCCTGCTTCCACCACAGGGTTCTTGTGAGGACCAATGATGAAGAAGCAAGCAGAAGTGTCCACAGTGTCCCAGGATCCTCGGATAACCCTTAGCATCCAGGGAAGGGATTAAAGAGGAAGTTCTATGGCCCGAGTCCTCAGAGGGAAGACGGCTGCCGGGTCATCCAGTCATTCGCCCTTGGAGTCTGCACACTCAGTGTGTTGCCCTCAAGAGATCTTGCATGTTACAAGAAGATGCCAAGAAGTTCTCAAGGACAGAGACTCCCCCCCCCCGCCCACTTCGCACACACACACTTTTTTTTTTTTAAGAAAGTAAGCAAGCAATACTTGATCTATATGCATAACACACCACGGTGACACTTCAAGCACTGAGATACTTTGGTAAGATATTCGGTGGCAAATGTCTTGTAGTATTCTCAGATCACATTCAAAAAGATAATGACCCCGGGGCACCTGAGTGGCTCAGTCCATTAAGCGGCAGACTCTGGGTTTTGGCTCAAGTCATGATCTCAGGGTCCTGGGATCGAGCCCCGCGTGGGGCTCCATGCTCAGCAGGGAATCTGCTTGAGATTCCCTTTCTCCCTCTCCCCTCTCCCCACTCGCGCGCTCTCTCAAAATAAATAAACAAATAAATCTTTAAAAAAGAAAAAAAAAAGAAAGAGATAAGACCCCTCTGCCTCCACAGAAAGCTAAACCAGGGCTGAAGCCTCCTCATTCCAAACAGAATACAAGGCAGCTCTCCTTGCTCAGTTCTCGGGGAAGCCAGCCTTAGCAGGAAGGCAAATCAACCCATGTTGCAGCTTTCCCACTGCATTTGAGACATCTGCATGTGAAACTGGGTCAGAAATGACTGAAAATGGAAAAGTACCCAGGAGTGATTCTTCTGACAGACTCAGTGCACGCTGCTTCCCCCGCACCCCGCACCCTGCATGCCGGTGGGCACAGGTGGGAGCGGGAGGGAGAGGTTTGTTCCAAACACCTCCTCTCTGCCAGGCAAGTTGGGAGAACATGAATAGACAGCATGCGCCTTGAACGGCAAGGAAGGGAAACGATGAACCTACTTTTGCCTGAGGTCCCATGTACTCCTGGTGGACGATTTTCTAGAAAATCAAACCTGCTTGGTTGGCTGCCCTGGAAAAGAAGGGAGCCCAGAGAAGTGGGCAGAGGTGGGCTGGCCCTTGGTCACTTGGTAATATCAAGGTCAGTCCCACACAGAGGGTAGCAAGTAGGTCTTATTATATTTATGACAGTACAAGCAGGGGGAAGAGCCGGTAGTGGCGGTGTGGTTTATCAGTGAAAGAGTGTCCAGAAAATGATGACACCACCAGCACAGCTGACCTAAGGAAGGAGAACCGGGGAGACTACCATGTCTCCCCTCGGAGCCTGGGGGTTACTCTAAGACCTCTTCGTTTTTGCCTGGTTTGAACTTAAATGTTTTCTTTAATATATTAGTTTATGAGGGTTTCATTGATTATCATAAGATAAATGATGTCACTTTGAAAAACATTTTCTCTCTTTCATCATTTTAAATAAAGGCGACAATATATCAAATGGCAAAAACTCTCCTTAGGTTTGGGTTCTTTCTGGACCCATATATTTTGCAAAATAGATTTTTCAACTCACTGGAAGGAGACCCAGAATGGGAAAGAAAAATGTAAGGGTTCCCTCTGCTCTTCTTGCCAATTTCCTTGAAGTTGAAAATCCATCTTGCCTGGCCTGATGTGGGCTAATTGCCAAATTGGGTTTCTGCCTCCTTACTTTCCTACTTATTTAGCTTCTTGGATGCTCTCCAGACCTGGCTCCAAAAGGGCCACAAAGGGGTTGAAATGTGTTTTTTCCTGGGAGAGTCAGCGGAGCCCCAGGGTTATGCAAGTCATATTTAAGGCAGCCATGCAATACATCCCCCACTCTGCCCTCAGGCCCCCTGGACAAGGTTGTTCTCATTGGAGGTCCAGATGACCAGCTGTCCACTTGGCTCCCACACACCGTTCACCAGTCCCACCCTGAGGTGTGAGGCCCAACCTCAGCCTGTTGGGTGCGGGAGGGTTGAAGGCAAACTTTCCTTAAGTGTCTTGAAGTATCGTTTCCTATTTGAGTCATTTCCTAAATGCCTGTTAGCTATTTTGAGGACAAGTTTTGGGAAAATGGCTCATATTCTGATTATGTAAAATTCCCTTAAAGGCTTTAAAGACTTCAGCTCATATGAGCTTTTCGTAGCCAACACTCAAGACCAGTTATGGCTCCATGAGTCAGCTTGTTTCAGTAGGATCCAGTGCCCTGAACTTGGGCTCAGAAAACTTGGGATGTGCGCACAGGTCAGCCCCAGAGCAGCCACTAACTTATTGGGTGAGTCACGCTCCTCGCTCTGCAGCAGCTGTGGTGAAGCCCAAATGAAAGCCACAGAAGACTTTGGAAAACAGCTCCTGAGAAAACTGGACCTGGGGGGTGCGTGAGCAGCAACCAACCCCTAGCGGTCTTGGGGGCACAGGAAAAGACCCCAGGTAGGGACATCCAGCTTCTTCCAAGTGTGAGTCTCATATTCACAGTGGAGGTGTGAATGCTCAGGACAGTCTTAAATGGAAGTTCTGGAAACATCACATTCATGGTGTCACTTTCCTGCTCAAAAGCTGCCCGTGGTTCCCAATGTATTCCAGACCCTCAGGTTCAGCATTGCAGGCCTGCCCTCCCAGGCTTCTCCTCTCCTGCATGAACCTTCCTTTCTATTCAGACTGCCACCAGAAGACAGCTTCCATTTCTCCAAGGTTCTCCCTAGGAGACCGTCCTCCTTGGGGTCCAGACTCCATCTCACACCTCTTTGTCTGGGGCATCTTCTCTCGCCAGCCCCTCCACCTGGATCTCTGCCTCCTCTGGAGCAGAGTTCTTATCATTACCGGTCCCGAGGCAAAAGCCGTGCACTGCTCTCATGGTGGGTGGTATTCAACTCTTGGATTAAGATATAACTTTTTCCGAGTTTTTACCTTGTTTCTGCAAGTAGGTTGGGAACTCCTCGGGGGGGCAGGAACTGTGTCTAATTCATCTTTATATCCTCTGGCAGACAGTAGTGTTCAATCAATGTGCACTGAGTGATCAATATGAAAATCCTTCTATCTCCAGAACTTTGTTCAGATCCAAAAGCAGAGAGAGCAGAAAGCGGTCTCGCTCAGTGACCTAGTTGAGAGCTCTCCTGTGCTGTGATTACAGGCCCGGAAAAGAGCCCTGTTCTTCCAGTCACCTCCCCTCCCCAGTGCCTCCAAGGCCTCCGCTGCCTTACAAGTAACACAGCGTGTTTTACAGAAGCTCAGCAGCTAGTCTTATTTCTCTCTCCCGCCCTCCCCCTTCCGTCTCCTCCAACATAGCTGTTCAGTCACAATTTGATGTAGCTTAGTAATAACTGCCAGCATTTATCGAGTGCCTGTTGTATGCTTAGCCCTGTGGTCACCGCTTCCCACATGTTATTTCATGTAATCCCAACACCAACCCTTTGAGGTGGGTTCTATCTCCCACTCAAAAGGTACTGAAAATAGCAGTGAAGCTGTTGCCTGGTGTCGCATGGGGAGTGGATGCATGACTGACACCCCCCCCCCCATCTTCTTCTAAAAGCTCCTGTTTTTAAACTACTGTGAATTGCAAGATAGAATCTTCATTGTGGTGGGCGAGGGGGCAGTCCAGACAGCACAGACCCGGACTGCCTTTGGCTTCATACAGTCCAGCAGCCAGTACGCAATGCTTCGTTGTGGTTATCCCAGACAAGACAGAACAATCAAAGCCACCCACTGACACTCAGAAACAGGTCAATGGATTCATTCAGGGGGACAGCGTATCCTTATGCATGCCACACCATAACAAGTGAGTGACATGATCATGTGGGCTGTAGAAAACCTTCTCGTGACCCACAAAACACACAGAACATTCATTCACTCACTCATCCATACAGCAAGTGTTTATGCAGTGTCTACTATATTTCGGGCCTGTGCTGCAATGGGGGGGAGGGTAAAAATAATCAATACTCAGCACTGTGGGGCCCACCACCTAGTGAGGTATGCAGACACACAATGACAGAGCCTAACTGGGGAGTGAGCAATGTCTGCAGGAGGCTGGAGGGGCAGAAACCATCGGTGCCTGGGGAGGTCAGGGGAGGTTCTCCTATGGCCCTGGGGTCCTGTTCTCTCTCTCACAGATTTTCATGCGCATTCACATCTGACGCACACGCCTCTTCCCACTTCCCCGCCTTCTTCCATAACACCGGCAGATTCTCCAGAGGAGAAGGGAAATTTGACTGACAGCTCAGCTCAGAAGCTCTGGGAGCTGCCACAGAGACATGATAGCAGTTCTGAGTCTTCTGAAGAGGCCATAAGTTGTGGGAGGGAGGAACGAAGGTAGGAGGAAAGAAAGCGGGGGCTACAGAGAAAACTAAAGTAGACTGCCTAACTGGGAGCACCTCAAACCTTCCCCCTCTCTCTCTCTCTGAATCTCTGGAATGTGTACTCCCTGACCATCACTGGAAACAAACCAAAAAACCTAATGCATTAAAAAAAAAAAGATATATATATACACACACACACACACACACACACACACACACACACACATACATGTACAATATGTGTGTACACATGTGCACCTATATACATACGTATTTATGCATATACATATATGTGCACATGTATACACACATATATGCACATACACATATCAGAGCCCCCCACTTCCCCACTACTCTCAGTGCCCTTTATCCTGTCCTCTCTATGCACACCTCAAAATAGTCAAAACCCCAACTGGAAGTGGTATGGGATCTAATCTGGCTTTGAGCCATCTAGAACCCATTGGCAATCTTGCCTAGTTCCTTGTCTAAGAAGCCATTATGGGAGAAGTTAATTCAGCACAGCCAAGCCTGTGATGATGGAGGACAGAATGAATCCATCAAAACATTCATATATATTTGATGCACGAGAACCCTGAATGAATGAGTAAATGAAACTTTACTAAGCCCCTCCTGTACACCAGGGCCTGTGCCAGGAATGTTTAAGAGTATTACTTATTGTAATCCTCACACTAACTTTATGAGGTAAGGATTATTATCTTCATTTTTGATGGCAAAGATTCTGATAGTTGGACTCAATAAGTTGGGTTTTTTTTGGGGGGGGGGTTAACCAAGATAACATCAAAATGCTAGAAAGTGGCCAAACTGGAATTTAGTGGATTCTCCATTGTTTCACAACTAAATCTGAAACCGTATGCTCTGCTGGATGGTAGGCACATGGGAGAAGTGTAAAAAATAGAAAATACTTGTAAAGCTCACGGATTGGTAGAGAGGAATAATATGCCTTTCAGATACAATGGGACTGGAGGGCAAGAACAGCCATCCCCAACAGACCATACAGTGAGGCATGTCATGGGGATTCAGTGGGGGACGGCTCAGGTCCTGCCAGGGTCTACACAAAGGCTATGTGGAAGCCCAGAGCTCTAAGCTCAGAAGAACATGGTGGTTTCTTAATGAGTGCCAGGTTGGTCTGGTGCAGAGAGATCGATGGAGAAGCAAAAGAGAAATCCCAGAAACAGGCCCATGGGTACAAATAATTTACTCTATGATAAAGGCAGCATTTCAAGTTAGTAGGCATCCGATGGCTTAGTCAATAACTAGTTTGGGGACAACTGGCTTAGCCATTTGCTAAAAAGAAAAGCTCTATTCTGGCTTTCTACACTACATTTAAAAAATTCCAAAAGAATTAAGAATTGTCATGAAAATAATTCTAAAATAACCCTGAAACAAATATAGATGAATATTTTAACTCAGAGGGGAAATTTTTTCTAATTATATTTGCAAAGGAAGTTTTACAAATAAAAGAACAGATTCAATGTCATAAAAATTTTAAACTCCAATATATCAAATCAAATACTGTTAAAATGTAAATGCTATAAACAAACTGGGAAAACATTTGAAATATATATGAGAGATGAAAGTTAGTATACTTCATATATAGGATGGACTTACAATCAATAAGAAAAGATGCTTCAGTTTTTTAAAAATTTGGCAAAGTATATAAATGGCATAATTCCCAAATAAGAAATCTGAATGGCCAATAGGCCTGTGAAAAAACTGTTCAAACTCACTAAGTTTTAAAAGCAAATTAAAAATTTTACGTTGGAAAAGTGTTTTTTGTATTTTTTTTCATTTTATTTTTTGGATAGTGAGTATATTTACCTGGTTCCAAAATCAAAAAACAAAGAATACAGTGAAAAATCTCCCTCCTATCCATGTCCCCCATCTGCTCAATGCTCACCACACCCCCAAAGAGGTGACCACTGCTACAAACACTTGTATATCCTCTAGAGTTTCTTTCTATATATATAAGCATATTTCAGTATGTATTATTATTTTCCTCCCTTCAAAGTGAAATATAGCATATTTTATATACAGTTTCACACCTACTTTTTCTGCTTAACAATATATATTACACAACTTTTCATATGGGTATATTAAAAGCTTCTTTTCTATTTGTCATTAAACAGTTTTTCAATGTATAGATTTCACACTCATGAAATGTTAGCTCCTTCAATAATTTATTTAGATATTCTCTGACCTTTTGCTCTTACAAACAATGCTGCAATGAATAACCTTGAACATACGTCATTTCTCAAATATGCCAGAGTATCTGTAGAATGATTTTCAAGAAGCGAAATTACTGGGACCAAGGATATATGCATTTTTAATTCTGAAAGACGCTGCCAAATTGCCTTCTACAAAGATTTTATCAATTTACACACCCACCCAAAATGTATGAGTGTGCCTGTTTCTCCACAGCCTTGCCAACAGAGTATGTTATCAAGCTTCTGGAATTTACCAAATGGATGAGCAAAAGTGGTATCTCCAGATAGTTTCAATTTGCATTTCTCTATTATAAGTGAGTCTGGGCATCTTTCCATATATTAAACAGCCATTTTTATTTTCTTTTCCATAAAATGTACCTTTCTGTTATTGAAATCATTCCCCGTTTTTTTCTTTAAAGGGTAATACTTAGGAAGAATAAGAGCACAAGGACCTATACATAGACTATAAACAGAGATAAAAACTGATTTTAAAAAAACACGTTTATCTGGGGCCATTTGGCAACAATATCAAAATCCTTAGAGTGTGAATATTCTTTGACTCATAAACTCCATTTGTAGAAAGGTTTCATAAAAAAATAATCATAGATGTGGGAAATTATACACGTGTAAGGATGTTCATCAAAGCATTGTTTATGTCAAAAAACTAGAATCTCCCTCCCTGGATTTTCCTGGTGCTCACTTATGTTTCTCTCTGCACCTTTTCTCTTTAATCTGGCTTTTCTCATGCCTTTCAGTGTCAGTCACTGATCATTGGCTCACAATGGCTGCCCCAATATGGCAGCCTCAATAACCAAGACAATCTACATTGGCTAACAGTGTTATGTCGGGGCCAGAGTTGGCAACTATGTAAGCCAGCCTCTCTAAATCCCAATTCCAAATTCCTTGGAGAGGGAATATCATTGTCTCAGGAAGACTCTATTTTGGGAGGAAGATGCCACCCTTCAATAGTGATGTTTGAAGAGACAATTCTTGTCGTGGCTCTGGAAAGAGAGTAGTGCCGGGCAATTAGAGCTTTGGAGCATCAGAAACACCAAGTATCCACTATCACTATCACTTCAACCTAAACACCTGTCAGGCCCCCAGAGATGGTAAGAAAGCTCCTGACCCCAGAAGTTTAAGGACAGAAGACTAGTCCAATGAGCTACAGTCACTATCTATCATATTACAATAATGATTTCTTCAGTTGCTTGACAGTTCAAAAACAAAGCTTGTCAAACTAAGTCATAATTCCAGTGATTTTAGTGCTTGAACCCGCAGCCACTTCTTGTGACTAGGGAAGAAAACATCTCAGCTACAGTATACATACTGGTAGAGAAAAAATACTCTTTCTGATGTATTGAGAGCATTTTGCAATTGCAAAACCTCTATGCTGCTCTTGTTTTATGAATGCAAAGGGGAGGCTTGCATAATTTCTTTGTTGGAAGAAAAAGGACCTCTGGTGAGTGGAGGACTTTCCACTAGTTTACCCTAAGCCCAGGGGACAAATTCGAGAGTCATTTCAAAGTTAGGAGACTTTGATATGGTAGAGAAAGTATGAAAGAACTCTTCTTGGGAATTGCTACCTTGGGAACTTGAGTGGATCATACTAAATGGAGTGATCCAGAGTACAGAGAAGACAGAAGTAGAAATCAACATAGAGAAGTGGCAAACATTAATATAATGGGTTGTTTGGGTCATGTTGATCTTGAGATGATATACTTTTACAGGAGTCACAGGTCTGGAGATCTAAGTGAGTCTGGCACTGAAATTTCAATCCCTGGGTATTCTAATTTAGGTTAGAGAACCTGAGACACAGACTTGGGTGCAGGTAGTTTAGCTGAGAGGTGATGCCAGGGTACAGAGTAAAGAAGACAGGGAATTAAGTGAGACAGGGTGTTAAGAAAAGCCAATAATGGGTGTGTTGTTGAGTTGCTTATCTCAGTGGGCAACTGGGGCTCAATCTCACTGGAGAACCTCGGAAGGACCATGGGGAATGCATGGAGTAACCACTTCAGAACTGTCCCTCTAAAGATGCGAAGCTGAAGCATTTATCTACTTACTCACATCCTCCATCAGCTGAGGTTCACACTCATGAAATGTTAGCTCCTTCAAATGTCCTGCACTCAAGCTGGGCCTGGCATAGCTTTAGAAGAAGCCCTGAGGCAGGACAGCAGGGAGATATTTAGAGCATGCATTGAGTTCTTCAGCATAGCTGCACTAGAATCCAGTGGGCTGAGGAGATGTGGTATGTTACACACAAAGCATGTTCTAGGGAATCAAGAGAATTTGGGTCATATTTTACATCATGGAGTAGAGAAGATTGGTGAATCTAGGAAGAAGGGAAGAGGCATAGGAAAAGAATCTCAGGACCCAGGGGCACCTGGGTGGCTCAGTCGTTAAGCGTCTGCCTTTGGCTCAGGGCGTGATCCCAGCGTTCTGGGATCGAGCCCCACACTGGGCTCCCTGCTCCGCTGGGAACCTGCTTCTTCCTCTCCCACTCCCCCTGCTTGTGTTCCCTCTTTCGCAGGCTGTCTCTCTCTCTCTCTGTCAAAAAAAAAAAAAACAAAAACAAAAACTCAGGACTCAGAGGAAAGGACAAGGAGTGATCAGAGAGGAAGTGGAACCAGGATAGTGTCACATCAGCCAAAGGAGACGTGATTGTCAAGGAGAAAAGGTCAACAGCACCAAATGCTACAGAGTTAAAATGGGCTGAGGTTATTGCTGACCTTGGTAATACGAGTGAGGACAAAAGTTTCACTGCCTTTGGAGACAGTAGATATAATAGAGGAAAGGGAGGTAGAAAAGTATCAGCCACTCTTTCAGGAACTTTATTTTTAAAGGGAAGGAGAGATGTGCTGGTAGTTGGAAACAGGGGGGTGGGAGCAGTAATATGCTGGAAAACTTAACAACCGACTCTAAGGACACACACACACCAAAACTCCCATGACTTGTAGCATTTTCCAATGTCTACAATGCAAATATGCTTACTGAGGCTGATTTCAATACTACATGATGTCAACTGTCTTGCAGAATTTCTGAAATCGTAGCAATCAGCTCTTGTGTACCAGTTAGCTCCAGCACACAACTGAATGGGAGATTAAGAAGTGTTGTTGTTGATTTTCTTGTTCTTGTTAATTGGAGAAAATTTTAATTGAGGGGACTGAGCCAATGGAGAGGGAGAGACAGAAGATAGAGGGACACAAGTAGAGTACAGTGAAAATTCTTGGAGTCAATTCCTAAAGGAAGCTGAAGGGGATGGAATAAGAAGCACAATGGCTAGTCACCTTGGAATGGAGTAGAGTTAGTATCGAAGGCCATGAAGAGCTAGAGGCAAAATGGATTGGAGTAGAGTTAGTATCGAAGGCCATGAAGAGCTAGAGGCAAAATGGATTGGAGTAGAGTTAGTATCGAAGGCCATGAAGAGCTAGAGGCAAAATGGATTGGAGTAGAGTTAGTATCGAAGGCCATGAAGAGCTAGAGGCAAAATGGATTGGAGTAGAGTTAGTATCGAAGGCCATGAAGAGCTAGAGGCAAAATGGATTGGAGTAGAGTTAGTATCGAAGGCCATGAAGAGCTAGAGGCAAAATGGATTGGAGTAGAGTTAGTATCGAAGGCCATGAAGAGCTAGAGGCAAAATGGATTGGAGTAGAGTTAGTATCGAAGGCCATGAAGAGCTAGAGGCAAAATGGATTGGAGTAGAGTTAGTATCGAAGGCCATGAAGAGCTAGAGGCAAAATGGATTGGAGTAGAGTTAGTATCGAAGGCCATGAAGAGCTAGAGGCAAAATGGATTGGAGTAGAGTTAGTATCGAAGGCCATGAAGAGCTAGAGGCAAAATGGATTGGAGTAGAGTTAGTATCGAAGGCCATGAAGAGCTAGAGGCATTGAGGATGTCAAGTACATGCCATGGAGGGATCGGGGGTTGAGGGGGCTCCCATTTTTAATAGATACATCATCCAATGAGAATTCAAGCAGGAGATGAGAGTTGGGAGCACTTAAAAGCTCAGACTTAAGAAGAAGAAGATACATTGGAAGAAAACACAATGGAAATATAGGGTGGAAAGGAGATACATCAGGGAAGCCACAGACCTGGGTGTGAGTACCAGCTTCACAGCTTACCCACTGGGAGCGCTGGGATAAGTTACTTAAATTCTTGAACCTTAATTTTCTCATCAGTAAAAAAAAAAAAAAAAAAAGGATAAAATGCCTACTTCAGAGAATTCTAATAAAGGTTAAAGAGGTAAGTATGTGATATTGAGTAGCTGAAAATAATAGCGTAGAATTTGTTGAGCACTTAACCTTGTGCCAGGCACAGACTTTGTGGTAATCTCATTTAATCTTCACATGAGGTAAATTCTGTTATATCCCAATTTAACAAAGGAGGAAATGACCTCCAAGTGCAGAGAACTAATACTAGAGACAGAATTTGTACTTGAGCATTCTGGCAACTCTATTAACCATTGCACCAAACTGCTTCTTATGATACCTGGCGCACGGAAGCCAGTAGGTGACAATTTTATGCCATCCATGAGGAGGGAGAACAGGTTGTGGAAATGTTAACAAATGGCCTAGGAATGGTGTTTAATTAGAAATGAATCAAAGAATCACTTCACAGCATTCACAAGTGAGGTCCAAAATCATAAACTAGTCATAGTGTTGATCAGCATGGTCCATAAATGTTCATCGACTTGAAAGACATGCTAGCTGCCTCTTTCCCATGAGTAGGTTTTGACTGAAGTGGGGATTAGGAGGGCCCTGAGACTCTGAGGTGGGGGGAAACAGAGAGGCAGGGGTTGGAATGTTCACTTTTCTTTACTAGATGGGGCCCTACCTATATGGTTGGCTAGAAGGACAAGCAGAGGGTTACATGGAAATCCAGCATGTGCAACCTAACAGAGATTTTTTTTAACAACAGTCATGGTCAAACCTATCCCCACATCCAAGTCATTGTAGCCAAGACGGATTTCCAAAAAAACAATGGTTTCAGCACTTTTTCCCCCTATTTAGCTTGGGATGGGGAAAGAAAGGTAATTCTTGAGTGTTCTGGAAACTGGAAGCCAGGACGCTGTCCCTAAATGGTTATCACCCAGACCAGAGAGGTAACAATGGTGGCTAGATTCTGGACACCTGGCCCTGCTTATCTTTTAGTCATTGAGAACCTTGACAAACTGACAGGATTGCTTGTCCATTCTGGGCAACTTCTTATAAGACTTGAAAGCAAGAGAGATCTATAGCACTGAACATGTGGTCTAGACTTTGTGCTTCCCATATGAGGAGGCAGGAAGGGGGCTCAGAAAGCCACCTTTGGGTTTTTTGTGCAGCCGTACATGGTGTGAAGTGTGCAGTTCTATTTACTGCTCGGGCATCTGGTAAACCAAGGCCAGCACTTCACCTACAAGCAACTGTAAGGAAACAATGTCAATAGGCCACAGCTTTGCCTCCCGAGGAAAAAATACTTCCCTGGCCCATCTTCTGTGGGGAGGGGCTCAGTTGAGTGTCCAGACCACAGGACATTGAGTGGTGGAAGTCACCTCTCATCTCCTGTAACAAAGAGATTTTTGCAGGCAGGCCGAGCAGTTGTGAGTATGACAAACTGTCTCATATTTTTTAATGAAAAAATGATACTTCATCTTTCTAATGACAGAGAACTTGGAGGTGGCTTACAGTAATATATGCCTTTTTTAATACATGGCTCGTCATCTCAGGGCAACGGCAGTATGAAGGATGGAGCAGCAGACAAAAGGTTAATAGAGCATTGGGCCTTTTTTAATTGAAAAAATGACTGAGGGACCCCACAGCAGACCGAGTGGTAATAGCATCACAGACTGTAAGTACCATTCCAGAGACTTACTATTCATCTGGGGGTAGAGCAACGGACATCAAACCACGTCACCAAGCCTCAATGCCAACGGAAGTCCATTCCCAAGGAGCTTAATAAGCAGCACACAGTATTTTTCAAAAAGATATATATATTTTTTAAAAATACATCTCTCTCTTTTTTTATTGTTCTTAATTTACTATTACCTCTAAGAAATAAACACACCATGTGTTGGCCCAATGTGAATCAATTCCTCTTTGTCAATGTGTCTGACTCAAATGCAGTCAGATTTTACAAGACCAGTCCTCTTTCTGGGCAAAGTTTTATTTTTTTCACTCAGGCAATTGGGAAAAAAAGTATTTTCATCCAAAAATGAGTTATTTTTGGTGGGCTATGGGACATAAAAATGAGGTAATGGGTGAGAAAGTGCTTTGAGGGTATAAATATGCAAATATGAGCTTCTCCTTCAGCTGATCTTCATGTAACTACATTTGTTCACATTAGGATTTCAGTCTCACAGGGTAACTTGAAATCTTCTGAGTCTTGTAGTACATAAGGCTGAGCCCAGGAATGGCTGGATTTGTGAAGGTCTCAGCCCAAAGTAAAGAAGGGGCTACATTTAACCTTGCGCTTCCTAAGTGCTTCCCAAGCAAACACCGGGAGGCTATTCAGAAGAGGACTTAGGAGCTGCCCACGCCACAGAAGGATAGCCGTGGAGCTGATGATGGGACCTGTCACAAAACTGTCCCCAACTTGGGAGGGGCCAGTCCCCTCAGGTGCGTCATGTGCCTGCACTCCTCCTGGCTGACACCCCAGTACCTTTACCCACATGGAGAGAAAGGGAGTGATTAAGATCAGCAAACGTAAGGCATCTCCCCCTACATAAGGCCCAGGCTAAGACATCACAGCAGATGATGTAAGGGTGAGACAGCTGTCTTCCAAGCAAAGAGCTTCCAACCTACAACCATGACACAATCACTGTCCCTCTTCTGGGTCTCTTAAACTGCCCCCCCAAAGCAGTGTTCTGGCCTAAATCCCCAGAAGATGTGCTCTCAGTGCTCTCAGCAACTCTCTTGCCCACAAACAGAAATGCTTCCGAGGAATACTCTTACTTCTCAGAAGACAGGTAAGAGTTTATTTTCACTCATAATAACTCAAAATTCAACTGCTAAAAACCAATCTAGAAAGATGACTTTGTCAAAGGGATTTGCTGGTTCTGAAGTGACAGGGGACACCTAGAAATGATCGTTGCCAGCTAGCATAACCTTGCAACAAGGCTCCCTTGCAATGTCCCACTGAGTCTCATAGAACACACAGCTGCTCGCTGTTGTTCCAGTTTTATTTCATGGAAATAACACAATTTTCAAAGACAAAGTGAAATCAGTTTGCCTTTCTACTCCAAGACAATGGTGGATTTGTAACTCCAGTCTTCTCAGACTTTGGGTATCTCCAAAGGATAAATGGGTGTGGGAGAAAGGTATTTTAGCTCTCTGAGAAGTTTAAAACATCACATTTGCCCCCTGAAGTCCTCTGCTGTCTGGAACAGATAGGAAGGGGCAGTAGAAGGTTTGACACCATCTGCATGGAAATTTGGGGGCTGGTTGATGAGGGGTTAATTGGGGCTAATTTGAAATGCATATGCTAGAATCATTTTCCCTGGAGAACCCATGGCCGCATCTAAAGCTTCCCTTTGCTGAGAGAGGATGGTCCCCAGCTCATTGTTGGTTGCTCCAGGGAGCTCAGAGAAATGATATGTACACAGACCCAGCAGAAAACATAAAAATAATAAATGAAACTAATAATGCAAAAAGGTTCGGAAATAAGTAGTCCCTTCTGACACGAGCTGTGCTGGAGGCCTTGAGGAAAGAAGGCTGGAATATTAAATGAAAGATGTAAATTGTAAAAATTGGAGCAGTAAATTTTCCTTTGGAAGAAGAGGGAGCCAACAGCTCTGTTCAGAGGGAACTGAGCTCACAGGAGCTGGTTTCTAGTTCAGGTTCAATCCTAGGAGGGCAGCCCCCCCCTTTTCCCCTAAGAGGCTCAGGAGCAGGGAGGTGTGTGGAGGGCAAGGGGGACAGGTGAGCAGGACTGGTAACCCGCCATCCTCGTAAAATAGAATGTGCTGTTCCCCTGGGGGCTACAGGGGCCCGACGGCAACACAGGACAGCATCTCCTTATTAGACCTTTTCCTTTCTCAGCAGAGGTCTCTTCACCACTGCCCGCTTCTCCCCTGAGATGCCCAACCAAGGAAATAATGCCACAGTGGTCAAGCGGAAAATCCTGACAAGGATGAACAGAAAAACCTAATGAGGCAAACCTGCATGAATTTGATCGAAATGTATTTCCAAGTGAGTGCAGGGCCACAGGACGGAAATGTGAAGATGTCTGGTCTGGTTTGCTCTAAAAAGAAAGAAAGAACAGAGGGAGGGTGGGAAGACCCTCTTGTAAAGAGGGGACCATTCTTGCTATTTATTTGTATGTTGATGATTTTCTGATCTTAGCCACAGTGCTGCCTTACTTTCATTTAGTTGGTTATTTTCAGCTGAAAATTTACTGGAATACTCAGACATGCTCTAGGCCATAGCAATTCAGAGGCGCCAAATCTCACCAAATTTCATCCGACTGTGCCACACCACCCACCTCTGAACCCAGCCTTGGCTCACTTCCCCCTGCCCACCACCTATGTTCCTACTTTGGCAGATAAGACGGAGGCCCCAGAACTGTGGGGTCAAGAGCAGAGGCCCATGGTCCCCTGCCCAGCCCGGTCCCTTGCTACTGCTTCCCACTCTGTCGATCTGAGATGCAAAGAATAAAAGCAATCCAGGATTGACATCACCCTCTGGTGGCACATGATGCCTGATGCCCCCACCTGCAAAGTGAGCGTCAGTAGCATGTGAGGGACGGACCTGGGGGTCCAGTCCTTTTGCTCACTCACTCAGCGCATGGCCTGCATCTATTAATTTATTGCTCATTCAGTAACTCTCTACTGAGCATCAAGGATGTGCCAGGGACTGGGTCTACAGTAATAAGTGGAACAGATGTGACGGGCGCCTCCACGGGGCTTTGGGCAATAAACACCAAATATGTCCTAAGCGTCCAGAGAAGGAGGGAAGGTGGGAAGAGATATGATTCCCGCCTCCAAAGGGCTCCATCCAGTTGGGGAGATCATGCTTGGGCCGCACAAGTGAAGGATGCAGCCCAGTTTCACAGAGTAGAGAAGCATGGTTTGGGTGGGGTAGAGCACGGTCAGAGTTCTGTCTTCCACTCCACAGTGCAGAATGTGAGCCAGCAGCTTTTAGAGTGCTTTCTCCAGGGGCACCGGTCGTTGAAGTGATTCCATCTTGGTCTGCACCTCTTTTGTGCCTTCCCAGCCAAAGCACAGTCCAAGCAACCCTCAATGACCAGCTGGTAGCATCTCCGTGTCCTTGTCACCTCACCAATTCCACGTCAACCAGCTGTCTTAGTGTCCTAGGGCTGCTGCAACCAAGGACCACAAACCCAGTGGCTCAAAACATCAGGAATGTATTCTCTCACAGTTCCGAAAGCTGGAAGTTCAAAATCAAGGTGTCGGCAAGGCCGTGCTCCCTCTGAGACTGCAGGTAGGATCCTCTTGCCTCTTCCAGCTTCCGGTGGTGGCCAGCAACCCTTGGCCTTCCTTGGCTCGGAGACACAACACTCCAATCTCTGCCTCTGTTGTCACCTGACATTCTCCCTGTGTGTCTTTGTCTCTGTGTCCAATTTCTCCCTTCTTATAAGGTCGCCCAGTCGTTTTAGATTAAGGGTCCTTCCTACGCCAGTATGACTTCACCTCACCTAAGCTAATTGTATTTGCAATGGCCCTATTTCCAAATAGGTCACATTTTGAGGTAAGTACTGGGGACAGATCTGTTTGGGGGGGACACAATTCAAACCATAACACAGACCATACCAATCAGCTCACCAAAGGTCCCTCAAGGAAGCTTCCAGAACTATTGTGCTGTAAGGCAAGAAAGAAACAGCTTTCATGTCTCCTCCTTCTGCATGACTACTGTGTACCAGGAGGTGCCTTCAATCAATATTTATTGAATGATTCTTTTCAATCTCCTGATATCCTCACCCCAAACATCACTGTACCTATTTTTAAAAACAGAATCACAGTGGCTGCTAGTCTCTCAAAAGTGCAACCTAGTTTCATAAAATCCCCACTTATTTTCTCCTCCTATATTTATCATACACAGTCTTTGAAAGACACCGTGCTAGGCACTGTGGGGGCTATAGAACTTTTTTTTTTTTACATATGCTTACCCAAAGTAATGGTGGTGAAGAGCAAATAAGAAAACAGTTGACCACTGGCATGCCAAAGTTGTTAACTCCTGCATCCCCTCCCTGGAAGGTGAGCTGAGATTTAGCCAAGGTATGATCTGTATCATGCACCTTTAAGGACACGAGGGCAAAAGCAGCTTCCTTAGCCCGTGAGTGAGCCTAGCCACCTACCTGTGTGATTGTCTTCATTTCAGTGTCTATGCCTACCAAAATGGTAGCCACTAGCCCTCTGTGGCTGTTTAAATTTACTATTAAATTAATTAAAATTAAATAAAAATGTAAATTCATTCTTCAGTCACACTAGCCATATTCCAAGCACTCAGTAACATAGGTAGCCACCCCACTGGATGGCACAGATCTGGATTTCCATCACCGCAGAGGTCCTATTGAACAGTCAATGCAGTAACTGGAGTGAAGGGGTGAAAATAATGTGGCTTCATAAAAACAAAATGGCTCCCGCAAGAAAGGAAGCACTTGACCAGATGAAGAACATGAGGAGGAGGTGAAGATAGGCTCTTGAATAGGAACTCAAAGTTGTGTGGAAGCAATTACCCATGGCAAAGAGTGGAAGTTGTGATTTGGATATCTGCAAAGGTCCTGGGCACATTCCCTGGGTCCAGGTCTACTCTGTAGCCATTGTCCCCCACAGAAGGTGGCAGGTGCCACCAGAGGAGCTGTGGTGTACATGTTTAGCTGAGAGGCACCCTCTAGCTGTGGGATCACGGAAATATTTATGGAGAAGTGGCATCAGAGATGAACCTGGAAGGAGCCTCGGAAGAAACCCTTGCTATGCTAGATACAAAGCAACAAGAGAGGGTGATGTTTCCCTTCTCGAAGTTCCAGAAACTATAGCAGATGTATTTGAATTAAAAACGAAACAATACAAATAGTTTATACTGGTACATGCATAAGGCACAAAAAGCCTACAAATGGTTAATAAGGCAAGGCAAGGAGAGGCAAGGCGAGGCAAGGCGAGATAAGATAAGGACAGCTCAGTGTCTCCGTGGCCCACTTTTTTAGGTACTGTTAACCGCCATCAGTTCTACTGGTTCTTTCTCAAAGGCTCTATGAATTAGAAAGTGGGAGACTCTGCTTCTCCGGTCCTGATCTACCTTGGGCACCCACCTCACACCCTAGCTCACCCAGACTAATAGGATAAAGCTAACATTTAGCACAGTGACTGTTTTACTGTGCGTTTACCAGAAGCCATACACCATGCTTGTCTGCCGGGGAGCCCCCACCCTTGCCTTGAAGGTGAAATTACCTTGACCACCACCCCCCGCCGCCCCCTTTAAAGCCCAAGTCCTTCCTGAAGATTTCTGTGACTTCCCGTGAGAGCTACAGGCTCCTCTCCCTCAGCCCTCATTGTCCTTGCTGTCTCGGGACCCTCCAGGAGCCACCTAGACCCAAGTCTCCTACCCACCCTCCCACCACCACCCAGCATCCATTAAGGGATCTGGCCTCACCAAGCATTTCTTCAATGTTCTCTAGAAAAACTGGGAGAAAGGTCACTTGGAAGGGTGCTCTGCATACCATTTCCCATTTTCCGTGGCCTTCCCTTCTCCCACCCCCACCTGCAAAAGTCCTTTTCTCCCCCCTCCACTCTCCCCACTTGAGTTCCCAATTCCTCTCCCTCCACTTTGCAAAGTAGCTTCTGCCTTCCTCTAAGGCCCTGACTGGTCAATACCCAGGCCCTGGGGGCTCAACCCCAAGTGGGCTAATCAAGGGAATCTTTCCATCTCAAAAGCTCTCCCTTAAACTAGCTCCAAAGAAAATGACATTTTCTCCATCTCAGTTCAGATTTAGTATCTCACACGATCTTCTCTGCAGTCCTATGATAGGCACATTTGTTGCTCTCACCTTGCAAGTAAGGAGACTCAGGCTCAGAGACATTAGGTGACATGGTGAAGGTTATGCAGCAGGAAAGTGGTCGGACCAGTTTCTAAACACACGTCTGGGTCAGGTCGCTCCAAAGCCCTTCGCCTGACTCTCTCCCTCATTGCCTGAACTGACCCAGGCAGAGCCTTATTCCCCTGCTGCCTCAAGGGGAATGGGAACAAACCAATCAAAATACAGTGGGGTTTACAGAAGCTCTTTCCAAGCTGTTTAAAAATGACTGGGAAAATAGAACCCTCTGGAAGACATGTAAGACGCTGCTTGGCAAGAATTCTAATGAGCCTACGGTCTCTGCCGTGCACGTCTGGACTGTATCTATTGAGGGTTAGAAATGAGGGATTTATTCCGCCCGTGAATCAGAGAATAACTATTGTTATTATTTAGCATTGATTAATTGTTCCTCTGGCCCTCTAGGCCTCTCCACACGGTTCCCAGAAAATCATTAAGCTTCCAGGGCTGCCTGGGCCTTGACTTTCTGGGTAAAGAGCTGCACTGCAAGCCCTACAAGAAGGAGCCGGGTCTCCAAGTGGCCCAGCCAGAGGACCACCCAAGTGAGCGTGCCCAGCCCCCAGCAGGACCCTCGAGGACCCCTCACCCCCATAGCGGCTCCCGGGCACGGAGCCCAGGGCCAGAAAGCACAGACCTCCACTTCCCAATTCCAAGAAAAACAAGCAGGCTCTGACTGTTCTTCTACTTTGAGGACTTTGGGAAATGCATACATATTGCGTAATTACTAATAAGAAAGGGGTGCTCTTCAGGGCATTATAGCGGCCAACGCCTCAGCCGCATTCGCGCCTGATTAAACGTAACGTTGTAAAGAGAGCCAAGCAGTGAATTTTCATCCTGACATTCAATAACACTCCCTGACCCTTTGGATATTGTCCTCCCCAGAGGTCAAAAATATGAATAAATTATGGTTCTGACAACCTTGACACTGAGTAGAGGTGGGATGAAAAGCTCTCCGGGAGAAAAAATCTGACATTACATTTATGATCACAGAGAATAAAGGAAAATCCATATCCTAATTTTGCTAAATTTAGGCTTGACGGGAAGAACAGAGAATAACCTTTGACGTGATGTTTATTCAGGAGGCAAGGGGTTCTTGGAACTCAAAGCCAAGATGCGGCCTCTGTCATTCAACACGAGGTGGGAGTTACTAGTTTCCACGGACAATTTTTATTGATTAGAAATGGTCAACCCGGGATAATGCCATCCAAAGGAGTTGTCTCCAAAACAGTATTGTTAAATAGTTAACAGTGGTGTTTCCCAGTCAGGTCAAATGTCTGTCCAGAGTGTGGGGCCATCCGTCATGTGTGAGGAGCCTCATTTACAGACAGACAACCAAGCCAAGGCAATCAGCTCGAGACCTGCTAAGCTGGGAATTTATAACAGTTGAGCAAAGGAAGGTTGTCTTCTTGTTTTAGGTTCTGTCAGGGGGTGGGGGAGGAGCAGAAATCAAGGCCTGGAAGGAGAGAAGTGATTTACTCTGGTGGCCTTGGGGAGACCGTCTTTGGGATGAAGGGTAGGGGTCAATGTACAGAGACCATCCATCCATCCCTCTGAGCCTGGAGCCTATCTGCCACGAGTTCAAAGACCCAGCACGCAGGACATAAAACCGACCAGATTTGTCATTTAAGCAGCAGGAAACATGTCCAGGCAGGAGCTCTATATCACTCAAAAGGCTGGACTGATGACAGGAGAGGGATAAGCAAATGCCCTTGTCCTTGGGCATCATGACCTTGATTTGACTGTGCCATTGGAGGCACAAAGCCTGCTCAGCAGCCACCGTGGGCTCCCCTCTCTCCTGAGTCCAAACGGGTCCACAGGCTCATAGGCACAGACTCCAGAACACTAGGACCCTACTTCCAGCTGTTGGTGGCCCTGTTGGCATTCCCATTCCACAGTACAAGGAGTAGATTTGATTTTGTAACACAACGGAGGTTACAACTTTTCCTATTGCTTCGATCATTCCTTTCCCTCAAAATACTTCCTCTAGAGGCTTCCAAGCAGTAGAGGGCAGTGGTTAAGCATCCAAACTGAGAAGGCTGACTGCCAAGGTCCTAAACCTGGCTCTACTTCTTCCTGGGTGTAGTGGTGGCTGTGGTGTGGCACCCAGATGTCCCCTTCAGGACCACGGCCCTCCTTCCCAGCTGCAGGGAGCATTGCCATGCCAGGCCATACAGCCCCCTACCCCCACAGCACAAGGAACAATCAATACTACTGACCTTGTTTTATGTACAATTTTGAGAGGTGTTTATTTATCACAGAGGGTTGATTCCACTGTAATTTTTAATAATTTTGCATCAAAATATTACTTATCTTGCTTGCTGTGGTTTGGCACCTACCCCCTCAGGGGTGAGGGCTTTTCTTCTCTCTCCCTTGGCCTGGCACTGGCAGGGAGTAATGGCTGCTCCTGGCACACAGTGGAGCAACTCTCCAGAAGGACCCTTGGCCAGAGGAAGCTGCCTCACCCCACTGTGTGCCCCTCAGGTGTGGGGGGCAGCCCACATCCAATGACTGGCCAATAAGGAAGTTCAAGGACCCAGCCCCTGGACTGAGCTGGGGGAACCCCGAAGGGCCATCCCAGGTCCAGAGCTCCCATGAGATTGACTGTATTGGTTTCCTAGGGCTGTTGTAACCAAGTACCATAAACGTCGAGCACTAGAAATCTATGGTCTCACAGTTCAGGAGGCCAGAGGTCTGAAATCAAGGTGTTGGAAGGGCTGTACTCCCACTCAAGGTGATAGAGGGAGGATCTGGGCCAGGCCTCGCTCCCAGGTTCTGGTAGTTCCTGAATTGCCACCTTCCTTCTCTGCCCTCTCTGTCCACTCTGCCACCTTTCCCCCAGTCTCTTCTCCCCTCCTCAGTTAGACACAGGGAGAACATCAGAAGGTCTGCTGCATGAGCATGAGTGATCAGGAAATGAGCTGTCAGGCTCCCCTTCCTGCAGACAAGCCTGATCTCCATGAGAGATTCTCTTAAAGCTTCTCTGATTGGAGCTGCAGAGGCATCCCTTTCCTGGTCCCCAAGGGAAGGAATCATAGCAGTCTCCATTGGACCAATAAACCCCAAATTCCTACCAGCTCTTCTCCTCCCCTTCCTTTCACTGCTCAATTGTTTCCTCACATTGACTGGGGAGCTGTGGGAAAGGGCTTTTCAGAGGGAGTCAGGTGGCAGCGGAGTCATTTGGCCAACTCTTGGTGGGCCATTGAAACACCCTGACCCCCACCATTCAGAACCTTTGTCTTCACCTGTGGATCCTGGTTGCTGATCCTGATGCCACAGAGGGTACCATTTGGCATCCTATTCCTAGGATTCTCCAAGGGACCTGATTCTCATGCCCCCGGGGACAGTGTCTGGGGAAATGCATCTGCAGGCTGAGTCTCCCTCCACGAGGACAGGCTGTCATTTTTGTCACCGCTGTCATCACCCCAAGCATAGAAGTGATCTCCACTTTTACCCAGCCTGAGGGACACAGTGCATAGCTTCCAAGAGGAAACTCCTACTGATGACTCCAAGAGCACCAAGTGTGGCACAGACTCTATTTTCAGCACATTCCATGTTTTCTGGTCTAAATGTGCTTCAGAGTAAGATCAGGTTGCTGCCAGGTTAGCACCAGAGGCATCCTGGCCTCCTGGTGACATCCTGGCCTGCCTGCCCAAGGGCTCCATCAACTGCCGTCTGGGATCCTCTTCACTACAAAGCCCAAGCAGCTAACACCTGTTCCAATTACTGCTTCACAGATGCCATCATAATCATGGTCTAGTAATAATAGTGAAAGCTAACACTGAGTATTTAATATGTCCTGGGTACAGATCTAAGCACAGCACTCAGAATTTAGCTCAACTGATTCTCATGAAGACCCTACAAGGTAGGTATCTTGGGGGAGTCTCGTCAAAGACACATTTAACTTGGGCAAATCCCACTGCGTATTAGTTTCTTGGAGGACAGCCATAACAACGTACCACCAACTGGGTGACTTAAGCAACAGACATTTATTGTCTCACAGTTTGGGAAGCTAGAAGTTGGAAATCAAAGTGTTGGCAGGATTGGTTTCTTCTGAGGGCTGTGAAGGAGACTGTTCCAAGTTTGCTTCTCAGCTTCTGGTAGCCTCAGGTGTTCCCTGGCTTGTAGAGCCCCTCTTCTCCCTGGGTCTTCATATAACCTTCACTTTGTACATGTCTTTGTGTCCAAATTTCCCCTTTTTATAAGGGCACCAATCATATTGAATTAGGGTCCATCTGATGACTTCAGTTAAACTTGATTGCCTCTGTAAAGGACCTGTCTACAAATAAGGTAATACTCTGAGGTTCTGGAGGTTAGGACTTCAATATATCTTTTTTGGAGGGACACAATTCAACGCACCATAAGTTGTACATACTGAAAGGAGGAGGAGAGATTAAGAAGCAAGGGTGATCTCATCACGCTTCCACTGGAAGATGGGCTGTGTGAAAGAAGGGGCGAGAAGAGACACAAACTTCTTTTCCTCCCCCATCAGATTTGGTTCTTAAGTGCCTTCCAAAGTGTCACCATTTCACTGTGAAGAATGTAATTATAATATTTTAAGAGAGCTATTTTTTTTTACATAATCTGGCCCCCCAAAATGAACCAGCACGGCCTCTTTTGATAAACCCAAGAGAGCCTGACCTGTATAGTGAGAGATGCTGTTTGACCTCCAGTGAGGAGAAAGGAGAATCTATTACTGAAATGTAGTGGGTTTAAAAGGTTTTCAAGGAAAGCTCCAGCCACTAGTGATTCCTTCCTTAGACACTGACTTTAGAATCCAACTCTGATAAAATTGCAAACACTACTGGATTGTCTCCATTGGAGGAATGGCGACCTGAGAAACTCTGAGGGTTAATACAATCCGTCCTCAAGATCATTCAGCAAGTACATGGGAGAGCTCGACTTTGGTCATTGATTCCAGGCCTAACTGACGCCAAAGCCCTCTCCTGTTGTCTGTAATTTGCCACTAGGCCAAGGGGGAGATTGCGTGTCCCTTCCCACCCCAATCTCAAGGATTGATGAGTCAAGGCTGTGTGGGATTTGGAGAAATCTGTTTTCCCCTCAAAGGGAGAATGTTTGTTCTTTATTCAAACTTACCATGTTGAACTAGCTGTATAGAGGCCCAATCTGGGACTGGCTCCTGTATTCCTTCCCTATTGGGTTCTAGACTTATGGGAAGAGGCAGAGAACCACCCTGCCCAGGGGCAGAGACAGCATCTTGGAAAAAGGGCCCTAGGGAGCAATATTTTCTCCATAGATGAGTTTCAAGACTAATTCCTTTGAAACCCAATATTTCTAATCTTTGGCTAATGTTGGCCAGCCCTTAGGAAGGGCATGGTAAGTTATAACCATCCTTGACAGAGTGGTGAGATTCCAATAATAATAATGCTTCAGAAGCCAGATCCAATCCTACAAGGTGGTCCTATAAGTCTACTGGGAAGCCAGGAAAAGGAGAAGGGAGGAATCTAGACAAACAGAGATCAGCTGCTGCTGCTGCTGCTTTTTTTTTTTTTTGAAAGATTTTATTTATTTATTTATTTATTTATTTATTTATTTATTTATTTATTTGACAGAGAGAAAGAACACAGCAGGGGGAGCAGCAGACAGAGGGAGAGGGAGAGGAAGAAGCAGGCTCTCAGCTGAGTGGGGAGCCTGATGAGGGGCTCAATCCCAGGACCCTGGGACCATGACCTGAGCCAAAGGCAGACACTTAACCGACTGAGCCACCCAGGCGCCCCCAGAGATCAGCTACGAACTGGCTATAAGGAGTAGAACCAGAAAACATCTTGTTTCCATTTAGTGAGCAGTGAAGCCATAAAGCTGGCTTATCACCAGTCTAAAGGACACTTTAGTCTCTAAAAATGAAAAAAGTAGAATCCTGGTGGGGGTGGGGGGTGGAGGCTGGGACAATGACAAGAAACAATCAGTCATTTGGAGAAAATGAAGCCTGTTGTTGTCTGTGAGTTTAAATATCCATTTGAATATAACCAAAATGCCTTGGAATCCAGTGCTTGGAAGTAATTACAGTGATGGATTTTGCATTTTGTCGCACAATGCAATTAAGGGCTAGGATTTTGCCAACATCTTAAGCCTATTAAGAGATCCTCGCGGAAGCCGGCCATGTTTTCAGTGACTCTGATGAGACTGCGTCTCATTTGTGGTGCTCTCCTGCACCAGACCCACCAGCTCGGGCCACGTGCTGTGGGAAACAGGTAACAGCAGGAGGGCCAGAGGAGTCTGCCCAGTCTGCTCCCCTGTGCCTCTGCAGTGCTTTAATACATCACCATTGTGGCCCCTGTCACCTCTGACAGCAAATATGATTTTAGCTGTCAGGCAGCTGACAGAAAACAAAACATAATTTACAGCCAAATTCAGGCTGCAGGAGCACACACCTGGCTCCCAGAGGCTCAAGCCACAGAAACACACCCACGGGCAGGATTTCGATGGACAGGCTGAGTTGGTGAAAGCCCCCCTCCCAAGCCAGTTGGAGCAAGGGGAAAATGGAGATGTCGCTACCATTTCTTATTATAATTTGTCAAATAAACACGTTGAGGATTTTATTACGAATAACACATTCTGTCCATGATTAGACTGTTAGCAATAAATTGCGTCCTGAAGCAAGACCTTTTTTTCTAAACTCCAAGGGAAAGCATGAGACTTTGTTTCATTCGCTGCCTGCTTTGTAGATGGAGTCTTCTAGTGTGACACTGGGAATGTGCCTGTGTCCTTGGAGAAGGACACGAATTTTGAAAGTCCCAAATGCTCCCTCTGGCTGCTTAGGGTTGGAGGGGATGGGAAGGGGTTCGGAGAAAACATCTGGGGAAGAACTGAAACTCAGAAATGTCAAGATCTGTTTTCAGGCTTGGCAACGAGCTCTCAGAACTGAACGGATGAGTGTGTGGACATATGTGCTTGTATGTACCTGAGGCAAATTTGCAAGAGAATAACTAGAAAGAGCCAAACAGATAAGGTGATGGGAAATCTAAGCTATCTATGAAAATGGAAAATGTTGCACGGTGGATTATTTTTTTTTATTTTATTTATTTATTTATTTGAAAGAGAGAGCATGAGAACAAGCATGGGGATGAAGAGGGACAAGCAGACTCCACGCTGAGCACGGAGCCCAACACGGGGCTCGATCCCAGGACCCCGAGATCATGACGTCAGCTGAAACCAAGAGTCAGATGCCCAACTGACTGAACCACCCAGGTGGATTATTTTAAAGGATGCTCATAAGCTGCACCAGGCCTCTGGACACTGACTCCTGGAGTCAGGAGACCTGGCCTCTAGTCTGGTTTGTTCTTAATTCCTTGTACAACCACCATTCAGTACACGGTATTGATAAAGCACAGCAGCTGGACCAGTCAAATCCTGGTCCAGGTTCAAATCCTGGTTTCATCACTTACTAGCTCCATGACCTCGGCCAAATCCCCTAACCTTGCTAAGCCTCAGCTTTCCCTTTGTAAAATGGGGATGAAAAAGTGTACCTACTGCAGAAGGCTATAGAATTGAATGCGATGAAGTATGTTTTTTTTTTTAAAAGATTTTATTTATTTATTCAACAGAGATAGAGACAGCCAGCGAGAGAGGGAACACAAGCAGGGGGAGTGGGTGAGGAAGAAGCAGGCTCATAGCAGAGGAGCCTGATGTGGGGCTCGATCCCATAACGCCAGGATCACGCCCTGAGCCGAAGGCAGACGCTCAACCGCTGTGCCACCCAGGCGCCCCCAAGCGATGAAGTATGTTAAGGCTCAAAGCACATAGTGGCTGGAGGAGATAATGCTAAGTGAAATAAGTCAAGCAGAGAAAGACAACTATCATATGATTTCTCTCATCTATGGAACATAAGAACTAGGATGATCAGTAGGGGAAGAAAGGGATAAAGAAAGGGGGGGTAATCAGAAGGGGGAATGAAACATGAGAGACTATGGACTCTGAGAAACAAACTGAGGGCCTCAGAGGGGAGGGGGTGGGGGAATGGGATAGGCTGGTGATGGGTAGTAAGGAGGGCACGTATTGCATGGTGCACTGGGTGTTATACGCAACTAATGAATCACCGAGTCTTACATCGGAAACCAGGGATGTACTGTATGGTGACTAACATAAGATAATAAAAAATCATTAAAATAAAAAATAATTTAAAAAAAGCACATAGTGGCTGCTTGAGAAATGGTACTATATATGGTTCATACTGATTCATTTGGCGAGCACTGATTGAGCACCTGTTGTGTACAGGCACACAGAATCATATAGGGGTTATAGGTATGGACCCTGCTTTCAAGAAGTGTGACAGGGAAGCAGATAATACAAGATGAGAAGAGGTAAGACCCATGAGAGTGACATCTCGATGAAGTGCCCTGGAGTTAGGAAGAAGAGGGAAGAAAAGTTAAGTCAGGTAAAGCTGTGCACGTCACTTAATCTATTTATTCATCTCCCCACCTGGAACAGGAGGTAATGATCTTGTTTTCTCTCACCTCTCAGAGCTGGTAGGCGGCCCAAACCAGTTACAGATACAAACACACTGGAAAGTGCAACACACTCTTAAGAACCACGGGAATAGAAGAAGGGTGGTGATGGTGGTGACACCGATGAGCACGAGAAGGATTTCTGGGAATTTTGCAGCTTGGAGGCCTATGAAAACTGGGAGCCATCCTTAGGTGCACCAGAGTCAAAGAAGATCGCCCAAAGCCTGAGAATTGTAGCATGATTTCAGATCCCCAACTCCACTGCCGTACGGGCTTTTAACTGGTCCACATTCAACCACTTAACACACTCACAAATGGCAAGTTGAAAAGTCACATGGAGAAAGTGGCACAAAGAAAACTCATCTTTCTCTGGACCGTTCTTCTACTGAACCTCTGAGGAGGGAAGGAGGGAGGAAGAAAGAACCTTTGTCCCAACTGCACCCAGCTCTAGAAATAAAAGCTGCATCCAGGGCTGAATTCTGTGGGTGAAGTCAATTGTTAGACTGTTTGGGCTACAAGCAAACGAAACAGTGAGAGGGTTGCCCAAGGTTTCTGCACTCCTCCTGGACATGGAGCCTTATCCAGTCTCACCCAGGAGGGACAGCGTCTCAGGGAAGTGAAAGTGGATGCAACCAGACCTTTGAGTCCCATTCCTCCCTGACCATAGGCCAGAACACTGTCGCCCTCTCTCCGGAAATGAATACCTCCTACAGTCAGCTTCAATCACCTGGAACAGCCACCCATACCCGTCCCCGCCAGCACCATGGACCGTGAGAGCCTACAGAGCCTTAGTGCTCTGCCCACCAGTGGCCTCAGATTGCTGAGTGCAACACCTGTGGGCAAGTTAAACATGCAGATTCTCAGTCTCCATCCCAGCTGTCCGAGGGTCCAGAGTGGGAGCCAGAAGCCAGATTTTTAACAAGCACTGAGGGCCACACTTGGAGAAATACTTACCCAGCAGGCTCCTTTGAAATACAAATGAGGAAATGAAAGCTTCAAGGTGTGGTGACTTACCCCAGACCACAGAACCAGCCAATGGTAGTACCATTTGAACTCTGGCATTCTGACCCAAAGTAACAAGAATGTCAACTCCAGACAGTCAACTCAGGGGTCCATGGGGCTCTGCTTATTCTGCCACACCCCACCACCTCTCCCCACTTCCCAAAGATGGAAAAAATCAGAGGAAAATTAGAATTTGGGGCAAAAATTATCCAAATGAACATTAAAGGAACACTCAAAACCCCTAAAATATCTATGTTTCTTTATTTTCTCCGCCCCCGCTTCCATCCCCTGCCTGTCTCTTGCACAAAGGGTTTGAGACCGTGGAATACGTTTGTCTATGTGGTTGCTGGAACGAGCAAAAGGCTGGTCCAAGACAAATCGTCAAATCACCAATTAAATTTCAAAATTCAAACGGAAACTGTAATTTTAGCCCAAATTAACATGCTGTGTAATTAATATTTGTGCATTTATCAATCTCTACTTATGACTGGGTGGCACCATAAGCTTTGCCTCACAAAAGGCCATTTTATACACATCCATTTAGGGTTGAAAAAATAATCTTTCAAGATTATCAGAGGAATCCAAGGTGGAGGTGATTTCCCCCTCTTGGGTGCTTGAACTTGGGAAGACTTTCAACATAATGGTTGACATATAAAAGACATTTATAATAATTACTTAGGCACTAATGACAGTTTGGACAATAAGAGCCTGGTTCCAAAGTTCCTTGACCAGCAGTGTTTGCTGTGACTAAGAGCCATGTAGACAGCAGGCATCGACTCTGCCTGACCTTTGCACTTGTAATAAAAATGCAATAAAGTAATTGGTTAAAATAGAGACATGCCTGATAAAGAATATTTGCTTTTTAAAGTAACTGGCTAAAATAGGAGCATATCTGATAAATGAGTTTATGGGGGGGCGGAAGGCCAAGCCTTCCTAATTAGTCAAGATTCTGTTTCCTACACAGATTCCTTCTTTACCTCTTTGAAGAGAAATGAAGCAACGGAATGATGAAAATATTCTATAGTATTGACCAACAGCATGTCTACTCCTCAAATAATAGACAGTTGTCCACATGCTATAACACTTGTCTTACAATTCCCTTGCTCCACAGCACAAAGACACAGCCTTCTGTGGTGTATTTAATCAGAAAACTGTGGTTTCCACCAGGACACCAATATACTTGGACCTTCTTCACCATAAAGCAGAAGACACTGAAATGCAGGAGACTCTGTGTAGCCCCTGGTCTCTTAATTCATTGCCATCTACATCAGAGTTGAAAATCCATGCATGTCTGGGTCTTATTTCCCTTGAGAATCTGCTCCACATTAGGTCCCTTTCAAAAACTTCCAATTTTTAATTAAAATTTTATTTCTTAACAATTAAATATATAGGGACGACATGCAGCGTGATTATGAGCAGACCAGAATACATTATGCATGGCAATGGTAATAAGAATGACAGGGACAAGGGTATCATAAATAAGCATGCATTGATTGCTCACCTTTTTGTGTCACCCCTAGTAGCAATTAAGGACCTGGGAGGCTTGGGGGACTGTATAAAGTGGAGGTCCCTATTACCCAGGAATTGATGCTCCCTGAGCTGCTCTCGGCCTGGCCCCAGTGACTGACTTTAGTCAAGGTACTTGAGGCTACCCATCTTCTCCTGCTGGGATAAACCATCTTCCCTAGAGGCTCCCAACCATTGGCCAATTTTGAGGGAAGCTACAGAGAGTAAAACAACCTTCAGGGACTTGCTTTTAAGACAAAAGAGCTGACTCTTTACGCAACCCAGCCAAGGGAAAGAGAAAATTCTGGAAATATGGTGCCACCTGTCCTGACACCCAAGCCTGGGAGCATCAAATCAGGGCTGCAGACAAGATCAGGCCTCATGTTCATAATCACTTGGTACTTACAGGGTGTCTGCCTAGACGAAACATTCTGCTGTGAAGGAAGGAAGCATATCACCCAGATAAAATCCAGAAGAACTGTCTGATGCTTCCTAGTCCAACGGCATCCTGCTTTATCTTCCCTCACAGTTAGAAACAAAGACTTATCTTTTTAGTAAGTCTCCCCGGAATACAAATTTTTAAGCATTATACTAGTGAACATTTGCACAGTACTTGCCATGTGCCAGGCACTGTGCTAAGCACTTCACACTTAAGTTGCACAACTAGTTGAGGCAAGTTCTCTATTATTATTCCCATCGTATAGATGACGAGTCTGGGAATCTGAGGTCAGCATGTCTGGGTCTGCAAGACTGCACTCAGAGCAGAGCTTCTGAAATCCAGCACGATCCTCCGTTAGTAGAGATGGAATTCTGGCCACAAGACTGGACATTCCATGCTTGGAAGCATTTTGAAAACCATCAAGTGTTAAAACAAAGTGGACTGAATGGTGAAATTGAGTGGTCCCAGAAATTAATTTGTGTCCTCCAATGATTCCCTGGTTCTTTCCATTTCCTCTACATCACTCTCCCTGGCCCTGTGATTCATCCTTCTGAGGACTAAAGTGTCCCCAACTTCCAAAGTGTCTTCCAGCAGAAACACCCCCATTTTCGGCACCAGAAGATTCAGGATGCAGGTGTCAAAACAGAGCACGCCAGACTTACACCCCAGCCTCCACAGTTCTGTGAGTATCACACTGACACCAAGCTGGCCTGAAAGGAAGTCTCAAAGATTATCTTAGTAGACTCCCAAATGATTAAGAATGTGTTCTCCTGTTACCGCTAGGCTTTATAAGAAGTGGTCTGACCACCAAAGGGCCTTTCAATGCATCACCAGGCCCTGAAGGAGGTAATGTAACATTTTATAACCTGGGAGAATAACCAGGGCTGTGAGGAGAATTGGTGGAGCTGACATTTTGAAAGAAGTAAAGTCATCCCTCTTTCTTCTGCAGCAGTGCACACGGGCAAGGACACACACAAACGTGGCCATCGACCTCAGGTGACAGTGCTATTTAGGTCCACTTGCTGAGAATTTACCATGTTCCAGGATCTATCTGAAATCCTTTACCTATGCTGGATCATTTGATCCTCATAACCCCATGACGTAAATTCTACTATTAGCCCATCTTAAAGACAGAGTAACTGTGGCGCTGAGAGGTTAAGTAACTCACCTACAGATAGAGGATTCAGCCTCAGGCAGGCTAACTGCAGAGCCTTGGATGAAACTAGGTGCTTAATAAAAGAATATCGATTTGATTAACCAAGAGACTATTGTGCTATGGTTAGTCACTCTCGCACTCTAAGTAAATGTGAAATCCACACAAGACAAACATTGGACCAGCTCTCTGATAAGGCTGGAATGTCCCCAGTTGCAAAACCATGAGGCCAACATCTTCTGGGAGAAATGAAGCAAAATGAGAGGAAGCAGTGGCTGGAAGCTGGAGGGGAGAACACAGTTGAGATGAGGTCTGTTCAAAGTCTTCACAAGTGCCCCGGAGACCTGGCTGTCATCACACTCCTGAGGCAGAGGCAAGTTCCCAGACTACCCTTGGTCTGGGGAAAGTCATGTGTCCTCTGCAAATGTCCTCCGAGGGCTGAGCGTAGCTCTCCTTCCACCCTCCTGGTCATATCTGAAACCGGGACAACCGGAAACTGGAGAAAGCCCTAATCCCTCCTCACATTTTCCCCCATAGCCACAGGATTGAAATGTGGAAAAGACATCCCATAAAGGGTTTTGCTTTCCTAAAGTTCTTCATGGTTGCTAGGCAAATCAAATGATAACAGCATCTGGCACATAACCATTGGGGACGGGAAACCCACGCCTCACAAACCTCTCATGAGATGTCCCCAGGCTGCCCAACGCCTTCCTGAAATGCCTCTTCTTCCTACAGCACGTTGTGCGCCAGCCCCAACACTTCGGGCTCTGTGAAGTTAATCAAGGCTGCTCTGCCGATGCTCAGTGTCAACCATATTCTTCTTGTCTACAGATGTGACACCAGAGGGAAGAGCTGCTTGGGGCTGCTGCCCAGACTCAGGCCCCTTTTGTTGGGTGTCCAAATGCTCCCTTCCCATCCCGGCACTTTGTGGAAGGCTCCGTGGCCTCCCTCAGTGATGGCGGCTTGCTTGTGCTGCCATTTCCCCTTCTTACTTTCCTCGATTTGAACTGTGATTAACCAAACTAAGCTTTTGGGAAATTAAGCAATTTTACAAATTGTCAATTTGCACAAATGGCCAAAACCAAAAGCAGCACATACTTTACAGATTGGCATACTCTACCCAAAGGGTTAATTCTATGGGGGTTCTCTAAGAAAATGTTACATCCAATGGTTGACAGAGCAAAAATTACAGGGAATATACATTCTGAGTAAAATACCCAATTCAAAGATTTTTCAGTAGAAAGTTCTAGGTCTCTGAACCCCAGACAATACACACCTTGGTTGCTATTTTCTGAGGAGCCCATTTTCCCTACTGTGCCAATTCTCTGACTTCCTGTTCCCAAGAATACAGTTAATAATGGAGGATAAAGATACAAAGGCTCACAGGTAACCTCTACATGATTCTAACTCAACTTGGGGAAAAGCAAAGAATTGAGTCAGCCAGCCTCCTGATTTGCCCCCGCACCACAGAATTACCAATTTGGCTGATACTATTTACTAAATTAAATTGTCGTCACGCTGAATTGACCAGCTCCGGCATTGAGCGGGGCATGAAGAGTGTATTAGGAGTCGTTCTTGCTGGCAACTGGGTTAGGTTCACATATAAATGTTCAACCTTAGAATGAAACAGTCCTGTCTGTAAAGTGTTTAACTCAACCACTCAAAACCATGTCCCTCTGCGCCTGCTTTGCGTTTGTGAGCCTTTCAACAGCTCAACTGTTCCACTGACCTATTTACTTCCAGTTTTTGGCCCCTCTTGCCTCGAGGGAAGGAGGAAGGTATTTCAGCAACCATAGTCTCATAATCCTAAATCCTCTTTTAGGAAGTGGTAATCATCAGAATGCAATTTCATTCATGCTCCTCTATCACAGAAATGGGAATCAGCTCACTGGGGAGTGAGTAGCCAGCTACCAAGGAAAGAAACGGTAAGCTTCTTCTTTCCTAGGCGTTCAGGTTTTTGGCCGACCTCTCTGGGATCCTCCAGGTTCTAAATGAGCCGCACAAGGGCTCCCAGAGGTTTCCTGGAATGCAGAAGCAGGTGGAGAACCGTAATTAAGGCTCAACTCAAGGCGCAGACCCAAAGACAGTTTAAGTTCAAAGTGCTTCCCGCCCTGGCAGTTGCTCAGGTGGCAGTAATTGAGGACAGGGAGAAAAGTGACAGGTGCAGTGGACACCAGCCTAACACGAATGAGCTCAGACTTTGGGGATCTGCAGGGCAGGTGAGCGTTGCTCATCCTCTTTTCAGCAAATCACAAGGAGCTGCTGTGTTCTTGCAACATAAACTGGTGACAACCCTGCATGTGGGGCTTCAGAGCAGAAAACTGGGTGTTGGCCTAGACTCCTGTCCTCTGGCCCATTGGGAATCCTATAATACTCTTCGGGCTGGTTTGGATCAACCCCCCCCCCCCCCGAGCCCAACATCCTTAGACATCAAAGGACACTGCCATGCCTCGGCACTTAGACAAAGTTTAAGAGAGTAACACCAAGGCCATCCCTTTTATAAGCCTCCTGGCCTGGGAATTTGCTTCTTGGGAATTATGCTCCTCATTTAATCTGAGCCATGGAGAGGCCATGAAACTAACCTCAGCTTATCAAGGCAAAGTACACTCCCCAAAGCTGATCCCAGACCAAGAGCATCTGGGAAAAGAACTATACTGCTCTCATGGTCCCCACTCATCTCTAACTGACAAAAGACCCTGAAAAGGAAGAACCAAGAGTTCAGAAAGGAATGACCCCCACCTTCCTAACTTCTTTCTGTGTCTCCCCCTCCACTGCCTTTACATCTCTTTCCAACAAAGGAAAGGGCGCTACTGGCCTATTAGGAGTCCCTGCCTGATTGGTTCAGGGAAGTTAATTTCATTGAAATAAACTTGGCCTCTAAAATCCAAATTGTTGGGGCGCCTGGGTGGTATAGTCATTAAGCGTCTGCCTTCGGCTCAGGAAGTGATCCCAGCGTTCTGGGATCGAGCCCCGCATCGGGCTCCTCAGCTGGGAGCCTGCTTCTTCTTCTCCCACTCCCCCTGCATGTGTTTTCTCTCTCACTGGCTATCTCTCTCTCTGTGTCAAATAAATAAAATCTTTAAAAAAAATCAAATCAAATCAAATCCAAATTGTTAGCAGACTTTGTGAGATTTAATCCTTAGAAGCCAGCGACTGCTCCAGCCCACGGAATCTTCATTGACGTGCTACATGCAAACTGTCAGATAGTTAGTTCCCTTCAAGGGTGGGCATTTGAATCAAGTCGGATCATTATCTGTACCCTTCCTTACTCTTCTAGCTTTAAAGCTCCCTGAGGGGAAGAGGAATCTGGAGTTTTCATGGCTGGTAGCTGGGCTTGTGGACATTAGCAAGTAGCCTCCTAAGAATTTGAATGGAAAGACCCTGTAAAAAAAAAGAAGGGCCAGACGGGATGATCTATAAAGCACTTGCCAGTTTAGCATTCCCTAATTCCACGACTTTTTTTTTTTTTTTTTTAAGGAACAGGCATTTAAAGTCTCCCAACAATTTAGGACTTGGGCATTCAGATGCTTCTTCTTAGGAACTGGATTTAGGACCAAAAACTAGGTTTCCAAAGGTGGCTGATGAGCAGAAGAATCAAGGTGAACTGACAGACAGCAACATCTTTTAGAGTAATTGGAAACAATTATCATGTAACTTCTGATTCATCAGGGACCTAGCCCACCAGCACTAAGACTTTTAAAAAGAATGTTAGACTGTTTTGCTGTTTAACATGAAATGGGAGAGAGAAATTGGTGTCATGGTCTACATTCTTCCACTACCAATTAGCAGGTACCCTTCGCTCAAAATATCCAAGGCTTTTGTTGTGCAGCCAAAATTGATCAAAGGTTACTGCAATCTAAAAACAAAAGAAAGAAAGGGAGAGAGAATTCTCCAGTTGCCTGGTTGCTAAGCAACCATAGTCTGTTCTGGTAACTGGGTCTGGGGGTCTTTGCTTTCATTTGCTGCTGACTTTCACTCCATATATAATATATACCAGCATGTTTATTCTCCTGTAAATGCCCAGCAAATAAAAAGCGATAAAGCCCTTTCACTGAAATTATTCATGTGCTAAAAGCTTTTATCCACATCACTGGTGTGATTGACAATATCATACCAGCAAGCTTCCCGAATTAGTTCTTGTTCTGCTATTGTACTCCTGGGCTTTCTTTCTTTAATAAAAGAAAAAGAGCTACAGTTTTATTTAAGCTTTCTATAGTCTGGCATTACAGCTTCTCAGTACCAATGATTAAGATGTCATGTCTATTCCAGGCACGTTTTTTCCTCCTAGTTGCTGTCAACTTTCTAGAGAAACTACCTTTCACATGATTTTTCCCCCTTAAAAACTTTGGGTTGCCTTTAAAGCTAATCTGCAGGAGAGAATTTGAATGAGTTATGAGTCCATTCTGAGGGCCTTTATGGAAACCCAAATGGCGTATGACACCCTTCAGACTGTTTCTCGAAGTATATGCCAAGGACCCCTTACATCAAAATCAAAATTCAGGCTCTAGGCCTGGGGTCTGCATCTTATCCAATACCATGTGCCTCTCCCTACCAGGTAACTTTGATACACCCTGAAGTTTGAACACAAATGCCTGAAAGGACTTGAATGTTTTCATTTGTACGAACACATCCATTCCGGGCAAACCTGTATTTTGAATTCAGAGATGAGTAGTCTCTATTTGGGCAAAGGCTTCAGGGTCCCTTAGAAACAACCAATTCCTGTGGTTAATGGCTGTGGGCACTGGCAAGCACACTGCTCCCTCCCTCACCAGGAAAGCAGCCCAAGAGACACAGGCCTTAATGTCAAAGATGACCACACATGCGGGGCTGACCATGGTCCATAGGCACAGGGGCGTAGCTTACTGGTCAATGCCATCTCGTCTTTTCCTTTACCTAAAGATTTTACCTTGGCACTGAAGATCAGTACCCAAAGATGTATGTAGCAGGTGCAAATTTCGTAAGTCACAAACTCAAGGGTTTATCCATTAACAGGGTTTCATTTATTTATCAATATCTCATTTCTACCTGATGACCAGAAACTCAATGTTATTAATTTCAGGAAAACGTCAAATTCAGTGATGACACAACCATTTCAGGTTTGTTTAAATCTCAGTCACATTCGGGATTTTCTGCCCTCCTTGTGCCTTCCTGCATCTGATCCTAAGCTCCGGGGAGAGGAAAGAACAGAGCTTGTGCAATGTCACTATGGCCCAACGTGGATGGGAACAACTTCTTCTCCACCCTGATCTAGCTCCATCCTCTCCTTCTATGGAGGTGGGCCCTGGGTGGTCTGCTTATCTTCCCAGGCTCCTGCAGTTCCTTTATGTCTTCCTCACTTGCTGGCCAGCCAGCTTTTGGCCCATTATGAAAACCTTGAGATTGCTCTGGCCTTCTACCGCCTGCACACACCTCATCCACCATCTGTTCTGCTCCACTGCTGCCCCTCCATGACAGTTTCGAGGACTTGACTATGAGTCTTACTAAGTCCCTGGGCCTTGTCCTGGAAGCAAGTCACGCAAGCCCTCTCCACCTTCAGGTTTCCACATTTAAAAGGGGATTCCAAGAAGGAAGGGTTATTTCCCTCCCCTGACCCTGACACTCTGTCTTCATTCTTATTAATTTCTTCTTCCCTCCAACCTAGAAGTTTCCACCTCCTTTGTCTGAGTGAAGATGGGGAAGATACATGGTCCATATCAAAATGTCTAAGTTTAAATCTAAGGGAGAATGGGGCTGGGGGATGAGTGAGGAATAAGTAAAGGAGCTGCAGGAACAGCAACCAACAAAAGGTAATTCCATCAGAGCCCAGGTCAGTGCTATGCACGTAGCTGGTACCCACTAAATATTAGTTAAATGAAACAGGAAAGGCTCAGCAGAAAAGTGTTTCAATGCTGTCTGTCCTTCAGTTTGCCTTCACCTTGTCCATTTGCTGGTGTTGAGCCAGGCCCCTGTGTGACACACACATAATTATAATTCAGCTCTGAGCATCTATGGGTAAATAAGTGTGAACACCATCATCAGACTCCCCGCTTCTAGACCCACTGTCTCATAACCTGGTGGCAGAGGTATGGGAACAAACGAGGAGTGGGGTTTCTCCTGTTGTCCCAGAATCCCAGTTAAGATCTAAGGCTGGAGGCAACATTCTTAGCTCAGAAAACCTACAGGCATTAGGGTCCTTCTTCAAAGACTGACTGAAAGGTGTCATTTTAAAACCAGCCCTATTACCCCCAATCACTCTAGGAAGGACATTGCATTATAAGAAGAGGTCATTGGCATTTGGGCAAGGCTATCTTTCCTAAGCTAGTCATTGGAGAAAGAAAATGGAGTGATACCCCTGCCTGATCCAAGGGAGGCAGTTGACATGAAACGTCTTTATAGAAATTGGGGTGTCTGTGGGGGAAGAGAATGTCTCTACATAATTCAGGACTGAAAAACAATTTCTGCAAAACCTCGTGTAAATAAGGTCCCCTTGTCTCCCCAGACAATCCGTGTGGTCTTCCTTCTCCTCTACTTCCCAGACAGTCCATGAACCTGAGTACATGTAAACATGATTTGCCTCCCTCAAGTCTCCATGAGGCCAAAATGGAAATGATATTCTTCACAGCCAACATTTACACTTCACAGTTATTAAAGGCTTCCACATACAGTTGCTCATTTAATTCTCACTGGAAATGTAACTAACTTATTCTAGATTAGACAGCCAATTGGACGTAGAACCTACTAGAACCCAGTTGTCCTAACTCCTGGATCAGTGAGTGCTCCTTCCACTAGAACACGGAACTGGGACTCTGCTCATGCAACCAGCACGGAACTGCAGCCAGTGCACAGGCCTGTATACAGCTGGATGGTGCTGAACCATCACTTTCCCATCGCTACTCCTCCTTCAACAAAATCTGGAGAATTTTCATGGAAAATGATATTTCCATAGACAGGGTCAGTGTCCTATGTCATCACAACAACTTACATTTAAGGGGTGTCTACTCTATTCTAGGCTCTGGGCTAAGCCCATCACATCCATTACTTCTAATCTTTTTCAACACTGGGAAGTAGGTATCTTGATCTGTCCTTCATAAATGAAGAAACTGAGGCTCAGAGAGGTTAAGCAATACACCTAAGTGCTCCCAGCCAGGAAGTGGTAGGACCTCTCCTGGGGCCAGGATTGCTCTACCTCAGAGTCAACATCCCTCCCCCAACACTGGGTGTGCTGTGATTATAGGTGGATATTCTTGTCAGGTGGTCTGAAACTTCTCCCTGGAGGCCATTCCTCTGGGTTGCATGATCACCTGCGGGAGGCCAACGCTCTAATAAAAACCAGTTTACCTAAAGGTAACATAACACAGACAACTAGGGATGAGGGAGGCCCTGAGGAGATGGGATGTTAGACAGATGCATTGTGATGGAGGACAGAAGGCTGAGAGAAGGTATGGAGATTCCACACAATGGGACAAGGATCCCAGGGTTAATAAGAGGGTATCTGGAATCAGAACACAGTTGGGGATAGCCTGAGAAGGAACAGATGCAAGAAATTTCCACCCATTCAGGTTTGCCCTCAATCCCAGCCTTCTATCCCAGCATCAATCTTTGGACAAATTCGATGGCTGCAACATTGCTTCTTCTACTTCTAACAGGCTCTAAGAGCCACTAGCTCAAGAGTAAAAACAATCCTCTTCCTGAGTGGGTCATCTTAACCAGCATCCCTGCAGAAATGGATGCTTTGCAAGCACTGAGTGGTTTAAATAGTCATTGCATTCATACATAGCCCTTTTCCATCATCATCTTTTATATGGCATTAATTATTTTTCCTTTTCTTTCATTGAAAAAGCTTTCAACCAGAGAGAATCCTAATTAATTTGAGGCAAGAATAATTTTTCTTACATCTTGCTGCTTCCAGTGTGTGATTAAAAGGAGCAATTTCAAAGTGGGCATCTTCAAACCTCTCATGTAATATTGAGTGGCTCTGCTAAATAGCTTTTAGATGTGCTGTTCGTGTGTTATTTTGATGAGAGCTGGTGATGGTGTTAATTTCTGACAGAATACTACAGATTGCCTGGTTCTCTTTATAACTAAGAAATATCTTTGCACAAAAGAAAGGGCTCCAGCATCTCATTTAGTCGGATTTCACTATTTTTGCCATGTTCTTGCTCACGGCCTCTTCTCTTCTGTGTACTTCCTTCACAGATTGCCTTGGGATGTACTGTTTCACTTATACACATTTTATCTTTCCAAATGAACTGTAGTCCTAAGAGTGGGGACAAGCTTTTCCCTACCATCACCAGGTGCATTATCTCGATGAAAGTACCAACTCAATTCCGCTAGCTTGAAGAGAAAAGAGAGATCATTTAATTTTATAAAGAATCATGCATGTTTCATGGACTTCATGGTGGATGGCACCAGAAATGGAAAGGCATTCTGACCCCAAGCGTGTATGCAGGATCTGGCTATGATTCAAATCTGGGTATCATTGGTGGTTAGAGGGTTATGAAAACCAAGGGTGTGAATGAAATTGCCTAAGAAGGCGCATAATGTGAGACAGGAATGAGAAGTGGAGACAGTCCTCAATCAATACCAGTTAGTGGCTAGATAGGGGAGAATGAGCCCCCAAAGGGACAAGGAGAATGGCTGAGACAAAGAGAAAGAATACAACATACAACAATCTATTGCATTGGGGAAAGTATGACCCAATGCAGGTCAACTCTTCAATGCTGCTGAAGACTTAAAAGAAGGAAAGATGTCTGTTAGACTCAGCTACACAGAGACCTTGGTCAGAAACATTCCTGAGGAGCTATGGGGATGGAAGCCAGGAGTGGGTAAGGTATGAGGGCCAGGTGAAGAACTGGAGAAAGAAAATGTAAGTAAGGCTCTCAAGAAATTTGTCTGCAACGGGGAGGAAAGAACAATGGTGATCGATGATGGAGTACACAGAATCTGGGGAGGTTTGTCTCCCATTTTTGGAATGATTCCATCACAGAAATGGAAAATTTTAAGTATATAGTTATAGACAGCAACCTCTTTATTCTTTTTAAAGACTTCATTTATTTGAGAGGGAAAAAGGAGTGACCAGGGTGCAGAGGGAGAGAGAATCTGAAGCAGACTCCACACTGAGTGCAAAGCCTGACACAGGGCTCCATTCCAGAACCATTAGATCCTGACTGGAGTTGAAACTAAGAATTGGATGCTTAACCAACTGAGCCACTCAGGCATCCTAGACAGCATCCTCTTTAAATATGTTTGCTCCTCTCCCACCCCAACCCGCACATATATACACAAGCTATATAGCACACCAGTGTTTGGTCTTTCTAGCAGGAAAATTCTCCAGATAAAAAAGTAAAATCCAAAGCTATTCCTTTGACATCAACATACAACCCAGCTATCATGGTTGGCCAGCCAATTGCAGAATATGTTTGAAACCCCTCTCTTAGGAAGCAAATGGAGTGACAGTCCCAATCTCGTGATGTAAGGATTCCCAGTGTTTACATGGTCTTTACCCTAAAAAGTCTCAGAGGGCTAAGTTCCACCAGGATCCCAAACCATATGCTTTTGGTCTCTTACAAAAGGAGGACTTCTGTGTATTTTTAAACAGTAGTTTGCACCACCTATTTTAGATCAGACAAACAGGCCTGGGGGAACTGCGACTTGGCATCAACTATGGCAGAAGTGGGCCCAGACCCCATATCCCCCCAAGATACGCCAAGTCTTCCCACCAAATGTATGGACTGCTTCAATCTCCTCCTCACTTGGCAGCCTTGCCTTCATCCTTGACTCATAGAACAGAGAGTTTAAGCTTGAAAAGCCTGATGGGTTACTTTTCCACACCACTGCCACACCCATAACAGACATCCAGAAAGGACAAGTGACTTAGCCAAGGGCAATCAGCTAGATCTAAATCCAAGTCCTCCCGTCCTCAGGCCAGCATGCTTGTGTCTGCTCCGTGTGTCCACATGTGCAACAGACAGGCCTGGGTGCTTCCTAGCAGTTTGGCAGAAGGAGTTAAGACCTCCTTTTCTTAAAAACCTGACCATCTCCCTTCAGTCCCCTCCCCCAACCAGGGACTTGACATTGCCCAATTTATTCCCTCTGGGAAGAGCCTTCTGTTTCCTGAGCTATAAATATTAAATCTTGCAAGGTTTCCTCTCAGAGTTGAGGTACAGCTAATGAAGTCTAATATCTGTGCTGAGTGTGACCTGAAAGAAAAGAGTTTTAACTTTCAGGCCTATCAAAGGGAGGAGCATCTTCTTTCCCCAAACTTAATGAGCCAACAAGGCCTTCCAAGATAGAAATCTTCACAAGTGGAAACTGTTGAGGCAAGAGTGGTTATTTCTGATCACCATGGAAACCCCCTAAATCACCACATCTCTTGCTGCCATGGTGAGGAGGGCCGCCTTACAGTCTTACCCCATTTTCTCCAAAGATGAGATGGTCCTTGAGTCTGCCAGCTTGTATCAGCCACCCAGCACACAGAGTCTATGCTCTTCACATTGGCCCCAACTTGGTCCCTTCATCACCTTCCATACTATCCCCAAGACCCATTTTTCACCAGTCTGGAAGTTTTAAGTGGCTTAATTTCTCCTCTAAACCCAACTTCTCAATGGCCTACCAGCCCTCTCACTCCAGTGACCTCTATCTTAAGGTCATGAATCTCATTTTTGGTGGTTAAACAAAGTAATGTTGCTTGTGACCTTTAGACCAATTGCCTCCTGTGCTCTGCTGCCCTTTCTCCCTTAAATCTTTGCAACCTGATTTTCACCATCACAGTAAATGAATCTGAAGTGTTCTGTCTAATCACCCTGCTCTCATTTTCTCTACAGCATTTGACACATGTAACGACTGCCCCCCGCAACACACACTTCCTTGAGATTCTCTCTTCCTGGTTTCTATGGCTTTCTCTACAATCTTTCTACCTCTGTCTTCTGCAGTCTGATGAGTTTCAGAACTTTCCTTAACCTCAACATATCTAAAGCCAACTCAGTGGTCTTCCTTTTAAACCTACTTCCCTGTGTCTTGAATGCCATTACCATCTCCCAGCCTGGCAGGCTAGGTACCAAGGAGTCATCTTTGACTCCTCTCTATTCTCAGCCCACACATTCAATTAGTCCCCAAATCCTATTGATTATTCCTTCAAAATGTCTCCTAGACTTACATCATCTTCTTCATTACCACTCTGTTCTCTCCTTTCTAACCTACCTTGCTCATCATTGATCGATTAGTCCATCTTGCCCACCACTGATGGAGCATTAAAACACTCACCATGCCTTACCATGACTCCCACTTTCCATATGAAAGTTCTTGCTCTAAAATCCCTAAACATGGGGCGCCTGGGTGGTGCAGTCGTTAAGGGTCCAACTCTTGGTTTTGGCTCAGGTCCTGATCTCAGGGTTGTGAGATCAAGTCCCTCATCTGGCTCTGCACTTAGCATGAAGTCTGCTTAGGACACTTTCTCCCTCTGCCCCTCCCCACCCCTGGCGATCTCTCTTTCTATCCCTTTCTCAAAAATAAATTTTAAAGAAATCTTTTTAATAAATAAATAAATAAATAAATAAATAAATAAAACTCCTACACACGACTGCCCTATCCTGCTTAATCACCTTGTGTTCCCATTACTCCATAGCATGAATTCTTTGCTGCAGTCAGACTCAACTTGTTATATTTCTACCTTCATGCAAATGAACAAGATTTGCTTGCTTCCACTGCCATGGGGTTGATGTGCTCCTTTTCACCCTGGAAACACCTTCCACTCCACTCCACATCATCCCATCTTATTCATCTTGCAGGGTCTTAATCAAGCCCTCCTTCGTGTACCTGGTGACACCTGGTCACCTGGAATTCTCATTCTTGGTCTCATTGCTGATATTCTTATATTACTACATAGTACTAATTGTTTTATGGTGGGTGTAACTATTTAACTCAACATATGTTAAAGATTTATTCTGACCAAGTCACTAAAATAGAAGATTGTTTTTAATGGTCTGTACCACTTGGCAGCCACCCCCTCCATTGTCTCTTTTTTTTTTTCTCATAAACAATAGAAATTTATTTCTCACAGTACTGGAGTTGGGAAGTCCAAGATAAGGGTGCTGGCACATTTGGTGTCTAGTGAGGACCTGCATCCTGGTTCACAGACAGCTGTCTTCTCACTGTGTCCTTACATGGCAGAAGGGACAAGAGAGCCCTCTGGGGCCTCCCTTGTAAAGATACTAATCTCATTCACGAGGGTTCCACCTTTAAGACCTAATCACCTCCCAAATACCCCACCTCCAATATCATCACATCAGGGATTAGGTTTCAACATATGAATTTTACACCCTCCATTCTTTAACATGGATTTGATGTCTTCTCAACTTTAGATAACATCAATGGAGCCTGTCGACGTACAGCTTTCCATTCCACCTAGCTAGAAGTTTTGAAACCTCCCTTGTCTATTACAGACCAAAAAGGAAAAATTGTTATTATGTAGAGTTCATTCACTGACCACAATGTGAAATACTTAGATATCAACGACAAAAAACAGAACTACAAAAAAATACCTATACTGGTTAAAATACGATAAAATGGAGACCAGGCTTGAAAATCCTCCAAGCAGCCAAACCATATAAGCCATGTAAACAGAACTAAATCCAGCTTGCTTCATTAACATAAGCATAATTTAACTTGCATTATTCCTTATAAAATTAGATCATCATAATAAATATTTAAGTCATCTTCCCAAAAAATGGCGTAAGAAAATCACTTTTAAGCAATCCCCTGCCATCTGGAAACCCCCCTTCTAATAACCAACCATTGTAAAGGTTAAACAACTTCCTCATTTCCACTTTATAAGCCACCCTCTCACATCATGCCCCTGAGTTTCGTATCAGTTTTGAATTTGAAAGGTCCCAGTTTGTGAATTGTTCTTACACCTACAATAAATTCTTACTACATACTATTTTATTGATCTGGTGGCTTAAATGTGCTACTTCTGGATTTTCTACAGTTTCTGGCATCAGACGTGACACCCAAAAAAAGAGTCCCAGTGACTCCACGGCTGGTGAGGTGCCAGCATCCTCAGCCCATTGCGCTCATTGCATTCTCTGTGATGATGGAGGTCTAGGGTACATCTCTCAAATCTGAGCTCTGCTCCCTTTGCACTGGGGACTCTCTGACTTTTTGCGCATACCTGCATTTTGTTTGTTGAAGCTTCTTGTAATTTACCCTATTCTGTTCAAAGGGGGGACAGGCATGTGATTTCCTGGGTTTTGGAACAGCTGTTGGAAAACAGGACTCCTCATAGTTAAGAAGTCTTAGGGAATTTAATGGCAAAGGTGGGTTCCATCTGGTCTAAAAGTCTCCACCTCCCTCCAACACTCCTGCTTCCTATGTGTATACCCACTATGGACCAGGATCGCGTGCCTTTTTGGAAAATGGGTGAACTTTTGGATAATTTGGAATTATAATGACCACTTCAGGGAACTGTGACTTATTAGATATGATAGTCCACTTTAAGGGGCACCGTTGAGCTTAAGAGGATCCCAAACCTCTGGAAGACACTGGAATGCATTCTTTGATTGGTGTGCAGAAGTTTCTAAAAGACAAATGACTCCAGAAATACCTTCTCTAAAAGAATCCTTAGAACATGCAAATAATAAATCTTTAGTATAAAACCTTCGGCCATCTGAGCAGGTAATCTCAATTTAGTCCATCTATCAGAAACACAATTTGGATCAAGCTATTCTTTTGAGTTTTGTATTACTGTATCTGAGAAATGGCAAAAAAAATTTAAATGAAAATTATTAGAGCTGTATGTCTCTGTTTATACATTTACATATATCCATGTATGCATGTGTTTAGACGTAAACGATAGTTTTTAAGGAGTTCTATATAACTGGCTTTAAAAAATAAGCACTTATATAAATTAAGTATTCCTAAAATTCTCAGAAATATAGAAACTAACTCAAATGTTTTTCAAGTTTACATGATCTCAAATAATATTTGATAAATAAAAGATAGTTCAAGGTCGTTGGTTTAATAAAAACAGACATGTCTTCAAGATTTTCAACATTAAATGTAATATAAGCATACAACTTTTTCTACCTGGGTTTCTTAGTCAAATGAGCTCATACTATCTCTATGTTACAAGATTTGTCAACAAGAAAAAAAACTTAACATGATGGTTAGCTGTTTAATATCTAATCCAGACATAATTGTTAAAAACAAGTAATTTCAATAGATGTAAGTAAGATAAAAGTTTGCAGTAAGTTAAACTAAATAATGGATATTTGTTGAATATCTGGATAATTTCCAAATAAAATAATGTACTGAAATATTAATTGCTAAACAGAAGTTATCTATTTCTGGCTTCTTTTTTGTTAAGTATTTTCCTGATAAAAGTCTCACTATCTCACACAAATTTTTTTTGTAATAAAAAGGCTACTTGAGTAGTTCCATTTTAAGTTTCCTACAAATCATTTTGTGAAAGTACTTACCCCTGAGATGCTCAAGGAAATTACATAATAACCTCTGGAATAAAACAATCTCCATTTCAAAGCTTCCATCTTGATAGTATAGAAGAAGTACGGCACGCACTTAAATAGTATGAGATCACCGAAAATGCCAAAGACACCACCAGCAATATGTTGAGGTTTTCCTGGGGAAAACTTCTTTAAAGATTTTCTCTGGGGCGCCTGGGTGGCTCAGTCGTTAAGCATCTGACTTTGGCTCAGGGTGTGGTCCTGGTGTTCTGGGATCGAGCCCCACATCAGGCTCCTCCGCTGGGAGCCTGCTTCTCCTCTCCCACTCCCCCTGCTTGTACTCCCTCTCTCGCTTGCTGTCTCTACCTCTGTCAAATAAATAAATAAAATCTTTAAAAAAATATAAAAATAAATAAAAATAAATATTTCCTCTTTATACTAAAGAAATATATTATGCTGAAAGTCAATATTTGCATATAATATATCCCCCCCCCGAAAAAAGGCCTAAATGAAACCAGACGAGAAGAACCATCGTAGGGAGTTACATTCTTATATTGGTTGGTACTTTTTATAGTATCAGAACCAACAGATTAGGAATATGACAAGAATATATTCTCCTTTATGCAGGGCACCAACCCCGTCACACTGCCTTCATGCTCAAACATCCACTTTCCATACCAGGCTATCTAAATAACTATTTTCTGACCCAGCAAACCCACCAACCTAGACCCAGTCACTTCCATTTGGTATGAGGGCTGTTATTTACCAACACCTCACCCCATTTGCGTAGAAATATAAGTTTAGGGGCGCCTGGGTAGCGCAGTCATTAGGCGTCTGCTTTCGGCTCAGGACGTGATCCTGGAGTTCTGGGATCGAGCCCCACATCAGGCTCCTCCGCTGGGAGCCTGCTTCTTCCTCTCCCACTCCCCCTGCTTGTGTACCCTCTCTCGCTGGCTATCTCTCTGTCAAATAAATAAATAAAATCTTTAAAAAAAAAATAGAGGTTTAGAGTGGAAAATGTTTTTTAAACATAATTAGAGAGTCTCTTAGTATCAACAGTTCTCTCTCTCTTTCTCTCTCTATACACACATATGCACACATATGTGTGTGTGTGTAATGTTTTTGCCAAAAACATTTTCCCAACTATTTTAGCTCTACGTACCACCAAATATTCAGTCAAAATAATTTCCAACAACACTCAATCTGCCTTCCTTTTTTTTTTTAATAAAAAGTGTACTTGAGGCTACTAAATATTGATTGCTAAACATAAGTTTATCTACTTTGGCTTCTTAATTTTTACAGAGAGACAAAAGATATTTGGGCATATTAGTACCATGTTTTTGCCACATTAAAAATTATACTATGAAAACATATGTCTCTAAAAAATATAAATTTTTAATTATGTATTAATAAATTTGCTAATCTATTATAGGATGTTGTTATATGATAGACAATTCCCAACTGCCTGCTTCCTAGCTTTCTTTGGAAAGTCAAAGTCACTACTAGTTAAAATTTATAATCATATGTAAAAATAAAGTTACTAGAAACAATAAGAGCAAAGGGAAACAATTTCGTATACAAAGTATGAGAAGAAAATGGCATTTTTTATATGAAGAGTATGCAAGGATTACAGGATGTGGTTTTTTTTATTTTTTATTTCTTTTAAGATTTTATTTATTTATTGAGAGAGAACATACACACATGCATGGGGGGTTGGTGCACAGGGAGCGTGAGAGAATCTCAAGCAGACTCTGAGCTGAATGCAGAACCCAATAAGGGGCTCGATCTTATGACCCTGAGATCATAACCTGAGCCAAAATCAGGAGTCAGATGCTTAACCAACTGAGCCACCCAGATGCTCATTTTTTTAAGGTAACTTTTCCTTTAAAAAAATGACTGGTTGTTCCAGAATAAGGAAGGAAGGAAGGAAGGAAGGAAGGAAGGAAGGAAGGAAGGAAGGAAGGAAGGAAGGAAGGAAACGTAAGTGAATATAGAAAACTGCCGAAGGTTTATGGGAAAAAAAATTATGTTGTGAGGTCAATGCTGGCTAAAATTGAATAGATTTATTTATAAAGGTTTTTAAATAAGCTCAATAACGTACTGATACAAACCTAGAGTTTAATTTTATGTCTCTTAAAAAATCACAAAATGTCTTAGATTATTGATCTGTTTTTAATAAAAGATTATATAAAATTTTCTTTACCTTAAATGTAATCTTCCTAGAGACAAATTTTTTTTCAAGTAAGCTCTATGCCCAGTGTGGGGCTTGAACTCACAACCCCAAGATCAAGAGTTGCATGCTCCACCAACTGAGCCAGCCAGGTGCCCTGGGAAACAAACATTCTACATCTCATCAAAATATTTCCTATGCTTCATGTTGTCTTTATCAGGTCTTTAACTACTTAGAAAAACAAAGTCTTTTCAATATTGAAAGAGCTAAGATTTTTTTAAAACTATGAAACTTTCTATATTTGCCCTTAAAATCTTTTAATTGACACTTTAGCTGAATGGATAACTAAGTGTTGTTTCACAGTGACCTGTGATTCCATTTGATTAAGTGTTTTGGACAAACTTCCCAAAATCAAATTCTGAATGAAGTCTTTTTGCCCTTGAACTGACTTAGTGATTTTCCAGGGGGTCTTTGGAAGATCGCAAAGGATTTGCTCTCTCTCCTTTTAGTAAAAGAAATGTTAATTATATTTGATATTAAATTGTATGGGAAACATTATCAAATGAGAAATGATACTTAATCTTCTTAGGTTATATTTATATAGGTATATATTATTAACATAACTATTCAGAAATTTATGTGAAATTCCTAAAAATCTGATATATCCTGGTATAATGTTATCAGTCACAGTTACAGTTATTATTTTATAATATTGTATATCACAAAAATAAACAAATTTACTTATGAATTGCATCATTTTTTAGTGAACTCTCACCAGACCTTTAACCATGGTTATTTTCAAGTCTTTTTTCATTCAGACAGTTATTATTTTACTCTTGATTCTTCTCTGAAGAATTTATAAATCAACTATAGGCAAAAATTCTTCATCTTCAAAGAGATTCATGAACAGTACTCTAGAACACAGTACTCAAGGATACAGGTTTCTGATAACTTTAAGATCATAACACTGAACTGGGTAAAAATTGCCAGAACTCTAATAGAAAAATTAACTGATTCATAAAACTGCTAACCCAAGATCAAACAAACATGACTTAATTTCATGAGCCTGAATGAACTGATTAAAATGATTATCATTTTTGTGAATTCATTTAAAACATTGCTGGTTCTTTAATGTTTTGCTTTCCAGGTTTAAGGACTCCTTTTCTCCTCTCTTTGAAGCTATCTATACCTTACAGCAATTTGGTAAAGTATACCTTTGCAAAGAAAGGTTGAAACATTTAAATTTTTCCCTCTGCCTGGTCCATCCCAAATTCAGAAACTCTTAATAAATTTTTTTTCATGACACCATATGTATTTACATAAATTCAATAATAATCTGTTCTCTTTGTAACAGTACACAATTAGACAAGTCCTTATTAGACAAGCCTGAGCTTGGCTTCTTTGCCTAGAGAGACTTTTAAAGGTCTAACCTGAGATTCCTTATTATCAGACAATTTTAAAGAGCTAATGTTGACTTTATGGAGCCAAAAAAGCCCCTTGGATATTGGCAAAGCTTTGACTAAAATGTCATATTTCAGAATATGAATAGAATCATTATTCTTGTTACCTTTATGTAAATAATCAAGCCAAGTTTAATAAGATTAGACTTATTTTACAAACGAAATACTTTCCCTGTGATTATTTTTTATTAAAATGGGATGACCATAGGGAAAAAATTATGTTTCAATAGAAAAACTACAAATATACTCATTAGCAGATTCTAGTTTGGTTCATTGTCTTTACCATTCTATCATCTATCTGTAAATCTCAGATAAACTACCTCAATAGATTATGTATACATAACTTTCATGCCTGTTACTACATAGACCACTCAAAAGAGTTGACCAGAACACCCAGTAACATCATCACCAAAGACAGTCAAACTACAAATCAGGAAAATCCATCAGATTGAAACTGCCATCCTCATTCCACCATCTAAAGTTCCTTCAGGGGTGCCTGGGTGGCTCAGTGAGTTAAGCATATGCCTTTGGCCGGGTCATGATCCCAGGGTCCTGGGATCCAGGCCCCTGTCTCGTTGGGCTCCCTGCTTAACGGGGAGTCTGCTTCTCCCTCTCCCTCTGCCTGCTGCTCCCCCTGCTTGTGCTCTCTCTGTCTCTCTCTCAAATAAATAAATAAAATCTTTTAAAAAAATAAAAATAAAGTTCCTTCCAACTCAAATGTAGAAATTTTCTCAACTGGCTGCCCTCCAAACTCTGAAATTAAGTTTATAATTTGCTCCAACTATTAACCTTTGTTTTTCTTTTGTTTTCATAGAAACGCCTCTTATTAAATTATCTGATTATTCACAACATATAGAGGCTATATGGGTGGAAGCTCAAATGCAACATTCCCTCCCGAAATAAAATATCCTTGTGTTCATCTTCTCCTAAGTAATCATGAAGATAGTGACTGCTATTACATATGTTGTGCCTATGTAAATAACTCAAAAAAACCGAGGCCCAATTACACATTATTCAGAAAAGTGAGGTTGACTTAACCTTGAATCTTAATATAAGCCTTTTTATTTATTTAGCTGGTTAAATGTTGGCTCCTGGGAATCTCTGCTCTGGAGAATTTTTCAATCCTGGGCTAATAGTCTCTTTGTAGTCATCATATCAATCTCCCTAGTGCTCTGTATCCTCTCCAGGGTTTTAAATGCCATTCATAGGTCAAATTTATCCATCAGGATTAGACAACTGGAAGAATCCAAAGATGGTTATACAAATGATGAAAACAGCAACTACGTGACCCTCCATCCCAAATACTCAACCGTTGGAGGCAGCAACTCCATGATTCTCCATCCTGACTAGGTCAACAATGATATATGAGAGTAATGTTATACTGGTTAGTCACACACTCAGCTTGCTGAAAGAATGACCAAAAGAGGAGAATTGTTAAATAAATGGAGACCAGGCTTGAAAATCTCCCGAGTAGACAAAACCATTTAAGCCATGTAAGTAAAACTAAATCGAACGTATTTCAATAAACATAAGTGAAACTCAACCTAGATTATTTTTCATAAATGCCTCTGGTGATTATAAAGGAAACTTCAGTCATCCTAAAATAGTATGAGATACCCACTTTTATCCAATCCCTTGTTGGCTGGAAACCCCAACTGTATTAACCAATCATTGTAAAGGTTAAATTACTTTCTCATTTTCACTTTATTAGCCCTCCTGTAACAACATAACCCTGAATTTCATAACAGGTTTGAATTTGAAAGCACCTAATTTGCAAACTGCTTTTATATGCACACACACAAAAATTCTTACTAAATACTGTTTTACTGATTTGGTTTTAGTTTGTCTATTTCTGGATTTCAGATGCTTGAAAACTTCAAAAGGATTTTTAAATAACTCCCAATCTAAGAAGAAATACAAGCAAATTAAAACTATTTGTAACTTAACAACAAGAATGCTACATGGCAAAATTTATGGGATGCAGCCAAAGCAGTACTTGGAAGCCAGTGAATAGCAATAAACACGTTTATTAATTAAAAAGATAGACTGAAAAGAAATGAACTCAACTTTCAAATCAGGAAGAGTAACAACAAAACAATCCAAGGAAAGTAGAAGGAAGGAAGTGAAAAAATCTTTTAATTATAAATTAATCAATAAAATAAAACTGGTCTTTTGATGGGACCAACCTTTGGTAACTCTGACTAAGAAAGAGAGAAAACACATGAACACATGATGCCTGAGGAAGGCACCAGGCTACATTTCAGACACAAAGACAAGTTCCCTAACTTTGCTCAGTGCAGGAGGGATGCAGATAATAAAAATGCCTGGCCCACAGATTCCTGCCAGAATTCGATGAAGCAGCATATGCACAGGACTTATCACATTGCCTGGCCCATAGAAACAATAGTAGACACTAGTAACGATGATGTCATGGATTTACACATAGAGAGCAGGGACTCTCAGTCCTGGCTTTGCCTCCAGATTACCTGTGGTAACTTAAACAACACCTGTTGTTTAGGGGCAGTCTGATTTTCTCATTGGAGGAATCACTTTTATCATGCTCCAAACTATATTGTTAACACAACTGTGCTTCATAGGTGTTTCCAAACTTTAAGAAGGTCTGATTTTGTAAACTTTTTTTCCCCTGAATATTTCTTTGGTTCCTTCTCAAGTAAGCTTCAAGACTGAGAAAGTCTGAGAGGTGCCTGGGTGGCTCAGTTGGTTAAGTGTCTCCCTTCAGCTGAGGTCATGATCCCAGAGTCCTGGGATAGAGCCCTGGGTCGGGCTACCTGCTTAGCAGGGAGTCTGCTTCGCCCTCTCCTTCTGCCCCTCCCCCTACTCATGCTCTCTCTCATTCTCTCTCTCTCTCAAATAAATTTTTAAAAATCTTTAAAAAAAAAAAAGACTGGGAAAGTCTGAAATTGGAACATTTTTCAGTGTTTTCTTTCTTTTTCCTCTCTACTTCCTAAGAGTCCATATTCAATGTTAGTTTAGGCAACAAAATAAAATTTTAAAAAGTGAAGCAGTCTTAGTTTAGGTTCTCCCAGACGCAGACCCTAAGACACGGATTTGTGTACAAGTAGTTTACTTGGAAGACTATCTTAGGAAGCATCAGTAGGAGAGCAGGAAATAGAGCCAAGGTAGGGAAGGAGGCCGAGAAGGTGCATTAATGCCTATGTTGCCACCGTGGCATGTAGTAAGATGTCAATCTCTTTTTCACTATTTGTTGGTCAGGGTGTCTGTAATGCCCCTGCCCATCTTTCAAGCAATAATTTTTAAAAACCCTATTATTTTCTATTTGTGACAATGAACTGATCACGAAGAGAGAGGCCATCAATCACAAAACTAGCAGGATATAAACTTCTGATGAGCATCTTGGGGTTGAGAGGGTCTTCTTAGGTTCAGATGGGGGTATGTTTGTTTCCCGAAACACAATAACTAAGAAATGAAAGTAATGGCAATACTGTGATTTGCAAGATCCCTTTAACTTTCCAAAAGGTTATTCTATTCACTTATGCTTTCATTCAACATGCTTTTATGGTAGAGTTACCTTTTCTAAGAATCAGTAAGCTCTAAAGAAGATGAGGAAGATAATTATTGCCCTTAAAAATTCTTGAAATAACCTCTAAAGTACCATATACATGGTCTGTGCATTGACAAAGTACTTGGGTTGCATTTAGACACTGTGTTGTATTAAATACATGTTTATTTAAACACCAAGCTGATAATCACATTCAGCACGAGACGCTCACTCTACGAGGAGCTCAAGGAAACAGAAACTGACAAAAGAATGGCAGATTCAAGATTCCCATCTCATGCTCTCTCTAGAGCAGGAATCAGCAAACTTTTTCTGAAGAGGACAAGATGCAAATATTTTAGGCTGCAGTCTCTGTCACAAGTACCCAACTCTGCCATTGTAGTGGGAGAACAGCCTAGACTATATGTAAATGAATGGATATGCTGTGTCCCGCTAAAACTTCATTTACAAAAACAGGCAGGCGGCAAGGTTTGACCTGCACTTGGTAGTCTGCAGACCCCATTCTAGCTGCCCACCCACTGCCTAGGATTGGTAAACAGAATCACAGACACTATTTTGATGGTTGTCTCTCTCTCTCCTTCTCTGTGCAGCTAGATTTACCGAAATTCAACAGCTAGATGACACAGTTCTCCCGGGCTGAACACCTGCATCAGGAATGATGTAGGGTGCCTAGACACAGGAAGGATAATATCTTGCCATCACAGAAAGCTCAGATGTGGAAGCGATAGTTAACTGTCCACTGAAGAAAACCTCAGTTTTCATTGAATAGAGTTGTCTCTGGTGCAGCTGCCCAGCCAAGGACTCTAGCTCCCCGTCTCCTTTGCCTCTAGGGGGAACCACTGATCTCACCAGTGAAATGTGAGCAGAAGTAACATGAGTCACTCATGATCCAAGATGGCAAAGAAACCGGTATGCGTTCTCCATGAGTTCATCCTACGTTTTCTGGCTGGGTGTGTACAACTCCAGGGATCTAGGGGATGACAGAGCTACCGCACAGAAGGAATCTGGGTCCCTGAACTCCGAGTGATTGATAAATATACTTTGATTGGGCTAAGCCTCTAAAACTTGACGGTTTTACTCATCATGGCCACTAGTGTTACCCTGAAACAATAGTCCAGCAGAGAACACAAACCCTGGACACTATCCTCTCTGAGGGCAGTGAGAACTATGCAAACAGTGCACCATGACAGTACCAAAGAGGGAATGATGGGAGAAACAACTTTGACCTGGGAATTCAGGAAATAGGTGCCAGTCAGTGAGCCTAGAAAGATCAGCCCATCTGATCCTCACAAACCACCCTGTCACCACCATCTGACACGTTAAGACTCTGAGATGCAAGATGGTTAAAGGATTTGGGCAGTCACGGGCAGAGCCAGGACTCCTAATCAACCCCAGTCCCCTTCCCCTTGCGTGACACTGTCTGAAACCTCTTTCTGAAGAGGTACAAACCCATAATCTGGAGAATGGACTGGACTGACCAGGATAGGGTTTAACCGGAAGATACGTCCCTTGTTCCTCTGCACAAGACAGCTAGCTAGTGCCCCACTTCCAGGACAATCTTGCCCCTTGATTTATGAATAAGCCAACCCCTTTCCTTCCTCAGGGAGCTAATCAGGACAGGGGACCTTGACGGGCCGTGTGAAGGGTCTTGTCCACGGGCAAAGGTGCTCCTGGCAGCAAAGCATCTGTGTCCACCGCAGATGCTGACCATCCCTCTTACCATCCGCCAGCAAGTCTGGCAGCGTGGGAGTAAAAAGGCAGGCAAGAGAAGGGAGAGTGGCAGGGAGTAGGGAGGGGAACATATTAACCGTTTCTATTTTTTACTTTGAAACATTTTTGACACATTAAGGAGAAGAATTTGAATACATCTGCACACACGAAAAAGCCAGTTTCCCAAGCGCAGCCTCCCCTGCTCTAACATTCTTTCTGGCAAGATAAAGCGGCCCACACTTCGCCTTGCTTTTTCTTGTCCCTGAGAATCTATCTCAAAAGCAGATTTCTTCTTTTTTTTTTTTCCCCTATGGAAACAATCAGGCCTTGACTCAGAGGGCTATGACCTACGGGATGAATACATACACCTCCCCTGACATAAACAGCAGAACACGCAGCTGTCCAGAACACACTGCCTTTGCCCGTTTGAATTAGGCTGAAAACAAACCCATCTCCTTTATACTCATGCAAATGGACCACTTCAAGATGTTTCGCAACCCTGCACCAGACGAAAACTGTATCTAAACCCACAAGTCTGTGTTAAAGAGCAGGAGAATTCAAGCAGAACAGATTGAATTAAGATAAACAGCTTTAAAAATACATTAACTGTTTAAATTCGTTTTCCCCAGCCCACCCCTCCCCTGTTTGTATCCACATATACAAACTGATTTAACTAGATGAGCTTAAAACTAACTGGAATGCTGGAGGAAGTGTAAATTGTTGTGACCTTTCTGGCCACAGGTATCAAACACCTTTAAAATCTACATTCTCTTTGACCCAGTAATTCCACTTCTATGAATTTATCCTAAGGAAATAATCACACAGGCAGGGCAAAGGTTTATATACAAGAATGTCCATCAAAGAATTTATAAGAGCAAAACAAACTGAAAAACACTTAAAAATACAACAATAGATAACAATCGTTTTCTGAACTATGGTTTCTATAAAGTGAAACTTAAAATGATCCTGTTACTATTTAAGATAGAAAAATATTAAGTAAAAACCAATTTACAAAACAGCATACAGCATGTAGAGTGTATGGGAACTATCAGAAATTTATATTTTGGCATTGGAAAGTCTGGAAAAGATGTACACCAAAATATTCAGAGTGAGTTATCTTGATTCACGGACATTCACATGGTGTTAATTCTTTGCTTGCTTATCCACATTCTCTCACTGTTTTTCTTTAAACAGATATTACCCGTACCACAAAAAGTAATGAAAAAAAAAAGTCATGAAAAAAATGAATAAAAGTAAGCGTAATGGTTCTAAGATATTTTGATCACCATGGTGCCAACTACCTGGCCAAAGTTTTCACTAACCTGTCACTGGCTAGAGCAGAAACACCCAGTTCCAAGTTTGCTAACTAAATGTTCAAAACATCTAGGCTTACTAGGCTCCTTGTCGTGACACTTGTATGAGGCTTATCACATAAATATATAGCTTATATTTTAAAATACAGGTACAGTAATTGGAAGATACTTCGATTCCACTCTCCTCCAGATAGGTAGAGACAGAAACAGGAGCCCTATAGAGAGGGGTCTACCATGGAGTTTTTTTGTTTTTGTTTTTCATTTTTTAAGTAGGAAGAGCAGAAAGAAGAAAGAATAACCTTCAGTCGACAGGTCATTTGATGGATGCCCTGGTCATTTGAAAGAGGCCCGGAGCACCCTGGATCCTGGGACGTCAGCCAGGAACCGGTCGGTAAGGAGGGCTCTGCAGCCTAGAGCCTCCGACACGGAGCTCCCCCCAGCAAAGGCTGGGGTGGTGGCGGTAACGAAAGGCTGCAAGATTCATCTGTTTAATCAGCGAGCTCCCAGATGATGCTTGGAGTTTGATATGGATCATTCCAGCCTCTCTCAAATCGATCAACAAGTATTGATTGAGTGCCTACTGTTTGCTGGGCTTGACGCTAGGCATTTTGGGAGATTGCAGAATGAGTACAGAACAAGGTCTCTGTCCTCTTCAATTAGCGCTACAAACCCATGCGTAGTGCAGTGGGAACTGCCTGAGTGTGACAATGGGAGCTGCAGAAATGCAGAGGACAAGGCGCACTGAGATCAGTGAGGCCAGGAAGACTCCAGACACAAGGCAGACTTGGACTGGCTGTGGGGGGAGGGGAAAATCACTACTTGAGGAGATATGAATATGTATGAGGGGAACACTAGCTACAGTAACAAATCACTCTGCAATATTAGTGCCCTGACACAACAGAAGCTTATTTCTTGCTCACAAGCAGAAGACCAGGCACTGGGGATAGGGGTGGGACTCCTCCATGCAGGCACTCAGGGTCCCACGCTGCAAGTTCACTTATCTTGGTCACGTGCCCTTCAACACTACTCAGGGCTTCAACATTCACCCAGCAAATAGGGAGAGGTGGGCAAGGATCACATGGAAGGTGTATGTGGTCCAAGCCTGCAGGTGGCTCATGTTACTTCTTCTGCATCCCATTGGCCTAAAGTCTGGTCACTGACCCACCTGGTTGAAAAAGGGATGAGAACTATGATTTCTGGTGGGTCCACCACTTTCTAGCAACAACACTCTGAAAGGGAGACACAAAACTTTGGTGGGAAGTTAGTCACAGAGGACAAGGCCAGGGGAGCAACCCAGCTCAACGGACTGCAGCGGTGTGGGAGACAGTCACACCAGAGGGGCCAGGATCTGGCATGGAGTACGGAGCCCAGGGACGGAGAGAGGGAGGGGACTCCAACAGCAAGGTGCTTTAGGACGACTCCTGTGGTGACAAATCATAAACCTAGAAAGCTCAATCCAGGCAGAGGTCTGCCTTGGTGACCAGCACTGTGGGGTTTGGGGACTGGAATGACTTCAGAGAAAGCCTGTGTTCTCCCAATGCCACGGTGATAACCCCATGAAGTGTCTCAAGGCCCTACAGCCATCTTCATTACGTGCTTGGCCACAAAGGCCAAGGAGTTTGCAACCCTTCCTCAAATATTACTTGGATCTCAGGGAATGTTCTATTCCTGATGCAAATCAGAGGGACCAGGGGGAGCTTAGTTGAAACAGGGTCCTACGGGTGCCTAGCTACCCTATGAGTGGGTTTTCAGGAAGGTCCAGAGCATTCCACCTGAGGCTGTTGGGAGCGTGCTCTAAAGGCTCACAGGGACTGAAGTCCCACCCCTTCCCAGGGCGAGAGAGGTGAAGAGGTGCTGTCCCATAACTATGAATGCATACGTTTACATTGTTTTCAACGAGGGCACATGGATAGTGGCGTTAGACGAGTCGCTGGACCTCCCCAGGCCTCAGCTCTCTGAAATGAGAGAGTTCGACGGCATGTCTGCAAGAGCCTCCCCCGTGTAACCTCCCATCACGTGACTGCTCGCCACACGGGAAGCCTAACAGATGCTGATGAGGTCTACACTTTGAAGAATTCAAAATTCAAAATTAAAATTAGAGACTGTTAGACAAACATTGCCCAAAATGTGTTTCAAAAATATTAGTTCTACAGATTCTTACCAGGCTGTTCAAATATGTGTGTGTACAGTGTGTTTGTGTATATGTGTATATATCTACTTATCTACATAGAGAATATAAATACATATCTTTATAGCGTGTATCTATCTATGTGTGTCTACCTGTTGGTATCTACATACATAATATACAGACACACACTTCTGTATAGTGTATATCCATCTCTCTCTATGTGCCTAGCTGGTAGATAGAGTAAAAGCAGGCATGCGTATGTTAGGACTGGCATCGTGCAAGAGTTTTCATGCCTTGGTTCTTTTAATCTTCCCAGAAACCTTATTATTATCATCATCATGCCCACTTTACAGAGGAGGAAACTGAGGTTTACAGAGCTCGAGTACCCACCCAAGGTCACTGTGATCGTAGGGGAAGGGAGAGATGTAAGCTCGGCCGTATCTAATGCTAGACTCTGCTTTGAGCCATCACACCCTGCTGCTTCCTGAGTGAGGGTCAGGTCAGTGTGGGGACTGCTGGGCTGTTTACCTGTTTGTTTCCAGCAAAACTTCGCAGGGCCCTGCCTGCCTATCACATGCGCACAGAGCTACACAGTGGTTAAAGCACAGACTTGGAAGCAAGGCTGCCTGGCCTCGAGACCCAGTTTTGCCCCCTACTGGCTGTGTGACCTTGGACATGTCATTTAACCTCTCTGTACCTCATCTGTAAAATAAGAAAACCAACAGCACCTGCCTCAGGGATCGCCTGCAAGGACTGTGTTAATATGTTTTGAGATCAAATCCAACTGCAATTTACGTGCTGGCTCTTACTGGACTGGACTGCGTCGCCCACCACATTGATCCTGGAGCTCGGTTTTCACAGTGGCACGACCCGGACCATCCTTCTCGCTCCACCACGACGGAGCGGAGGTGACAAGGCTGGCTCAACGTCCCTTAGGCTGCTGCTGTGCCAGCCGACCAGGGACCAGAAGTCAGGTCCCCAGACCCAAAGCCCTGCCCAGCTCCCCAAACCCACCCTGCCTCTCTCTGGCAGCTCAGCAAGTCTAGTCACGGAATTGTAACTACACACAAAATCACGAGGCTCCAGCCCTTCCTTCCCCTCTGAGTGTTTATCCAAGGCCCAGAGCAGGGACTTGTTTTCACTCAGAACAAAAGCGATGTGGTCCGAAATTCTGTGCAGCAGCAGCTGCGGCTTCCCAGAGGGCAGTGTCTCCGGCTGGCCTCGCTGCTGATGCTGGGCCCGAGTGCTGGGTACTGGCAGCCCACGGCGCCACACCCCAGGTGGGCAGCACCCAGAGCACGCCCTGGGAGCCCGGACTGGAGGAAGGACGGAAGTCATCCCTCTTGGGCTCTCGGAGGGAAGCATTCTGTAAAATAGGAAGGATTCATGTGGCCAAGACAGTAAAATGACACAGGCTAGGATGGAAATCTTCCCAGTGGGATGACAGCCCTTGCATCTGCGTGATTTCTTTGTGATGCTCGTGTATCTTACCGCTGTGGGCTGGGCAAGTCTTCGGGGTGTGTGTGTGGGGGGGGGGGGGGGGGG